>NC_090440.1:1845272753-1845575783 GCF_031143425.1 Pleurodeles waltl
CTGTCCAGGGAGGACCTGGGTTGGCAGTTTGGGCTGGACTGTTCCCATGAGGACCAGGGTCAAGACTGATTTGCATATGGCTGGGTCCAAACTGGGGTGGCATGGTGAGCAAAAGAACAATGGAATAAACCTAGATCTGTGGCTGGGGGTGAGTGTTTGCATTGTCAACACACCGCCCATCATCCTTTTGTGTTGCTAAAGTTGCCCTAAGTGGAAAGGGTATGCACAGATGTCGGTCTCTTGCTCACTGTGCCACTGGATTCAAGCTAGCCTGGCTGACGAAGGGTGATACCCTGAATCCGGTCCCAGGATGTTTGTTTCCTGTCCACGGAGGACCTGCTCTAGCAGTTCGGGCTGGACTGTTCCCATGAGGAACAGGGTCAAGACTGATATGCATGGGGGCGTGGCCGGGCCACGAAACAAGATGGCCGCTTAGAGCGAGAGCTCCGCGCCGAGGCGGTCCCGGAGGGGCGACGGGGGCGAGAAGACAGCCGGACAACACACCGGGTTCGGTGTCCCTCCACCCCTACAACAGCGGCGACACGGAACCATGTCCGGGGACCCCGTAGGAGCGGGACGCAAGGCAGGAAACTCGCGACTCGCCCCAGGCCGATATGGCCTGGAGAAAGGGGCGGAGTCGCGTCTTCGGAAGACCGCGGACGGCGTGCCCGTAGCGGCAAGGAGCAAGCTGAACAGGCCGCAGGGACTGCGGGAGCCGTGACGACCCGCATCCATCTCCCTACAACGCCAACAAACACCCGTGGACCTTCCCCCCCCCACAGGGAGACGGGAAGACGCAGCAAAGGGGTGCGGCCCCTTCGACAGCCGGGAGAGAAACCCAAAGAGAGGTAGGATCGAATCTCTTCAAAATAAGAACGGCATCGCCGGAGGCAGAGGCACGACTTCTCCCCTCTTTTCCATCACAGAGGGACAACAAAAACCCTCCCGCTGAGATAATAAACTTTCTCCCCCCCCCTCCAGACAACTAATACTGAGGAGGGCAGAGGGGCACGACGGGAGGCACGTGGAGGCGAGGGGATGAGAGGGGTGAGCGACTGGGGGGGCACCGGAGATGAGGAGAGCCAGAGGGAGCCAAGAGAACAGAGATACAGGAGAAGGGAGTGGACTGACACCAGTGTAAGCCACCGAACATCTATATCCTTATCGGAATCTACGGAGGGAATCTCGGGCCCCACGTGGTCAGACTCTGTAGACAATTGAGGCGATGCCCGGCAACAAACCGAACCATAAACCTGTCAGCAAGCCTGCACGACAACTATTATTCTCAGAAGCGCTACAACACAAACGCCTAACCCCCACGAAGATAAACCCTCAAACATCGCCACCTTTAAACGAGTCCACCACGATGCCTGATAAAGATCAATCCACGACTATGGACAGGATACTACAAGAGATCACCACCGTCAGCCGCCGCATAGAGGGGATGGACGCCTCTATAACTTCATTGACACTAGAAACCAAATCCATGCGATCTGACATTGCCGGCTTTCAATCTAGAGTGACAGGGCTAGAACAACGCATGGGATCACTAGAGACGCAAATCAACACGTCTCAGGTGCGAGAACAAGACTTCATCTACCTCAGGAGCAAACTAACGGACATGGAGGACAGGAGCCGGAGAGACAATATCCGCATACTTGGGATCCCGGAAAACGAAGAAGGCTCGGATATGCAGACTTTTCTGACCTCCACTCTTCCAAAAATGATTTCATTGGACTTTGACCCGCCGCTAGAATTCCAACGGGCACACAGGATAGGCCCAAAACGCTCTGACAACTCCTCAAGGCCCCGCCCAATCATCGCATGCTTGCTGCGGCATAATCAAACCCGACAAATACTCCAAGTAGCACGCAACCACGGCCCTTTCCGAATAGACCAGCACGAGATCCGAATAACCGCCGATTACTCCAAGGAAACCAACGAACGTAGAAAGGCTTTCCTAGCCCTACGACCCCGGCTTCGCAAACTAGAGATGAAATACGGTCTCTTTGACCCTGCAAGAATGTGGGTTACAAAAAATGGAGTATCCAAGGACTTTTATAACCCCGACGAATTGAGACTCTTCCTTGACTCTTTCCAATCCCAGCCTATGGACTCTTACAACACAGACAGTGAGCATGACATTGTAGGAGGCAGTGAGAGGGCCGAAACCCCCCACTCGGGAATAGAAAAGGTGAAGACGGCTCTACACGACACCGGAGCCAGTCATAGAGGTAGAGACATGGAGAGACTAACTAGATCATATGATGACAGCGGTCAGATTTTACACGCAGTAGTAACCCACACCCAATTATCGGAAAGAGACAAATCCCGCTCCCCTTTAAAGCCTACAACTGGTTCTTCTTGAGAAGGTAACGCGACAAGACGACTTATGGGACTATCGCCAGAGAGTCGAAAATAACAACTATAGACTCCGCGGAAGGATGAGTACCTTTCCAGATCATATGTGTATTACTATTGTAATTGTCTAAGACTGCTAGTATCAATGTTAAAACCAGATACATGAAAAATCTATGCTCTTTATGACTAGAGCCGAGACCCTATAATGGAAACTACCAGTAAATCGTTATTTGCCCTCAGTACACAACAGATGATGATTACTAGAACAGGGATCAGACCCCACCAACTCACTGTATGTTGAATAATGGCCCGGTCCCGACCCTATAACCCTATAACAAGGTAACAAGGTAACAGGGGCATTAAACAGACAACAAAAAATAAACACTAATTAACTATCATGGAACTTACCTTACATTCCACACACTACAAAGTATCTCATGGTAGTAAACAACAAAGTATGTGAAACTTTCCTAATACACACCACACTCGACCAGCGCCGACATTAGAACCGTTTAGCCCCCATTATCACCCCAAGGGATGGGACTAGACCACGCAAAGATAAATTAATTCCAATACAGGGACACACAATACGATATAACCTGAAACATATCAAAGCTCCCACTACTTGACTTTACCTTATTCTACAATAAGAAACTGGGGAAAAAATAAAAAATAAAAAATAGAACACGAGGACATAATACAACATAATACCGCATAACAAAGCGAAATATTATGACATTCTACACTGCCACTCCACACCACATTATAACATCACAATGTAAATTTTAAACTATTAGCTATTCTTTTCCCCAGATGTTCGTACCTACCCCCATCCTAATCATTATTACTATCTTAAATTATCATCAACAACAGAACGACTATGATGGTGGCACATACCAAGTAAGACCTTAGTAGGTCAGTATTATGATGTAATAATACACGGCAAGGAGCTAGTAATAGGATGAGAAACGAACCATTCTCGCGTAACCCGGGGCTCAGCTACACTCATTACCTATCCTACGATTAATAGAGAGACGTTTGGCATAATGGCTCCTAACATGATAATGTGATAAGATGCCAGGATATGTTATGTCGATCAACCTAATATGTCATTGAACAGTTGTAAGGCGAGACGAGACGAGGCAGTGTTATAGTTGAAAAGAAATGCTCAGGAAGTATTATATTATACTCTATATTGGTATCTTTATGTACCCATGGATACGCAAGAACTATAATACTCTGTTTGAGCTCTCTCCCTCCCCTCCTCTGCCCTGCCCCCCCCTCCCCTCGCCAGCCGGTCTCGGTCTTTCTGTCTGCCCAGTCCCTACTTTAATTTACGACCCTATCTTATGAACTCCTAAACACCCTACGATACCATACAACATCAAGTACTAGGCACAACATCCTAAACACCATACCCCATCAACACCCGACACCCCCTCCCTCCTCTCCAGCGCCGCTCAGGTACTATAGTTATTAACCGATCATTACTTCTGCCAATATACACTTTAGTTATATAACTAATACACTAGCCACTAACCACCGATGAACAGACCCACTTCCCGATACATAAACATAAGCACTGCTCTGTGCCCCCCCCCACCCCTCCTTATCACCGACATATCGATGACTGGCTGTCTGCTGTTTCCCCCCTTCGCCCCCCCGATCGAGACCGCCCGACGGCACGAGATCTCCGAGAGAAATCGGTCCCGCCGTTTACAGACCTAACGAACGAAGGAGGTTGGACTCCTAACCTCCCTCATCCCTACCCTTCTCCACTTCTTCCCCCAAATTGCACGCTCTCTTGCTATACTCTCAATCTCAACTTCAGCACACGCATCCATCCCTTCCCCCCCTTCTCCCTCTTTTCTTCTCCCTCTCATTTCTCCTTGCCTTCTTTTTCCCTCATATTTCCCCTCCATCTGGCTCTCGTCCTACTTACATTACCTCTCTTCCTTCAGCCTCTCCTCTCTCTTCTCTTTCTTCTCCAGAGGATTCCCTTGGCCTCCACCAGCTACTAACCCCCGTATGAAATAAAATAAAATAAAACACCGTATCATATCGAAACACAACTCCCACTCTAACTACTAAGTCAATATCTCCCACCCTCCCTCCCCCCCCCCACCAACACCAACCCCGGATCGAGGGTGCTTACTTACTCACAATTATCCAATATGTCGAAGCCCCACCATCAAGCGACGCGACCATTACGCATACTCTCTTGGAATGTACACGGCATGACGAGCTATGTTAAGCGGAAAAAGATACTGTCCTATCTTCAATCCAAAAAAACAGACATAGCTCTGATTCAAGAGACTCACCTTGACACTCTGGAATCCAGTAAACTTAAACGGGATTGGGTAGGGAGGGTTGCCTTCAGCTGCCGTCCAACGAGTCAGGAATCTGGAAGTAACGGACCCCGCAAATGTGGAGTGGCGATACTAGTGCGTAAATCCCTCCCGGTCACTATCATTAAAACCTGGAATGATACGGAAGGAAGGTATATATTTGCTAAATTAAAACTAGGGGACACTGTTTTATGCGTGGGATCCGTTTACGCACCAACCGGCCCAAAACGCCCATTCCTTCTACAGCTAAATCGCCTCCTGACAGAAATCGGAACTACTCGATACATAATTGGGGGAGACTGGAATCTCGTCCAAGACGCCATAATGGATAGGACAGGCCCTGTCGATGTATGTAACAATCACGACAGAGCGCTTCTGACAGACCTGACCACTGACGTCGGTCTGGTGGACTGCTGGAGAATACAACACCCGAAAGATAAGGAATATACTTTCTTATCCACCGTCCATGGCACCCAATCGCGTCTGGATTATTTCTTAGTATCACACACTGTAATCCCTCATATACAAGACACCTGTATCCTAGACAGCGGGCTCTCAGATCACTCCCCAATACTAATCCGGATCCAGGTGGGACTCTCCTTCTCTGGTCGTAAACCATGGCGACTGGCTGTACACAGATATCGCTCTCCACAAGGGAAGGAACAATTAAAAGCTCATGTAACCACATACATGGCCGAGAATTCAGGCACTGTATCCTCAAAAAGGATCCTATGGGCGGCAGCAAAAGCAACCCTAAGAGGGAATATGATGCGAGATGCAGCACTGGCCAACAAAGACAGAATAGCCCGCCAAACCACCTTAGAGACCACGATACAGGACCTCACTAAACAATATACCGCCAAACTATCCCCTAGGCTGCGACACGCCTTAGAACAGGCCCGCATGGCACACAATGAACTCTATACATCTCAGGCGGAATACGCACTGCAAAAATTGCGAGGCCGCCATTACGAACAAGGGGAAAAAGCAGGTCGCCTCCTAGCGGCGCAGCTCCGACAAAGAGAGGCAGCCTCTGCCATTGCGGCCATAACATCTTCTTCAGGAGCAGTGCTAACTCGCCCACAAGACATTGTAAACGAGTTCGCCAAGTACTACCGACATTTGTACACTCCTGAAACAACGACAGATCAAACACAAATGGAGACATTCCTTGCCGCGGCCAATCTACCCCATCTGTCTGAGGCAGGCAGGGCCCTCTTGGACGGTAACATAAGCAAAGAAGAGATAACCCAAGTTATAACAAGCCTCCCCTACCATAAATCACCAGGAGAGGACGGATTCCCTGCGGAATTCTATAAATGGGCTGGGGAGGAGGCAATAACCGCAGTACATGAAGCACTGACGGAAGCATGTCAAGAAGTCTCCCTGGGCGCTCTATCCAATAAAGCCACGATTGTCATCTTGCCTAAGCCAGGGAGAGACCCCCTTCTTTGCGGCAGTTACCGTCCTATCTCCCTTTTGAATGGGGATGTCAAACTCCTAGCCAGTGTTTTAGCAGCGCGGCTCCGCAAGGTGATACCATCATTGATTCACAATACCCAAGTAGGATTTGTACCAGGCCGTACCTCCAGAAATCATATGCGAACTCTTTGCCATACACTGTTAGAATCCATACAATCACCTGACGAAGCCCTGTCCCTAGACGCGGAGAAAGCATTCGACCGCATTGAGTGGCCCTACCTATTCACAACCATGAAGCATTTTGGCCTGGGGGAACAATTTATCTCTAAAGTACGTTTATTATATGACCACCCCACAGCACAGGTTAACTGTGGGGGCATCATGTCAGACCCATTCCCTATCGGAAGGGGCACACGCCAGGGATGCCCCTTGTCGCCACTTCTATTTTTATTGGCCATGGAACCCCTAGCTGCCACCATACGAAATTCTCACCAAATAAAAGGGATCCATATCACCGGGGGCATATCCAAAATATATCTCTACGCAGACGACATTCTGTTAACAATGTCCGATCTAGAAACCTCGCTCCCAGCACTACTTTCCACTATAGAAGACTTTGCATCCCTATCCGGATATCGGGTAAACTGGGATAAAAGTGAGGCACTCCCATTATCCCGCATAACGACGAGGGCAGCGACACATGGCCTTCAATTCAAATGGACCCCGACCCGCCTTAAATATTTAGGAACGTTTATTAACAGAGGTCTAGAACATATGGTCAGGGACAACATAGATCACATTATATCTAAAATGAAACAAGACTTTGCCAAATGGTCCCTACTAGGCCTGTCCATGTGGGGCAGGACACAGGCGGTCAGAATGGTCACCTTACCACGCTTCACATACGTGTTAGGCATGCTTCCCCTACAGATACCTCTTTCCTCACTCCGATTAATAGACGCATCCATAAGGGCCTTCGTCTGGGGCTCCTCACGCCCAAGACTGAAACCTGCAATAATACTGGCACGACGGCTCTAAGGAGGATTAGGACTACCCTCGGTAGAACAATACTCTCTGGCCCTACAACTCTCACAGCTAATATATACGCTTCCGGATATAGCCGATCCACCGCAATGGGTGATCACAGAGAAACTCCTATATGGACAGTATACGGAGATGGGAGGAACATACGCCGACCACGTTCCCTTAACTAACCCCATCCTCAAGGCTACAAACACAGCGTGGTGCAGAGCCCATCGACTACTAGGAGTACACCCCTCCCTGCATACTCAGGCTCCCATAGCAGGGAATAAAAGCATTAAAATAGGAGGGACTATTCTCAGATGGCCCCAATGGTCCGAGGCAGGTATCCATAATATATCTCACATAATAGATGGAGATAGCTTCCGCACATTCGCCTCCCTCCAGGAAGAATTCGGTATCCAAAGTAACCAGGAGTGGCGATATCTACAGCTCAAACACTGTATGCGGAGAACATTAGGAACCCCCCCGTGGCTGCTCAAAACCTCACCCATCGTCACCTATCTTCAGAAATGGGGCCGACAAAAAGGCGTCTTGGCTGGCCTCTATGCCGAATTAACTAACCACCTTTACTCTCAGCCTTTACTTGAACGACTACGCTTAAAGTGGCAGGACATACTAGAGATAACCTACACGGACGAAGAATGGCCAGACATACTAGAAGCCCTCGACAGGGGCGTACGTGAAGCACGCCTGAAATTTTGCCTATGTAAAATCCTTCAGGGATGGTACTGGACCCCCGTTAAACTCTTCAGGGCAGGGCTGATACCTCACGCGAACTGTTGGAGATGCACAGAGCCATATTGCGATCAACTTCATATTTTATGCCACTGCCCCACGGTACAGTCACTATGGGACGCGGTACGCCTCGCCTTATCGGACTTCATACAGATACCAAAACCGACCCCACCAGCATTTATCATCCTACATGACATTCGCCCGTATCCCTCCCTATCGCGGGCACATAAACGATTAATCCACACGGCGCTAGCCACGGCCAAAATATGCATACTCCGGCACTGGAGATCTAGCATTGCCCCCACACCCATGGAATGGATGACGGCCATGTATCAAACGGCTACCCATGAACGAGTGATTTATAACCTACAGAACCAAGCAGAACAATTTGAGGAGGTCTGGCGCCCATTCTTGAAGACACCATGAAGCGGCTGGTGGATGACCAACGGATGATCAATGTTCAATGATCAATGATTAGGGAATATTAATTACCAATCACCCTCTGAGAATCCTAGACTCCGGAAACACATTTAATCTCCTACTGCCCCCTCTCTCTCTCCCTAGCTACGCTATCCTCTCTTCTCTCTCTCTTTTTTCTCTCTCTCTATCAATCCACAGGCCTCTAATTTTGTCACATGCCCGAGACCCTGAACTACCCAACATAGTAATACAAGTTGCTTCCTAACACAAACAAGGACTGAGAAATCAACTCATATAAGACGTAGACACTCTCTAACCGACCTTACCATATCTATCATACATATTATCTACCCCTAGATAATAACTTGCTACAGACGGAGAAGTACAGAACGATCTACTCTTAGGCCTGAACAAGCTAGTCTCAGGATACAAAGACCCCCTGCCTACCTCGAGTCTCTTCATTCTACACTCCCCCGCGATTACCCTTCCTCTTTCTCCCTCTTTCTTTCCCTTCTCTCCCCCTCCCCATTTCATATGACTATTTTGTCTCTCCCCTATACCAAGACCAACCCCTCCTACACAACCCTATCCTCGCTCCCCCTCCCCTTACCACCCCCCCCCCCACCTGTTTTCCACTCTTCTTCAAAATAAGGGTACACAACTCAACTATGCAACTGGGAATTTTTACTTACCTGACAGTACATTTATATATGCTTACAATGGAAATAATTGTGGTAAACGAACAAAAACAATGTTTTGAAAGCTAAACAGTTTGTTTATATGCTGTATGTACCGCCTTATATATTCTTAATAAAACTTTTGAAACTTAAAAAAAAAAAAAAAAAAAAAAAAGACTGATATGCATATGGCTGGGTCCAAAGTTGGGTGACATTGTGAGCAAAAGAACGATGGATTAAACCCAGATCTGTGACTAGGGGTGAGTGTTTGCATTGTCAGCACTCCGTCCATCATCCTTTTGTGTTGGTAAAGTTGCCCTAAGTGGGAAGGGTATGCTCAGATGTGGGTCCCTTGCTCACTGTGCCACTGGATTCAAGCTAGCCTGGCTGATGAAGGGTGATAGCCTGAAACCGGTCCCAGGATGTTTGTTTCCTGTCCAGGGAGGACCTGGGCTGGCAGTTCGGGCTGGACTGTTCCCATGAGGAACAGGGTCAAGACTGATTTGCATATGGCTGGGTCCAAACTGGGGTGGCATGGTGAGCAAAAGAACAATGGATTAAACCTAGATCTGTGACTGGGGGTGAGTGTTTGCATTGTCAGCAATCCGTCCATCATACTTTTGTGTTGCAAAAGTTGCCCTAAGTGGAAAGGGTATGACCAGTCATGGGTCCCTTGCTCACTGTGCCACTGGATTCAAGCTAGCCTGGCTGACGAAGGGTGATACCCTGAAACCGGTCCCAGGATGTTTGTTTCCTATCCACGGAGGACCTGCTCTGGCAGTTCGGGCTGGACTGTTCCCATAAGGAACAGAGTCAAGACTGATATGGATATGGCTGGGTCCAAAGTTGGGTGGCATTGTGAGCAAAAGAACGATGGATTAAACCCAGATCTGTGACTAGGGGTGAGTGTTTGCATTGTCAGAACTCTGTCCATGATACGTTTGTGTTTCTACAGTTGTCCTAAGTGGGAAGGGTATGCCCAGACATGGGTCCCTTGCTCACTGTGCCACTGGATTCAAGCTAGCCTGGCTGATGAAGGGTGATATTCTGAAACCAGTCCCAGGATATTTGTTTCCTGTCCAGGAAGGACCTGGGCTGGCAGTTTGGGCTGGACTGTTCCCATGAGGACCAGGGTCAAGACTGATTTGCATATGGCTGGGTCCAAACTGGGGTGGCATGGTGAGCAAAAGAACGATGGATTAAACCTAGATCTGTGGCTGGGGGTGAGTGTTTGCATTGTCAACACACCGCCCATCATCCTTTTGTGTTGCTAAAGTTGCCCTAAGTGGAAAGGGTATGCACAGATGTCGGTCCCTTGCTCACTGTGCCACTGGATTCAAGCTAGCCTGGCTGACGAAGGGTGATATCCTGAAACCGGTCCCAGGATATTTGTTTCCTGTCCACGGAGGACCTGCTCTGGCAGTTCGGGCTGGACTGTTCCCATGAGGAACAGGATCAAGACTGATATGCATATGGCTGGGTCCAAAGTTGGGTGGCATTGTGAGCAAAAGAACGATGGATTAAACCCAGATCTGTGACTAGGGGTGAGTGTTTGCATTTTCAGCACTCCGTCCATCATCCTTTTGTGTTGCTAAAGTTGCCCTAAGTGGGAAGGGTATGCTCAGACGTGGGTCCCTTGCTCACTGTGCCACTGGATTCAAGCTAGCCTGGCTGATGAAGGGTGATACCCTGAAACCCGTCCCAGGATGTTTGTTTCCTGTCCAGGGAGGACCTGGGCTGGCAGTTCGGACTGGACTGTTCCCATGAGGAACAGGGTCAAGACTGATTTGCATATGGCTGGGTCCAAACTGGGGTGGCATGGTGAGCAAAAGAACAATGGATTAAACCTAGATCTGTGACTGGGGGTGAGTGTTTGCATTGTCAGCACTCCGTCCATTTTACTTTTGTGTTGCAAAAGTTGCCCTAAGTGGAAAGGGTATGTCCAGACATGGGTCCCTTGTTCACTGTGCCACTGGATTCAAGCTAGCCTGGCTGACGAAGGGTGATACCCTGAAACCGGTCCCAGGATGTTTGTTTCCTGTCCAGGGAGGACCTGGGCTGGCAGTTTGGGCTGGTCTGTTCCCATGAGGAAGAGGGTCAAGACTGATTTGCATATGGCTGGGTTCAAACTGGGGTGGCATGGTGAGCAAAAGAACAATGGATTAAACCTAGATCTGTGGCTGGGGGTGAGTGTTTGCATTGTCAACACACCGTCCATCATCCTTTTGTGTTGCTAAAGTTGCCCTAAGTGGGAGGGGTATGCCCAGACGTGGGTCCTTTGCTCACTGTGCCACTGGATTCAAGCTAGCTTGGCTGATGAAGGGTGATACCCTGAAACCGGCCATAGGATGTTTGTTTCCTGACCATGGAGGACCTGGGCTGACAGTTTGGGCTGGACTGTTCCCATGAGGAACAGGGTCAGGACTGATTTGCATATGGCTGGGTCCAAACTGGGGTGGCATGGTGAGCAAAAGAATGATGGATTAAACCCAGATCTGTGACTGGGGGTGAGTGTTTGGATTGTCAGCACTCCGTCCATCATCCTTTTGTGTTGCTAAAGCCACCCACAGGAGCAGGCAGAGAGACCCAGCCAAGCACCAGGGAGGCAGTCTTGAGAGCCAGCCAAGACCAAACAGGATTATGGCTACTGATGGGAATGTGAAGGAGAAAGGAGACAGGAAGCGCAAACTCAAATTCAGTGAGCAGGAATTGGAGGTGCTCACCAAGGAGGTGGCAAAGCACCTTGACAAACTTTTTGGAAATAACTCACTACAGGTACCTGAAAGTGAGAAGAGGAAACTGTGGTCAGACTTCCAAACAAAAATATGCGCAGTGGGTGTTGCGCAGTGCTCCTTCAAGGAGATATGCAAGCGCTGGTACGACTTACATTTCCGTGCCAAAGAGAGCGTAGCAAGCAGGCTGAAGGAGGCAAGGAGCACCGGAGGAGGACCACCCACCCAGACACTGTCTACACCAATGGAAGAGATGGTGGAGTCCACACTGCTTCCTGAAGCTGTCAGTGTTGTCACTGACATTGACACCTCAGGCACACCCATCACCATCAAAGGTAAGGGCAGTAATGATGTGTTTCCCTATATGTGCATGTACAAATGCCTGTTAGAAAATAGCAATGGCACTATGCAGTGTGATAAGTAGTCCATGCCATATCTTACATACAACACAACAATGCCTTATTGGAGTGTTAGTCCACACCCCTAAAGTGCAACTACCACATAAATAGCAAGATAGTGTAAAACCAAACAGAGAAACAACACAAAAGACTCTCAGTGACACTATGCCAGTGTAAATGTAATACTATTACGCAACTATTTGAGTACTAATCCAAGAATGACATGCTGCACATTGTTGTTGCAGATGTTCCAGGCCCTGACGCAGCAGAAGGTAGAAATGTGGGGGAATAGCGAAAGTCAGCCACAGTCCGACTCAAACACCAGTGATTCCTTCATACAAGCACCAACTAGATGCAGGGCAAGAGTGCTACCCCTCCCTGAATATAATCTGGACTCTGATGAAATGCCAGATGAAGTACCCACACCACCCCAGAGGCTTGAAGCACTGACAGACAGCAGTCCCTCTCCCAGCATCAGTCCACTCCCATCAGGAGGCATCACAAAGCAGGTAGACAGTGCACAGAGGAAGGTGAGTGCCCATCACTGTTTGGTGGCCTTGAGGTTTCCATGCTAAAAGTGAAGCCCCTGCAATGTAAACACATGAGGTCAATGCACAGGCAATTGGTGTCAATCGATCATAACATGGGCGCAATGCACAGGCAGTTTGAGTCTCTCACTGACAACCTGGGATCAATGCACAAGCAGGTGGATGCACTCAATGAAAACATGGGATCAATGCACAAGCAGTTCGAATCTCTCAAAGAAAACATGGGTTCAAAGCACAAGCAGTTTGAGTCTCTCAATGAAAACATGTGCAAGCTGCATGAGGGACAGCAAACAGCAGCTGAGAACGCAAAGGAGATGACAAACGCCATTAGGGAACTCTGCACTGTAATGTAGCAGGAGCATGTCAGCCACCGTAGGAGCCATCATCAATTGATGGGCAGGTTGGATGGTTTCTGCAGATCTGTCAATCGGCTCCCTACCGCAACTGCTTTGGTATCACAACATGCTGTGGGCATGCAAGTGGAGATGGCACATTGCAGTCAGGACGTTGCACAATGATTCGTGCAAATCACCAATGTTTTGGAGACAATGCAGACAGCACGGAGTGCTACAAACAGCAAACTGGGTGGTGGGGACAGTGAGGAGCTCTCTAGCCTCAGCAGTCTCACAGCCCCTGTGATGGATCCTAGGCGTCGCAGTACCAGACACAGTACTGTCTTTGAACCCACTACAAGAGGTGCCAATGAGACCACTGAACACTCAAGTGAAGTGCATGGATGTAGGAAGTAAAGTTGAGAGCTGGGTAGGTGTCAAAATGCTATGCCTCCCCAGGTGAGGTGTAACAAGGGAAATATCTTTATTTCTCCTTTTCTTTTTCTTCTATATTCTGCAGCACACATAGAAAGAGGAAAATGTCTCTCAGGGACACCTATCTGCACAAAACCAAGCCTTCCTGCAAAACAGACACCCTTAGACCATGATTCACGGGTGCTTGTATTGGCGCTAGGTAATAGTTTGTGCACCAGCGCAGGCAAGCAGAAAGCAAGCGAGCACCTTATAATGTTAAATACAGTACATTCCTGCCCTCTCCCTTTCACGCAGTGCAGCATGCTGTGTTGTGTAGCATGAATAGTTGATAAATATGCCCCTCAGTTAGAAAAATCAAACCCACCTCTGCCTTCTCTTCTCCCTGGTAAGCTTTCTTCACAGTACTTACTGGCTTGGTAAATCACATATTCAAGGTCCACCTGTTCATGAGGGATTGCAGGCCTACTCCTACTCGGTAGCCCTCAGACTGAAAACATTGGCAATTTATGTGTTTGACCTTGTTTTTATAAAATTAATACTATTTTACATCATATTTTTATTATTATTCATATTACATTTATTGAAAAACTGGTAATTTGTCTGTGTTTATCCACTGTATAATACAGTAGTATAGTTTTTGTGCAGGGCCACGATTGTAGGTAACTGGCATAGGGTTTAGGGATTCACTTCACTGGGCAGGATTATATTTCATGTTGCAGCACACTATTGAACCATCATGGCTTTTTCACCCTACTTTATAGTCACAATAAAGCATTGGTCTTGAGATACATTTGCATTCCCTTAAGAAAACATCAGGACCTGCAGTGGATTTGAACACCCATGCATCCTCCAGCTGATTGCCACGTTCAAAATATATTTACTGGTTGATATTGCTTAGCAATTACGATTGATTTTACAATCATTGTCATTAGCAAAGTGGCACGATTATGATGTAAACATGAAGAACGCCTTCTAGAAGCATTTGTGGTTTGGAGGGCTAATGCTTAGAGAGACAGGTTTGTTTTCTGTCTACCGCCTATGATTGTTTAGGCAGTAATTCCCCTCCAGACTTTTCCACACGTTTCTGTTTAACATGTCTCAAAACACTTTAGAAACTGACTGGAGCACGTGTATTACACACAGGTAGAACCTCGTTAAAACATGGCCATTTCTGCAATTAGGTACGATTTACACGATGCGAGACCAGTGTGCATTCTAAAGTCTTAGACGTTTATTCAGGGATCTCGTTTCAGTGGTAGTGAGTGTGACTGACCAGACAGTTTTTTTCTGACAGTTTTAAGAAAGATAAGCAGTGTCATTTTCGGAGATTTGGTTTTAGGGATTTTGAGATCTTCTGTTTGAAACAACTTTGAATTGTATTACCCTTTCCTGCTACATAACAGTACACAGGGACATATGTCTTGGCTGGGCACCAAACACCCTTAGGATGACTGGTTGCGAGAGAGAGACAAGGCACAGGCGGAGGTAGACAAAGAGAGAACGAGAGCCTGAGGTAAAATATAGACTTGGTTGAGAAAGAGTGACAGAAAGATCATCTTCCTTTGGGCCCCTGAAGCAGCGTATATTTCGGTTCCACCTTCTATACATCATTTATGTGCATTTTCTTGCAACCTATATGTATTCAAAGTGAGTCTAACTTCATTAACCTGTGTGTTTCACCTTAATAAAACTGTAGTTGGCCATCACTTTTGAGCACTTTAGAGAATGTTAAGAAATTATATGCAGTTGTACTGAAATGAATATAAATTAATGTAGCCACATTTAATGAATATATTTACACTTTAATGGTGATTGTTCAATTGCTAATGATTGTTAATACTGTAATGTGCTTCCTTTGTGATTCTCAAGTTATGTTAGGCTTAGTTGACCTTTGTACACTTTAAAGTTTGCCAGTATGCTGTTGTCCTCTCATCTGCATGTGTTTTATCGGGTTCCTCATTAGTTAAAGAAAAGTTGTATTGTTATGTATTAGACTAATAGTGAGGCCTGAGAATGGAAAGTTGGCAGAAGGAGTGGAAGGATGAAGGTTAATGGAGTCTCCTGTACCCGGCATACTAGGAAGATGCAACTCTCAATGACAAGCAAATGTGTACCTTATTGTGTGAAGATGAGAATTTAGGAGGTTTATTGACTCCTAGCAAATGCCACCCTGGGATTGGTTCCAGACTGTGGGAGCAAGATATTGATGTTCTGGAACTTTCAATTACGTTTTTAATTAGTGTTCCGTAGTTAGAGCTGACCTTTACCCTGACTTTAAAGAGAGCAGATCTCTCCGCTGGGTTTCCCCCCGGAGTGGAAAGTTACTTGATAGACACTCTTTCGTTTCCACTGAACATCTCCTGAGATTTGTATCATGCTGACACATTCTTTCCCTTCCCTTTTGAAATTCCAACTCTTTTTCATTGCTAAATTTAGACAGGATGTGTTGCATTGGTTATATATTGATTGTTACAATTCTGCATTTCATAACACTTAAATTTGGAATACTTGACTATCTTAATATCCTTGGTGTATTGATATATTTCATTGATTGAGATTTGACTAATGCTGGGATAATAAACCTTTGTGGTCGAATGCCAACTTCTCTGTCTTTATTGTGAAGTCACATTTGTTTCACTATATTTGAAATGTATTTCCAATAGTAGATTCCTATCAACATTTCAAACCGACAATCGAAGAGAATGATATTCATACATTTCTGCTTTATGAAGTGGTAGTGATCAGAGAATGGTTTGTCACTGAAGTGTAGCAATACTTTAAAGGAAATCGGGTGCTGCCCAAGCCCAGTCCATACCCTTAAAATATATCAGCCCGTTTGGAGGATTAACAGTATTGCTCATTTTTTTATGAGTTTGAAGTAGCTGAGCAGTAAGTATTAATAGGGTTGCTCATCAAAACTGTGTATGTCAAGGTTGCATTTTTTGTTAAAATTGTGTGTCTTGTGGTGTGATGATGCTTTTAGGTTTATTTTGTAGATGCATATGTGCATAATGTTGAGCAATTTAAGTTGTTATCTAGCTTGTCGCAGTCCTGGGTCCCGGGATAGATAAGAGTTGTCTGTAGTTCATTTGTTTGCTAAAGGGTTGTAGTGCCGGTTCATGAGGCACCATTAACCTCACAATAAGATAGGTAACTACAACCTTGCTGTGAGAGTAGTAATAGTGAATGGTGCTGGTAGATCCTGTTGCACAAAGGAGAAACTGCATTGGTCGAGGTGATTTTCTACTGGCCAGGGTCTCATCTGTGTGCATGTTAGCACTGGAAACCATTTTTTCCCATTGTCCACTTGTACAAGTGTTCACTTTGAATTTCTTTAATGAAGCAGACAAGAATTTTCCATGAAAGGTGTTTTACTGGTTTGATAGGAGCTGCAGGTACCAAAATGTAACGGAGGGTGAACCGCTGCAACGCGCAAAAATTGCATCATAGTGTTCCACACCAGTATTGGATGTTTGGTGTGAGTGCAGTACTGTTATTGGTTGTAACGCCATCAGATGTCACTCTGTTATATATCAGGACAGAAAGTGCCATGCTGAAATTGGGTACTGGTGTCTAAAAATAGTCAAGTGGTAGTTTAAAATCATTTTTTCCTTGATTGTTATATTATAGAAAGGAAATGTTTCAGCGCTATTACAGATAAGATGAGAGGCAGTGTGAGAGTTCCTGTTGGGCCTGGCCCTCTTCTGCAGGGTCATCCCCAAATTTTCTTCTTCCTCCTGTTTTTTCAGACTTGTTTTAATTGGCTTTCAGACTCTGGGCACTTTAACACTGCTAACCAGTGCTAAAGTGCATATGCTCTTTGCCTAAACTGTATTGGTGATTGGTTTATCCATGGTTGGCATATTTGATTTACTAGTAAGTCCCTAGTATAGTGCACCATGTTTGTCCAGGGCCTGTAAATCAAATGGTACTAGTGGGCCTGCAGAACTGATTGTGCCACCCACATGAGTAGCCCTGTAAACATGTCTCACACCTGCCACTGCAGTGCCTGTGTGGACAGTTTTAAACTACCATTTCGACCTGACTAGTGCACCCACCTGCCAGGCCCAAACCTTCAATTTTTGCTACATGTAAGTCACACCTAAGGTAGGCCCAAGGCAGCCCAATGGTCACGGTGTAGTATATTTAAAAGGTAAGACATCTACTGGTGTGTTTTACATGTCCTGATTGTGAAATACTGCTAACGTCGGTTTTTACTATTGCAAGGACTATCTCTCCCCTAGGGTAACATGGGGATTGCCTTGAAATATCTTTTAAATATAATTATCCATTGGGAGCAGACAGAGATATGGAGTGTGGGGTCTCTGAACTCACCGGGATGTTTGTGAATTTACTCTAGACAGCCACACAAAGGGAGCTAAAGTGTGCCCTGCATATCCAGATGAGTCTTTCTGAGCTAGAGTGGTGGAAGGAAATGACACATGCACCTGAATAGGGATGTGCCTGTCCTTACACACAGCAGTCTCCAATCCCCTTAGGTGTGTCAGGGACCAGGGCAGGAAAGGCAGGGTCAAAGGCTTCAAGTTTGCCTCCTTTAAAGTCAGAAATAGATATAAGTACTGGACCTCTGACCCCACAAAGTTAGAACGCTTCTGGAATTAGGACATTCTGTCAGGAAGAAGAGATGGATGCCATCTTTGTTGTGCTGACCTGCTACTTGCTGCTTCTGTCCTGGGAGTGAAAGTACTGGACTTTACTTTCTACATCCTGCTTTCTAAGGTTCTCCATAGCTTGAACTGAGCTTGCCTCCTGTTAAGAAGTCACAGGGACATCAAAGACTTAATCTGCCAGTGCCTAGACTCATCTGCTGAGAGTTCTGACGTGCCAAGTGGTATGAACTCCAGTCCCTGGGCCCTTGGAAGTGTAAGCTGGTGACCTGGGTGAGAAAATCCACACACTGATGTGCCACGGCAGAATGATTGATGTAGCACCTGTCCCACAGATGTAGAATTGATGCATCCCCTGTCCCACAGCTGGGGAACTGATGCAGCACCTGTCTTGCGGCTGCAGATTCAAATCAGTGCCTGTTTACCCACAGCTCCATCAACACTCTGTGTCTGGATTTT
The DNA here is from genome assembly GCF_031143425.1 of Pleurodeles waltl. NCBI lineage: Eukaryota > Metazoa > Chordata > Amphibia > Caudata > Salamandridae > Pleurodeles > Pleurodeles waltl. The sequence continues at coordinate 1,845,291,293 of NC_090440.1, forward strand.
CCATGCATGGTCCCCATGGCGTCAATTTCTCATTGACCCCTCACTTCAGTAAGGAACCAAGACTGCGTGTCCAGAAATCAACACCTCACCTTTCCTGTGAGGAAAGAATCAACACACCATCTCCCCTGTGCAGTAAGTAACGGACGCAGCACTTTGCTTCTCAGCGTTTCACATTCCCTGAGGCCCGCATTGTCTTTGTTTTTGATGCATCCCAGGTACTTTGTGCTAAATAGATGCAACCATTGACTCCTATGGATTATGACTCATTGAAACTTTCAAAAAGTGATATCTTTACTTGTGTATGTTGTTGGTTTTGTCTTGTTTTATTCAGATACATATTGGCTATTTTTCTAAACTGGTGTGGAGTCCTTTTGTAGTGTTTTCATTTTGTTACTGTGTGTGTGTACAAATACTTTATACATTTCCTCTGAGATAAGCCAGACTGTTCGTGCTATGCTACCAAGGGGGTGAACAGGGATTATCTTAGCTGTGCGAGTCCCTTGCCCTGATTAGAATAAGGGCTCCTACTTGGAGAGCGTGAAAACGACTGCATACTAGAGACCCCATTTCTAGCAGTTCCCATCTAAGAGGGTGAGGAAGCTCTATCGGAAGGCACACCAGCTCATTACAAGGCCTGAGATGTGGGTGTCCATATGTGCATTTGGCTGAGCCAGTGGCATTAAAAAAAAGAGGGCCATTTCAAATCACTTGATATGGGATGTTTAACTTCACAATAATTGAATATTTGATGCATGAGCTATATGATCTGAAGTCTTTACCTACACCTGCCCAATATGAAGCCTTGAATGCTTAGGGGCATTCTGCTCATGCCAAAGGCAAATAGAAGTATTAGAACAGAGCTAAGAAACTGTTTGCAGTTATATGCATGCCTTATTGGATGCAGAACACCAAATGTGGAGAAAGGTGGTAATCAAAGGGTCCTGGATGTATCCTATATTGAGGAATGCTAAACCTAAGAAACAGAAAGCCAGAGGAGAGGAAAATACTGAGAAACCAGGAAAATCTGGTACAGACAGTGAGTTCAGTGATGATGTTTTAAATTACTTTTTGTCATCTCGCCTCCTGCCTCACAATGCTGCATCACCTTCAAATGGTGATGGTGCCACTAGCAGCAGTACTGTTTACAGCCCCTGTTGATCCTCATGGAACTCAGGCTGGAGGACCTTCTCAAACCCTTCAAGTGGCTATTGTGCTTGGTTTGTCTGCTGTTACTGGGACTATCCCTCTTATAATTCGGCCCCTGTACCTGTTTTTGGGCTGACAACACCTATTTTGCCAGGCTCAAAATGTAATTGTCCCTGCAACAACTACCCTTTTGATTAGTGCTCTGATGCCCACAACATTATCGGTGACGGAAGGAATGCCATTGGCTAACTTTACCCCTATGTCTCAGAATTCCCTAATCACTGGGGTGCACCATAAAATGTTAATAATAGTAAACATGGAGAGAGGTTAGTATTGACAACCTAGAACACACAGAACAGGACATGTCTGACTGAGATTGATGAATCAATTCACTTCTTCAACAGATCTCCTGATAATGGTGAGACTACAAGCAGGCGATGAACATATGTTTGCACCTGATGAGAGACCCTTAGACATCGCTAGATTGCAAATAGAACTAGATGAGATCATTTTGGGGAACCTTGACCTTTCCCATGTAGATAAATATCAGGAGAACTAACTCACATATGTGAGTAAAGATATTACTCGCTGTGCAGCTCAAGCACATGACAAGTTTCTTGAATTAGCAGATGCATATGATATAAATATGAACCGAATTATGTCTTTGCAGAAATGTTTCTTCACTCAGATAGATAATGAGGCTATCCTAAATATATGAGCTTCCAGACTGAAATTGCAGGTGAGAGAGTTGGTTAGCTGCATTGAGAAGTGGAGAGATTTAAATACATGGAAGAGTAGATGGGCTAAGTAAGGAAAAAAAGAGAATGGAAGCTGCTCCAGGAGAGAAGGAGAAGTTACCTCTGGCTTCACCAGATAGAGCCATGACTCAAAATTTCCCTCTAAGACAGGTCATGATTGAGGATATGTACATGTGCCCTTGAGTGGAGGTGATGTTGCCATTTTTATGAGGCAATTTCTAAAATTAAGGGAAAATCCTGATCAGTGGTATACCCAATTTGATTGATCTGTAAAAATCACAAAGGTCTTGTGGGAGAATTTGAACACTTTGTTTGAAATAGTGGTCCCTAGTGATTTGTGGGCTGGTGTCCATACAATGGCTATTGGAACATGGATTATTAGTAGATGCAGGTAGGTACCTACATCTAGCAAGAAGGCCACAATAACACATAAGGTCCAGTCAAGGTCTCAGTAAATTAATCCTTGCTTAAACCTAGGTAGCTTGGCTGCAAGCAGACAGGCTTAATTTAGGAGACATGTGTGTAAAGCATATAAAACACCAGTACATTAAAAAAGTAAGACACTAAACACAATAAAAATCCAACCACGATTTATAATAATGCAATTTTTTCATGATTAAACTGACACCAAAATGAAAAAATCCAATGTATGGAACCAGAGATATGATTTTTTAAAGATTAAAAGTAAAACTGGCACTTAGATGCAAATAGCACTCAAAGGTTACACAAAATAAGTTTGCACTGGACCAAGACAAAGTTAAAATTTCAAGCCCCCCACTTTTAAGCTTACTTCAAGACGTTTTTCTTGATGCAGGTAAGTGGTATACAGCACTGGCCAAGGCAGCACTGGCCAAGGGTTCAGAAGCCCGGCGTTGCCTGTTGGGGTCTGAGACTACAATTCCCACAATGTACCTGGTCAATATAAATAAAATCCAGGTGAAGTTTGTGCACTAGAGTTGTCGTTCTTGTTGATGTTGCAGGTACCAGTTCCAACAGTTTTCTACCTATTGCTTATCAGGGAGCCCACTCCTTATCCTTTAAGACAAGCAAAGTATTTTTGTTGCTAAGCCTTGCAAGTGTGGCAGGTGCATTCCTTATGAGTGCATTCCTCTTTTGTGCAGTCCCTGGGTCCAACAGGGCAGGCCTTCTTCTTCAGACATTTATTTGGGTCTTTGAGGGTCCACAATAGCAATCCAAGGTTCCAGAATCTCTGAGTTACTCCTTGGGATGTTGAGACTACAATTCCCACTTTGCACCTGGTCAAATCCTTAAAGGTCCACTGATTGCTGTCCGGCTCTTCTGGCAGGAATTGATGCAGATGACTCTTGGTAGCTCCTTTAAGCCTGTTGCAAACAGGGAGTCTACTCCTGAATCCTTTAGAAGCCAGGTGAAGTCCTTTTTGGGATGAAGACCAAAATGTGCATCAGGTGCAGTCCTTAAGAGTGCAGCCCTTTTTTTTAACTAACCAGTTCAAGGGTCCAGCAGGACAGTTATTCTTCTTCTTGTAGTTTCCAGGTGGGGATCTGAGTTGATGGGCAGCTCCCCTATATGTTGACATATGGGGTGCACGGTGCCACCTTCAGGTATGACAACTTTCTCCAAACTGTAACATATTCTTGCCCCAGAAAGCACCATTCTTTAAAATCTATCATGGAGAATATCTCTCTTGGAGCTTAAGGTCTGACTAACCCAGCCTACTGGTGTAGCTAACTGTCCCTAACACTCCCCTTCCAGCCTGCTGCTAATTCAATTACCGGAGCTCCCATGTGGCTGTGGGTGCAGGAATTCAGGGAGTTCTGGTCTCTGTCCCAACTGTTCTTCCCTTCTTTGAAGACCAGTTTGGACAAGCCCCCATTCTGCTCTCAGCCTAGGCCACTTCACACTTCATTAAGGTGGTCTGTCTAGCCTGTCAAAGTTTGAGCAATCAGGAGAGGCTGCTACAGGGCTATCTTTAGGTAACTTATGTGAACAAGTTTTAAACATTTTCCCTGTAATAGTTATGATAAATCCAACATTGGCAAGTTGTTGGATTTATCTTAACTATTAATCTGACACATTGAATTATATTTTTGCTCATGCCTATCAAAAGTAAGACTTTATTAATTTAAAATAAAGCCTCCATGCTAACTTATGCAGCTAATGCACTACAATGGGGAAAGTGCAATTGGCAGTTTTTCCCTCACCGGGACTTATAAAAAATATTTTATAATGTCCCTGCTTATAGTTACAAGGCACCCTACCCCTGGCTCACCTGGGGAAGGACCATAGGGTGTAACCTATATGTAAGAATAAGGTAGCTTAAGACTTTGGAAGTAACTTTATTTCCAAAGTCAAATTTATAAATAATTGAAATTTAAAAGCAGTCTGCAAAGCAGGGCTGACTTTCAAAATGATAGCAAGAAACACAGCAGTGAAGGCTTCAGTGCCTTAAATCTGTAGGGCTTCAATCCTATGTGCCCTACCATACACTAGGAACTTACAGGTAGGTTGTCAGTAGGTTGTCAGTATCAAGTGTAATGACACTTAATTACCATGTACGTTTAATCAGAGCACAGGTCCTGGGTCTGGTTAGCAGAGTCCAGGCAATCAGAGTCAGAAAACCAGCACCTAGTGGTCCAAATGGGGGCAAAAGGTGAGGGGACACAGCAAAAAAGCCCTGGTTCCTCACGCATGGCCAACTGTGGAGCCATCAAGGGTTGGATGTATGCCCCTTCTCCTGAGGTGAAGACAAAGTATGACCTGGTGTTAGCATTCTTGAATGGTAAGGTTCTACAGAAGTACATTGACTGCCCGAAGACAACACGTTCGACCCAGAAGGCCAAGGAGTCAGTATGTGGTTATTATGAGCGATTGTTGCAGGTGTTTAAGCATCAGAGTGGGGTACACAATCCAGAAAGTGTGAATATGAGCAGTTTGTGTCTCAGTTTGTTCTTGGGTTACAGCAAGCCATTAGATGAGATCATTCAGTATGCAAACAAATACTGCACTGATGAGCATTAAAGTAAGCAGAAAACACTTAATGAAAAATATTGTGTTGGCCCAAACGAAATTGGCTCTGAAGGGTTTCCAGAATAAACCTTAGCTGGGAAATGTTGGTGGAGTACAAGGCATAGGATACTCCCCTGGAGGGCAAAATGATGCATGGTGGAAGTGATGACTCACACGGTAGAGGTCATGATGATCCAGTTGATCCGAATATTGGGATTCTGATTGAAATGTTAAAGGGGTCCAGCCGATGCCATTATTGTAATAAGTTGGGCCACTGGAAGCGGGAGTGCTGTTTAAATGTAAGATTGCATATGTGGCACATTCTTGGATGTAGATCAGAGTGTTCCATTCATAGAATGTGAGGTGAATGGCAATCACATGTTGTTTCTTCCACACTGGTACTAACGGTTCCACTTTTAGAACAGAGAAAATCCCAAACCTACTCCTTTTGAGAAAACAGATCCAAGTTGTAGGAGTTGTCAATAATCATATCACTAACCATGTTTCATGAAAGGACCAATAAATATAGGGTTGTTTGAGGAAGATCATCAGTTTGTATTATGCAATTCTAGTCCTGCATACCTTGTAGGATTGGACCCATTATGCAAGTTTAATTGTTCTATGTACTGCACCCCTGATAGTTTCAAACTCACAATGAAGATGTTGACTTCAAACTGTCCAGACAAGGGGCCGCCTTTGGACTGTATCCCTAAATGACATTTGAAGATTTACCCCCATCTCTTATAGATACTGTGAAGCCCAAAGTCAAAGAATTAAGGACATCAGTCTCATTAAGGGTTTAAAACCCATTAAAACCCATTAAAACCTGTCCAAATAACTACTAAACTAAATGCTGAAAACCCTACGATGCCCAAATACAATCTCACACTCGAGACAATAGGTGTAATCACTCCAGTGATTGAGTCAATAAATGAACAAGGCATTCTGAAAGTAACGATGGGGAGTCCGTGTAGTTTCCTCACAATGGGACTGCAGACCATGAATGAAAAATGCCCACTTATGCAGGATCTTAGGAAAATTAATATTGTTGTTTTCTGTTGTCCTGTGGTACCAAATCCAGCTGCAAATTTATTCTAGATACCATGTGAGGCTGAGTGGTTTACTGTAGTCAATTTGTGCCATTCCGCTGCATAGCTTCCAAAATAGGGTTTTAGCATGGGTCCACGTTCCTGTGGGTAAGCAGAAAGCCCCTCAATTTTCAACCAGATCCAAGGAAAAATCTTGAATCCTTAAACATGCCCTGTAATTCAGTTCTTGTGCAATACATTGACAACCTTTTGATTGTATCTGGTTTACAAGAAGCTTGAAGGCAGAATAACATTGCTTGGCTGAACCACTTGCCTGAAAATGGACATAAAGAGTCCCTGAGTAAATTACAGTACAGCCAGAAAGAAGTCCTCTACTTAGGACACCATATTGAGGAGAGAGCTAAGAAGGTGTCACAAGAGAGAATATCTACCATTTTGAAAAGGAGTCAGCCCTACCTTGCAAAAATAAATTAGGCTGTTTTTGGGAGCGGTGCTTTACTGTTGACAGTGAACACCAAGCGTTTCTTTAGTTGACAAACCTTTACAGAGGCTGAACCACAAAGACACACCTGATCTTCTACCATGGGACAGCAATTGTTTGAGTACATTCCTAGATCTGAGAGAAAGTCTCTGTTACTCCCTGGCATTTGGAATGACAGATTACAATAAAGCTTTTACACTACTGGGCAGTGAGATGAAAGGCTGTTCTCTGTTGTTGTTACACAAATGCATGAGGATGCTCAAAGACGTGTTACATACTTCTCTGCTACCCTTGACCAAGTAGCCACAGGAATACCTGTCTGTTTCAAAATAGTCACTGCAGTGGGTATCAACATCAAGAGATGTGAGAGGATAATTATGGGACATCCTCTGATAGTGATGGTCCCCCATTCAGTGGTAATTCTACTGACTCAAACCCAGCATCTGACAAATAGCCACTTAGCAAAGTATGAGCAAGTTATAGTGGCTGCTGAGAACATTACTTTAAAAAGATATTTATTTCTTAATCCTGCTACACGGTTACCTTTGCCTGAAAATAAAATGATTGATGGGAAGGCTGAACATGATTGTTTGGCTGTCATGGAATTGTGCACCAAGCCAAGACCTAACATTAAAGATGAAACGCTCGAAGGGCCAGGTTATATATTGTTTGTAGACAGCTTTTGCCTAAGAGATAATGGAGGAAACTAAAGAGCCATATACACCGATCTACCCTGTTGAAGGTGTAGTGGAAGCTTTATGGCTCTGCGGTATTATGTCTGCACAAGTGGCTAAATCATTCACTGTTACAAGATCTTGCAGTGTTTAAGACCAATTGACAATGACTATTTTCACTGACATACAATATGGCTTTGGTGTTGTTCATGATGTCAGATAATTGTGGTCAAAAAGGGGATTTATAACATCTTAAGGTTCCCCAATAAGAAGAAACAAATATTTTATGAGATTGATTGAGGCTTTACAGATGCCTCAAGAAGTTGCAGTGGTTAAATGTGCAGTGTACAATTGTGGAAATGATTATGTGACAGCAGATAACTGGTATGCTCATGATGTTGCACAGTACTGTGCTTATGGGTCCTGTGCATTTAACGAGAAACAGGCATATGAATTTGAAAATGAGACCAATTTAAATCTTCTATTTTCTGCTGCGAATGCTTGGGAGGAGGTCAAAATGTTGCAAGTGGAAGTCACAGAGACCTAACAGCAGGACTGGTTTGAGCAGGTTGTGTTAAGAATGAGGATGAGATTTGGGAGTCCACAGACGGAAGACCAGTGTTGCCAGTGTTGCCTGATAGCTTGGTGTTGCTGATGGCTAGACATTTTCATGGTCCAGCACACATAGGGAGAGATGCTATGTTCAGGTTGTTTCGCCAGTATTAGTATAATTCACGGTTCAGGTTGACAGCTGGAAATGTATTTCATTGATGTGTTGTGTGTTAACAGATAAATATGGAGAAAACACATAGGGATATCAGGAGGTCCATTTAACAGAATGCAACTGGATTTTATTGAGATGTCTGTGTGTAATATGCTTAGATTTGTCCTGGGTAGAGTGTACATTTTCTCTCGTTGGGTTGAAACATACCCGACCAGGAGAAATAACAGTCTTAATGTAGCAAAGTTGTTGTAGAGCGTTGATACCCTATTTCGGGTTTCTAACTTCTCTGAAATAAGACCAAGGTTCTCATTTTATTAATGAGATCCTGAAATTGTTATGTGCAGCTTTGTAGGTGGAACAACAATTGCACTGTAGTTGCTGACCCGAGGCTTTCAGAATTGTTGAACAGGTTAAAGCAACGTTAGTCTGTTGGGTGAAATTGTGTGTGTCCATGTCCCTGAACTGGCTGGATACTTTGCCTTTATTGCTAATGAGACATCGTAGTACTCCTGATTGGAGAACAGGGCTGACGCCCATAAGGTCATCATGGGCCAATCAATGAGGATGCTTGCTGTGCCTGCAAATACACTTATGAATTGCACAGATATGATTCTCATCTACTGCAAAGGACTGGCTCGTGTGGTGCATTATGTTTCCCAGCCGGTTGGCCTGCCACTGCTCTCCTGCTTCAGGTGCCATGAACTTAGGCCTGGAGATTTGGTTCTGGTGAAGGAACATGTCAGGAAGACATGTCTAGAAGGCCCTTTCCAAGTCATTCTTTTGACCAGTACAACTGTCAAATGTAGAGGACTGCCGAGCTTGGTTCATGCATTACATACTTGTGAGTAGAGTGTCCCCTTGATGATGTGACAGTGCCAATCACTGAAGCACAACCATTACTGTCCGGATATCGTGAAGGATCAGAGGGGGCAAGGATAACAAGTGAGAACACGGAGAGCCTCTGGCTGTTTGAGGCTCTGAAGTGCCACAAGATGGGGTTGAGGTGAGCAGTGACTCACAGTGGTTGAAATTGAGGCAGATGAAAGAACCTGGCAGCTGATGCAGGTGGTGATAAACTTTGATTGTCGGAGGGCCAAGTGATGTGACCAGCAGAGATTGATGTAAAGATGAAAGACAAAAGTGAGAGTATGGCCAAGTCTTTCTGTTGAATGCATCCCATAAACTTTCCCAGAGGAAACTTAGACCAGCGAGTTAAATGCCAGTGAAGATGAACAGCCAGTTTTCAGAAGATCAAAAAGGGCATGAGTGCCTTGAGGAGGTATTCAGTCCATAAGTGGACATATTATGCTAACAGTGCCATTGACTATGTTATTTATATAGTGGGGGTACCAATACGGTGCTAATAAAGCCTCTGCGAACCTGAGTCTCACCACAGAGTTTTGGTTCATGAACTGATTCCATAACTAAATGAACTGAACAACAAACTGCATTTCTGTTAAACTCTTTCTGAATTGAATTTTGACATTTTGAATGAACTTTGCTTTACTGACTTAGGAAGATTCTGGGCCAAGGCTGCAGAAGGACAGCAGGGTCATCATTGTAGAAAAAGATAAAGTATGGATAGGGTTGATTCATGAAGATTGCTATACATAAAGCCAATCACATTCTATCACCAAAATCAATTTTGTGTTTTGCACAAGTAGACTCATTGCCATGAAGAAGTCTGCTTGCTGCTATAGCTAATCTTTTTTTTTTAAACGTTGTTTATTGGTATTTTTCTTTGAGGAAGAGCATTTAGCTTAAGGATGTGCCCCTCATATCAGGTCACCAATTCGAGCATATACATTGCAACTGGTTCATGTACAGTAGCATAGTTGTTTAAAGACTCTTCCGAACTTAATACAGGTAGTCAATATATACATTACATCAGTGTACCCTTGCCTGGTCTTGCAGCCATTGTTCCATTGTAATCATATGATATTCCCTGTCAACCTAGGTATTACCATATCAACTATTAATGCAACTAACAAAAATATGTAAACAGTGCGCTGGAGGGATAGATTCGTATTATGGTGTGGCTGGGGCATGGACGTGTATTTGAGCTCACCCGCCCTAGAGATCTATATTTAAAGTCAGCCTTTCCCCTGCTCTAGTGTAGTAGTGCAGTCCATTCCTGAAGAGACCCATTTTCATCCCCAGTTCGGTCGCATAGTCAAGTCTAATATGTTGGTGTCGGTGGGTCAGGCCCCTAGCAGGACCTCCCCGGGATGTGTTACTGTTGTTATTTATGTTTCCCAATAACTCTTCACCTTCTTAAGCAGTGCCACAGTCTATCTCTGGTGGTGATATATCCTCTCCAGGTTCCCGTACCCCTCCTGCTTCTCATCTCTGAGCTCCCCAGTCCTCCAATATCTCTGTCCACAGTGGGGCTATGTGACGTGCCACCACCTCTCGGGCCTCCTCCCTTCTCAATGCCTGTAATTCGGCCTGGGCCCATTTTGACACATCTCATCTCCAGTCCACCAAGACCGGGCCCATAGAGGATTTCCAGGCCATGGTGATCCGACGCCTGAGCAGGACGAGGGCGAGGCCCAAGTACCTGCTGCCAAATCTCCTAGAGGCTTGTCTCGTATGCAAGCCCAGCAGGCACAAGGAGGGACTTAGGTTCAATTGCATGCCAAGGGTTCCCCCCAAGTCCTCCAAGACTCCCCTTCAGCATCTCTGTATGCCTGGGCATTCCCAGACCATGTGGTTAAAGTCTGGGTCTGCAGCCGTACATCTGGGGCAGTCCCTGGGTTCACCACCGTATATTACTCTAAGCCTGGGTGGGGTGAGGTATGCCCTGTGTATATAATTATATTGGATATATCGGAAGCATGTATTTCTGGATACTCTATGGGGGTATGCCAGCACTTTTTGCCACTCTACGTCCATCAACTCCTTGCCCAACGTCTCTTCCCATTACGTCCGTAGGGTCTGTAAGGGCTCCAGGGTAGCCTCAGTATGGGCTCTGTAGAGCCTAGCGATCAAGTGGGTGTCTTTCCCCATTGTCAGAAGAAGATGTAGTATGGCATGTGTCTATGGCTCTGCATTAACTGTAGGCCATAGCTCCCTCACAGCATGAATCAGTGTCCGATACATCAGGAATTGCCCCCCTGGGACCCGTGCCTCCTCTACCAATTCAGTGAATGGGAGTAGAATTCCCTCTCGGAAGACGTCCCTAAAGGTCATCACTCCCGCCTGGGTCCAAGCCCTCATTTGGTTTCGCAGCAAGGTGCGACCCAGTATCCCCAGTGGTTTCCCCAGTGGAGTAAGTCTCTGTCACTCCTGTGTGTTTCAAACACCATCTCCAGCAAGAGAGGGCCACCATCAGCATGACGTTCTGCTTAGGCAGGGCAATCCTAGCCCTGAGCATGCCAGCCAATAAGAGGTCAGTGTCTATGTCAACTCGGGATGTGGTTAGATCCAGCCGGTGCGAACCTGCCAGCCACCTAGCCGCCCACTGGAGTTGGCATGATAAATAAAATAACTCAAAATCTTGGACTGCTTGCCCTCCTCAGTGGGGCGGCGAAGGGTGGAAAGAGATGTCCGCTGTCGACCCCCATCCCATCGGAGCTCTCTAAGGAGTGCATTCAGGTCCCTAAACCAGCTCATCAGTATAATCACTGGGAGGTTGGTGAAGTAATATAGTAGGCGAGGTAGCATAATCATTTTGAATAATGCCACTCGGGCCATCATGGAGAGCCTAAGAGAATGCCAAAACGCCATGTATGACCTTAAGGACCGGAGTGCCGCACCTAGATTCCTGTCGCAAAGGTCTCGTAGATCGTGGAATACCTATATGCCCAGATATTTGAAAGTGCGGTGGACCATGAGATGTCAATAAGACAGTAGGAGGGGCGTTCTGTGCCCGTAGTCAATAGATAGACGTATGTCTTTCTCCTGTTTACGCGGAGACCAGACGGGCCACGAAATCCCTCCAGCAAGGTGAGTGCCCAGGGAACTCCTGATGCACCATCCCGCAAGTAAATCAGTAGGTCATCTGCTTAGTGCGATATGATGTGTTCAACTCTGCCCCATGGCATTCCTTTGCCACGCCCCTCCATTCGGAACTGTGCTGCAAGGGGCAAGAGCGAACAGCAAAGGTGAAAGAGAACAACCCTGTCTGGTGCCTCGGAATATGGGATAAGTGGCCGATACCACCCGCCTGTCCTCACCCTCGCCACTGGAAGACAATACAGCAGCTCAACCCAGCATATCCATTTCTCTCCTAGACCCATTGGAGTCATTACTGTCCGTAGGTAATCCCACCTTACTGAGTCAAATGGTTTCTCGAAGTCCACCGAGAGAAGTACAGCACCAGGATGTCGCTCCTCGTGTGGTATGTGTAGAAGTGTGAATATTCATCTCAGATTCAGGGAGGTGTTACGCTCAGGTATAAAACCATTCTGGTCTTCGTGAATGAGATGGGGAACGTGTTGTAACAGCCTATTAGCCAGGGCTTTGCTTAGAATCTTGAAGCCACAGTTCAACATGGACAGGGGTCTGAAATCAGTCACTGATGCTTCACGTGTTTTGGTCTTGGGCAGAGGGACCACCAATGCCTCTTGTAGCGTCTCAGGTAGTATGCCTCTGTCGTAGGCCTTAGTGTAAAGGTCAACCAGTGTAGGAGCAAGAATATTTGCATATGTCTTGTAAAACTCAATATGGAGTCCATCAGAGCCTGACGTCTTGCCTGCGGCTAGTTGTGTAATAGCGGACTTCACCTCTTCCAGGGTGAGTAGTTCCCCCAGGGGGTCCCTGTCCTCTAGTTTTAAAGTTCTGAGTGGGAGGGACTGTAAGTGATGTTCCAGTGACTGCCGTAGGTCTTCGTTGGGTTGTCTATAGAGGGAAGTGTAGTATGATTTAAAGGCTTCATTTATCTCGGATGGCACATACACATGTCCCGCATCTGCCCCCCGCACACTCGTGATCGGGGCACCCCCCCTCCCGGGCCACACCAACCATGCCAGCAGCCTACCTGACTTACCCTCCTCTGCATGTAGGGACGTTAAGTGCTTCCAGTAGTCGTGACACTGTAGCCTTTCCAGTGCTTGATTAAATGATTCCTTTGTTTTAAGGAGTCTATGCTGCGCCGTTGGATCCATGCCCTGCTCATTGTCCTTATCATGTATTTCTTTTTCTAATTGATTTAATTCAAGCTCAAGGGTACGTCTGATCCCTACCAATTTTCCCAGACAGTGGCCTTGTGTCACCACCTTTAGAGTTTCCCACTCAATGCATCAAGATTCGGTGGATCCCTTATTGATACTAATGTACTCCAAGAGGTGAGATCTAAGACCCTCTCTATATATTGTGTCCTCTAGGGCCATCGTCTGAAGCCTCCATAACGGAGTGGGGGCTCTCACTCTCACGCCCGCCAGGTGATAAGCAACGGGCTGTGTTCCGATAGGGTATGTCCCTGGTATTGAGAGTAAGCTATCTCAGGGGAAATAGTGCTGGTGCATAGCACCTGATTTATTCTGGTGTTTAGATAGTGGAGACCTGAATAAAATGAGTAATATCTATCCTGGGGGTGTTGGACCTGCCAGATGCCCTCCAACCCCCTGTGTGCCATCCAGGCATTCAGGTATTTCGTCATCTTGTGCGCCGTCACCCCAGGTAATGGAGGGAGGGAGCGGTCCATTACAGTATCCAGTATGCAGTTGAAGTCTCCCAAATCAAAAAACCTGAGGACCTGGCCAAGCGTCCAGATAAAGCCTGCCAGAAGGGGGTCTGTTCCTGGTTAGGGGCATATACACAACTTAGCACTACTTGTCTACCATGCAGTCAGCCCTCTACTGATACGTATCTGCCGTCCTGGTCCATGTCCATGAATAGAGGCTCAAATGGGACCCCAGCCCTTACCCATACCAGGGCGCCCCTCGCAAATGCTGAGTACTTGGTGGCAAATATCTACCCCCTCCATCTGCGTCTTAGCTTGTCTACTTCCTGGGAGGTGAGATGTGTTTCTTGAAGTAGTGCCATGTGTAGCCCCCTTTTCTTTAGGTATGCCAGGATCTTGTGGCGTTTGATGTTCCATATTATCAGCTTCTACTCCTTCTTTGGATGGAGTCTGGGTCAGGGAGGAGCGCCCACCTCTCCTGGTAACAGTTGTTACTCATCACTACCAGTTGGCCCCCATACACAGCTATCAATTTCAGTTCCGGAGTATCTAACCTCCTACGTGCACTCAAAATAGGTAACATCAATCCCCAACTCCCATTTCCTGGGGCAACACTGCAACAGGTGGTTGTCCAGCATATGCAAAACAAAAAGAACAATAACAGTAAGTCATATAGGGTTCTCGCCATTCAATTAACAGCGGTCGAGAATCTGGGTGGGGGTCCGTGGCTGTCGCAGGTCCAATTTCGAACACAAGCCTCGGACATGAGATCAGTGTTGCCAGGTGAGCATCATCACAAATCATCCGCTGTTTGGGGAGTCACTCTAGGAACCTCATCAGAGTGATGGGAAACTGAGTCTGTGGAGTGGGTCCGATGATCTGAGTCTTCTCCACTGACCTCGCCAGTCGGTACTGCCTGTTTTAGCGACGCCATTGCCTCTAAGGCTGTCCGCCTTTCCAGTGCTTTCTGTACTGGGGTCGGTCCCGCTCTCGAGCGGGATCTGTTCCGCTGTCTCCTCACTCTCCTGTGTCCATGCTAAGACGTCAATCCCATCGTGGTGCAGGGATCCTTCCTTGCCTTGTGCGCCTCCAGCCACTCCCAGGCTTCCTCAGGGGTTTGAAAAAAAGTAGTGTGGCCCTCTAAGATCACCCTCATCCTGGCTGGGAATAGAAGCGAGTATTGAATGCCCACATCCCTCATTGCCCTCTTCACCTCAGCATAGGAGGCCCGTCTGGACAGTACCTCCGCTGTGAAGTCTGGGAAGAGGGTTACTGTTCCATTTGTCCATGCGGAAGGGCCCAGCTTCTCTGGCTCGCTGCAATATAATGTCACTATCTCTGTAAAGCAGCAGTTTAGCCACCACTGTCCATGAGGGCCGCCCCGGGGCAATTGGTCTTGACGGCACCTGGTGAGCTCTCTCCAAGGCGAAGAAAGAGGAGAGCAGCCCCGGGGTAACCTCAAGCCTCATCCATTTTTCTAGAAAGGTCACCATGTCAGTGCTCTCGACTCCCTCTGGCAATCCAATGATACGCATGTTGTTCCTCCGATTCCGGCCTTCAGCATCTTCGGCCCGACATTCCAGTTCCTGGACACGATCAGTCAGGTGTACGATGGTGGCCTTAATCTCCTGATTTGCTGGGGTCAAATCCATAAGCACAGTCTTAGCATACTGGACCCTATCTGCTAACTTCTGGTGATCTGCTCTCAGCAGGCCCAGTTCCACTGATACTTGGCCAATTTCCCACTGAAGTGTAGTTTTGGGTTCCTCAAGAGCTCCTAGGATCTTGTCCAGTGTGGCCTGTAAGGAGTGCAGCACTGGGTCTGCCATGTCTATTTAAGCCCTGTCACCGTTGCGGCACCTCCCCTGCGACTTTGCCTTGTTTTGATCTTTAGTAGTCATGCGGCTGGGCTGGAAGTAACTTCAACAGGAGGTTGGTAGTGGTTCCAGTATCCGTTCTCAGGGGCACTTATCCGCTTCCCGGGATGGGGCCTGTTAGAAAAGGGGTCTCTAGATGGCAGTTGGTTTACACCCTGTCCAAGTAGGGACCCTCACTCTAGTCAGGATAAGGGAGATACCCGTTCAGATAACCCCTGCTCACCCCCTTCGTAGCTTGGCACAAGCAGTCAGGCTTATCTCAGAAGCAATGTGTAAAGCATTTGCATATAACACACAGTAATAAGTGAAAACACTACAAAAGGACACAACACCAGTTTTAGTAAAATCGTCAATATTTATCTATATAAAACAAGACCAAATACGATAAGAATCCAATATACAGTAAGAAAAATATGAATTATGCAAGATTAACTCAAAACGACAGATCCTTGAAGTCGATAGCTCCACCTGGGGCTATCACGGCGTGGTGATCAACAAAACCAACAGTTCAGGCCGGCCGCAGCGTTGCATGCCAGCTACAGTGTCGGGAAGACCCACAAACAGTACCTTGGATTTGCAGGGCGTCATGATCCTCGCAGTGAGCTCCGGAGGGCGGCATCACTGACGTCGCAGTGTCGGGTCCAGAGTCAGTGCAGGAGTTGTCGGGCCTTTGAGGTCACACGAGTTGCAGATCGAACTCCAGGCTGATAAAGTCAGGTGCGCCGGCGTGGATGGCGTCGGAGCTGCGGTGCGAAGTGGGACGATGCGACGTGCTGTGCCCACAGGTCACGGTGCAGGCAGCGGCTCGGTGACGGCATTCAGCGGCGTCGGTGAGACCAGGGCTGCGGTGTGAAGCGGGGCAGTGCGACGTGCGATGTCCACAGGTCACGGTGCAGGCAGCGGCGTCATCGTTGCTGAAGCGCTGTTGTTGGTAGGACCAAGCCTGCGGTGCGGGATGGGACGGTGCTTCGTGTACCTCACGAGCGGTGTCCATAGGCCACGGTGCAGGCAGCGGAACTGGTGTCAGCAGGAACGTCATCGTCGGGGATGCCCAGGCTGCGGTGTGAGCAGGTGATGCCAGAGTGCGGGGCCCACAGGTCCCAGTGCGAGCAGCGGCTCAGTAAAGTTGTCTGATGACGGTGTTGGTGAGACCAGGGTCGCGGTGCGAAGCGGGGCAATACGACTCCGTGTGGCATCGGCAGGTCACGGTGCAGGCCAGTGGTGACGTTGGCGGCGTCGCAGTGGTTTCTCCTCTTAAACAGCACAAAACACACAGTTCCCAGTGCTGCAGGTCGAGGAAACTGAAATCTTTGGTGTCCCTGAGACTTCCAACAGGTGGCAAGTTCTACTCCAAGCCCTTGGAGAATTTTCTCAAGCAGGACAAACAGCAAAGTTCGCCCTTTGCGCTCTTTTCAGGCAGAAGCAGCAACTGCAGGCCAGTCCAGCAAAGCAACACAGCAAAGGGACAGTATTCCTCCTTCAGCTCTTCTCCTGGGCAGAGGTTCCTCTTGATTCCAGAAAGATTCTACAAGTCTGGGGTTTTGGGTCTTCTTCTTGTCCCCAGTTCTGCCTTTGAAGTTGGCAAACTTCAAAGCAAAGTCTCAAGTGTATGCAAGATACTTCCTTGTCCAGGCCAGGCCCCAGACACTCACCAGGGGGTCGGAGACAGCATTGTGTGAGGGCAGGCACAGTCCTTTCAGGTGTGAGTGACCACTCCTCCCCTCCCCTCCAGTACAGATGGCTAATCAAGATATGCAGGCTACACACCAGCCCCCTTTGTGTCACTGTCTAGAGGAGTGGTGTGAATAGCCCAATTGTCAAACTGACCCAGACAGGGAATCCACAAACAGGCAGAGTCACAGAATGGATTAAGCAAGAAAATGCCTACTTTCTAAAAGTGGCATTTTCAAACTAACAATCTAAACACCAACTTCACTAAAAGATGTATTTTTAAATTGTGAGCTCAGAGTCCCGAAACTCCACATTTTTATCTGTTCTCAAAGAGAATCTGAACTTATTTAAAGGCAGCCCCCATGCTAACCTATGAGAGCGATAGGCCTTGCACAGTGAAAACCAAACTTGGCAGTATTTCACTGTTAGGACACATAAAACACACTACCTTAAATATACACTGCACCCTGCCCCTGGGGCTACCTAGAGCCTAACTTAGGGGTGCCTTACATGTAGTAAAAGGGAAGGTTGAGGCCTGGCAAGTGGGTACACTTGGCAAGTCGAATTGACAGTTTAAAACTGCACACACAGACACTGCAATGGCAGGTCTGAGTCATGTTTACAGGGCTACTAATGTGGGTGGCACAACCAGTGCTGCAGGACCACTAGTAGCATTTGATTCACAGGCCCTGGGCACGTCTAGGGCACATAACTAGGGGCTTATTAGTAAACCAAATATGCCAATTATGGATAAACCAATCCACAGTACAATTTGTATGGGGAGCACTTGCACTTTAGCACTGATTAGCAGTGGTAACGTGCGCAGAGACAATAAACCATCAAAAACAGAGTCCAAAACCAGAAGGTCAGCAGGCAAAAAGAAAGGGGAAACATGCCAAAAAGCTGCCAGGTCTAACAGGGCCAGTCAGTGAAGGGCCCAGTATCAAGCGGCAGTCCACTGCCAGTGGCGATTCACCGCATGTCGCCGTTCACCCCGCTCTAGTGTGGCCCCCAAGGGCGTTGGAGCATGGACACAGTCCAAGGCCAGCAATGTCCCTAAATCTGGTTATTTTCTCTATGGGGATTTATACTGCAAGAATGCAATCTCCAATGGCCCGACACTTGTAGTTCCCAATCGGATCCCTTTCTGGGAGGGTCCTTTTCCGAAATCTGCGTGGCTTAGATTATGTCCTGTCAGCCTCAGCCTTCATCCTGTGCTCAACTGGTCTGTGCTTCGGAAGTGGCACTACCGCCGGCGCTACATGCGGCCTGCACTTCGATTGGTATGGCCCCACTCCTCCTCTGGTGTGCCTTGTCTGTTCTTGGCCCTCTTCGCCGCTCGTTGGTATCCCTGCGGCAGGGCCTCCGTGCCCATGCTCCCTCCCCCCCCCCCCCCCCCCGGTGCTGCCCCAAAGGGCCCCAACCCCCCAGCAGTGTCCCGGTTCCCGGTGCCCTATCTTATCAAAAGGCGGCGTCGTCAAGCCCCCAGGCCGCGCCGGCCCGCGCTGCCATGGGCCTGTTGTTATCTGCAACACTGAGTCAGCCGCCGCCGAACTCTTCGGTTTCTAGCGTCCCGGCAGCTCACTTTCTCGCGGCTCCGATTGATAACCGAGACTCCGTTTTCGTGCCCCCGCTTCTCTCCGTAACTGAGGACCGTCACCGACCCCCGCCAAAGTGATATAATAAGGACAGTTGTCCAGCCTGGACAGAGCGGATCACTCACTCGTCCACCATTACTGCAGGTCAGGCCCGCTATATCTACTCTTAATGGTCTGATTTCTGTGAAGCCATGAATACCTATAATCCTGATAGGTGTAAGATGGAAGCTATAGTATTGCTATCATAGTATTAGCTGCCTTGCTTATATGATTAAGTTCCCCAACACCTCCCGATCCCATTATGTACACCCTCAAACCTGCCACACCTATTTCTGCTGTAGAAAGAAATTATCACAATTTTAATTTAAAGTTCTTACATAATGATGCTTCAAAAGGAGATTTTCCTTCCTCAAACACGTATTTTCAGTTGCTTTATGCATAAATCTACACAATGTAGGCAAATAATTGATATGTTTGTATCCAAGTACCTGCTTCAGTAGCTGAGGATATTACTTGTCATCTTATTCCTCATACATATATTATCACTTGCAGTATTTTGCTTAGTCTTTTATACCGAAAGGGTCACTTTGAGTATTACTTGCCAAATTATGTTTTAGGACTGATTTCGAATTTGGCAGAGGAGTTACTCTTTCACAATGGTGAGAGATATCCTACCTGTGAAATATAATCTCCATCATATCCGATGGAATTTATTTTTCGGTGGAAGGAATATTCATCACAATTGTGATGGAGTCACCTTTCTGCCAGACTATGAAGTAGGCTCTTGGCCTTTTCAGAAGTTCCAATGTACAAACAGATGACATTTCTTTCAGCCTGTAATTAAGTTTTATACTGCATGTGCCCATAAACTGAACTTAACCTGTCCCATGCCTGAAATTGAAAATAAATTTGTCGACAAATTAGAAGATAGAAGAAGGGTGACTAAAAAGAGAAAAGAAATGGGAAATGATCTGGGTAAAGATGAATGGGAAAAAGAAGACATAAAGAATACATAAAGAGCTGGAAACGCAACCTATATTAACTTTAGATTGGCAAAACTGAGACAAGTTGTGTGTTGCCAATCTACAGTTAATGTGTGTGTGTAGGGGATTAAGAGGGTCATTCTGACCCTGGCGGGCGGCGGGAGCCGCCCGCCTGGCGGGAACCGCCAAATGGCCGCTCCGCGGTCAGAAGACCACGGAGGCCATTCTGGCTTTCCCGCTGGGCCGGCGGGCGACCGCCAAAAGAGCGCCCGCCGGCCCAGCGGCAAAGGCCCTGCAACAATGAAGCCGGCTCCGAATGGAGCCGGCGGAGTTGCAGGGGTACGACGGGTGCGGTTGCACCCGTCGCGATTTTCACTGTCTGCTAGGCAGACAGTGAAAATCATGGTGGGGCCCTGTTAGGGGGCCCCTGCACTGCCCATGCCAATGGCATGGGCAGTGCAGGGGCCCCCAGGGCCCCACGACACCCGTTCCCGCCATCCTGTTCCTGGCTGTAAAAAACGCCAGAAACAGGATGGCGGGAAGGGGGTCGGAATCTCCATGGAGATTCAGCCCATGCAGGGGAAATCCGTCGGGAAACCACCGGATTCCCTTTTCTGACCGCAGCTTTACCGCCGCGGTCAGAATGGGCTGGGAAGCACCGCCAGCCTGTTGGCAGTGCTTCCGTGGTCCCCGGCCCTGGCGGTCTTGGACCGCCAGGGTCGGAATGACCCCCTAAATGTGGAACATGACAAGTTTGAGAGAGAAAGTAAGTGTGAACAAATGTTTGAGTCAGTGGGGAATACAGAACAGATTATTGGAGGGAAGGATTGTGTTATTCCTGTAAGTTAATTACTTGTACAAGCCACATGAATATTCTGCCCAGAAATTGGGCCCATACCTGTTACTTAGCTGATGTATTTCCAGAGATCTGTCATGTAGAGAAGTTAGATAAGCATGAAGTGGGTTTCCCCACAGGGCCAAAATGTAGTAATAGTGCTTCTAAAAAAAATAGGAGATATTTTTGGCACAATGATGCATTCTGTAGGGGTTGCTTTGAATGACCTAAAAATTAGCAAGCCTTCTACCATAGTTGATAAATTAGCAACAAGTACTTCTGAATCCTTGCTGGCTATTGATACTAAAATGATAGGTTTTATATATATGGTTTTGCAAAACCGTCATGGATTAGATATTTTCCTGGCGAAGGAAGGTGGAGACTATAAGATGGTGAAAGTCCAGCAATGCTGCACCTACATATTGCACAAGAATGAAGACACAAGAGGATTTGTTGAAAACAACACTGATTTGAAACAGGACTTGAATAAATTAGAAGCTATCGGTGTGTGGGAAACAATTGGAAAGGGGTTTGCCACTGTAGATAGTTGGTTTAGTATTATATGTGGTGGGTGCTTAGGCTACATATTGAGGCCTATTATACTCTTTGCAATTTGTATAATTTTCTTGTTTGGTATGTTCAAATGATTCAAGTTTATGACGTCAAAGAAAGTAGTGGTTGAGGGAAAGCGAGTTAAGAGAAATAGAGCCAGTGTAAGTTTTATGAGGAAATGAAGGGATTGGAAAATTCTAGATGCAAGATGTTGAAGACAACAAATTAATGAGATGGTCATAGGCAAGAATTATTTGATTTTGAGAGAGGGGATTAGAGCAGTGTAAATTTAGGCTGCACCTTAGATGTATAATAATTTATGTGCATTTACACGTAACCTATCAATGTGAGTCTAACCTGTTTTTTATCTTCATTAAAACTATAGTAGGCAGTCTAAGAAATCATATGTAGTTGGACTGAACTGAATAATACTTAATGTATCCACAGTTATTGAATATACTTTAACACCTTAGCTGATGGGCCTTCCCCCTCCTGTGCTGAGCCTTCTTTTGCCTATTTGGGGTAGTTTGCGCTTAGGCCTTCATAACTTTTTGTCCACATAAGCTATCCACACCAAATTTGCGTCCTTTTCTTCCAACATCCTAGAGATTCTAAAGGTACCCAGAGTTTTTGGGTTCCTCTGAAGGAGGCCAAAAAATTAGCCAAAATACAGCTAAAATTTCTTTTTTTTCCAGAAAAAAGGGCAGCTGAAAAAAGCATGTGGGTTTTTTTCCCTGAAAATGGCATCAACAAAGGTTTTGCAGTTCTAGAATCACCATCTTCCCAGCTTTCAGGAACAGGCAGACTTGAATCAGAAAACCACATTTTTCAACACAATCTTGGCATTTTACTGGGACATACTCCATTTTTACTATTTTTGTGCTTTCAGCCTCCTTCTAGTGACAGAAATGGGTGTGAAACCAATGCTGTGTCCTGAGTAGACAACATTTTGAATTTAGAAAGGGGTCATTTGTGTAGATCCTTCAAGGTTTTCCTACAGTAAGTAACAGTTAAAGAGAAAATATATTGACATTGAGGTGAAAAAATGAGCCATTTCCAGCTACATTGTCTTCTATAACTTTTTCCAGCTATATCAGATTTTTGAAAGCAATATATCATTACGTCTGCTGGACTGTTCTGGTTGAGGGGATATAATGGGCTTGTAGGTTCATCGAGAACCCTAGGTACACAGAGCCAATAAATGAGCTGCACCTTGCAATAGGTTTTCTATGTATACCGGGTATACAGCAATTCATTTGGTGAAATATAAAAACTGAAAAATAGGAATCAAGGAAACCTTTGCATTTCCAAAATAGGCACAAGATAAGGTGTTGAGAAGCAGTGGTTATTTGCACATCTCTGAATTCCGAGGTCCCGATGTTAGCATGTGAATTACAGTGCATTTCTCAAATAGACTTCTTTTTTACACACTGTCTTACATTTGGAAGGAAAAACTGTAGAGAAAGACAAGGGGCAATAACACTAGTTCTGCTAATCTGTGTTCCCCCAAGTGTCCCATTAAATATGGTACCTCACTTGTGTGGGTAGGCCTATTGCCCGCGACAGGAAACGCAACATGGACAAATCACATTTTTACATTGAAATCTGATGTGTTTTTGGAAAATGTCTAGCTGTGGTCTTTGGCCTCTAGTTCAGCCGGCACCTATGGAAACCTATCAAACCTGTGCATTTTTTAAAACTAGAATTCTAGGGGAATCCAGGATGGGGTGCCTTGTGGGGCTTACCAAGAATCCTTTTCAAACCTACACATTTAGCAAATAAAACACTTTTCCCTCAGATTTTGGTGCTGTAAAGTTCTGGAATCTGAGAGGAGCCACCAACTTCTTTCCAGTCAGCATTCTCCCAAGTCTCCCAATAAAAATGGCACCTCACTTGTGTGGGTAGGCCTAGTGCACTCGACAGGAAATACCCCAAAACACAACATGGACACATCACATTTTCTCAAAGAAAACAAACCTGTTTTTTGCAAAGTGCCTAGCTGTGGTCTTTGGCCTCTAACTCAGCCGGCACATAGAGAAACCTAGAAAACCTATACATTTTTAAAAACTAGACAACCAGGGGAACCCAGGATGGGGTGACTTGTGGGCCTCTCACCAGGTTCTGTTACCCCAAATACTTTGCAAACCTCAAAATTTGGTAACAAAAAACACGTTTGCCTCACATTTCGGTGATGGAAAGTTATGGAATCTGAAAGGAGCCACAAATGTCCTTCCACCCAGCACTCCCCCAAGTCTCCCAATAAAAATGGTACCTCACTTGTGTGGGTAGGCCTAGTGCCTGTGTCAGGAATAGATCACATAACGGTCAATGTTGGTCTTTACATGAGGGCAACTGTTGACCCTGGGGTGATCCATACCTGACGCAGACACTAGGTACAGGCACTCAAATGGGGTAGCGTTTTTATCAGGGCAGGTGGGGCAACACTGGGTGGTAGAAATTTTGTGGATCCCAGCATATTCCTGTAGTTTGTGTGACAGAAATGCAAGAAAAATAGAGTTTTTATTTAACATTTCAGCTTTGCAGGGTATTCTGGGTAAGAAAACGTTTGGGCATCCACACAAGTCACACCTCTGTGGACTCCCCCAGATGTCTAGTTTCTAGAAATGTCTGGGTTTGGTAGGTTTTCATATATGGCCGCCGAGCCCTGAACCAAAAACGCAGATGCCTGCCTTACAAAACCAGGTTGTTTTGTGATAGATAATTTTGATGTCTCCACAATACGATTTGGGCAGTAGAATTTGGGGCTGAACTAAATTGGGGAGCTCCCAAGGGAGCACTTTTTCTGTGCTTGCCACTGCATGCACCTCCTCTCAGGGTTGGGCTAACCAGCTATTGTCCCACTGCACAGACTGTGTTTGCGAAGGGACAGCTGGACTGTACTCATCACCTCCCTCATAATCACTGGAATAGGAGTTATCAAATGAGACTCCTCTGACTGAAAAATCACTCCCAGAGTCTGCACCATTGTCCTATCCCTCAGATGCTGTCTCAGTATCTGCTGTCTCAGTCTCTGATCCTGCGTCAGAGTTGTCCTCTATAACCCGAGTTAGGGCTTGAGCAGCAGACATCCAAAGAGATGCCATCTCTGCTACTGGCTAAACTGTTGCTGTAAAACACTACGTAGACAGTCACAAAATTGCTGATGGGTGTGTGTTCGATACCTGCTACAGTAGAGGTCAACTTACTTTTGCTGCTTCCCTCAACCGGCATGTTCTCTCAAGACACTCAAAAAAACAAAAAAGACACACTATAACTTCACTTTGTCACATACCAATTGTCACAGACTTTAGCGCCTCTAGTGCCCAGTCCAACAATCATATCATATTGGTTCTCCCACTCCCATTATCTCCTCCTCCAATTCCCTCACTACCACCCAGCACAAGTGCATTTTATCTCTCCATAGCCCCCTCGCACATACATTTCATATGTATTATAGGGCAGGTATGGCTGCCTTTACTAATCCACTCAGCTATTCACATATAATACAGTTTTGGTCCTTGCCGCAGGCATACAAACCTTCTGCGCTGCCCTGCTCATGGACGACCCCCTGTCAATTTATTTATTTTTCCCCCTTTTTTTTACACCCCTGGGTAAACCTACCTTTCCCCAGGCGGATGGGGGGGGGCATTTGCAGGTGGGGCCCACCCCCACTAGTGAAATCCCTGGTGTCTAGTGGGGGTTTCCAGCTGTGCTGTGATAGAGGGCAAGGAAACCCATTCAGGAAGGCCTCGCTTGAAAGGGGAGGCCTTTCTGAATGTCGGCAAGGCCCATTTGGGCCTGCTTTCTAACTGGAGCAGGAAGTGGCCACAAGGCCGCTTCCTGCCCTGGACAGGAAAACATAGTGACGTCAGCGCGCCTCACGTTGTGCTGACATCACAAAGGGGCAGGGGAGGGGTCAGGGGAGACACGGAAGATCATTTGTGTCTTCTGGTGGTTTTTTAATTAAAAAGGGTTTTTGAACCCCCTCCCTGGTGTCGGCCACTGGTCATGACCCACACCAGGGAGGTAGTGTGGGCGTCGGCCAGTGAGCGATGCCCGCACTGAAGCGATTAATGATGATTGTTCAATTGTTAATTGTTAATAATACTGCAATGTGCTTCCAGTTTGATTCTTGAGTTACATCAGCTTGACATTACACCTTAGTTGAGCATTCCACACTTTGAAGTTAGCCCATATTCTGTTTTTCTGTCTTCTGCAGGTGATCAGGTTCCTCATTAGCTAGAGAAAAGGTTTATTGTTATGTATTATACTGATAGAGTGACCCAAGAATGGAAAGCTAGCAGCACAAGTGGAGGGATGACAGGGAAAGGAGCTTTCTGTACCCGTGGACTCGAAAGATGCAACTCTCAAGGTAAAGCAGATGTGTACTTAATTGTAGGTCTGGGCAAAGTTGGCAGAGTTCCACTATGTGGAACTCAGCAAAATGACCAAATAACTCTGTCATTCTACGTGGAGTTCTGCAAAGCAGCAGAGTGTGTTTGGTTGTGCCATTTGCGCTGAATTTTAGCGCTAGGTGTTTTTTGTGTGTAAATTCAGCAAAAACTGTACTACTCACACTGCAAAAGGCTGCTGCTTGTTTTCTGCCGCTCAAGTATATTTTCTACTTGAGCAGCAGCTTCCTAAAAGTGAACGGAAGGTTTCTCAACGTGAGCAGTAGTGACCATCCACATTGAGAAATCTAGCCAGGAGGTGGTCTGGAGTAAGATTCTCCTCATTCAGGCTTGCAAACCTAATGCTGGCAAGAATGGAAAAAACTCAGCTGTGCTCTACTATGTGGAGTTTTTTGGAACTCCGCTCTCTAAACGCATTGCGGAGTGGGAAAACTCTGCAAACTCTGCAAGTATAGTGGAGTTACGCGCCCATCCCTACTTAATTTTGTGAAGATGGAAATTTAGGGTTTTTTCCATCTCTTAGCAAATGCCACCATGGGATTGACTCTTGACTGTGGAAGCAAGATATGGATGTTCTGGAGCCTTCAACCTTGCTGTTAGTTACAGATCTTTACCCTTACTTTGAAGAGAGCAGATTTTTCTGTGGGGTTTCTCCTAGGTCAAAAGCTTCATGCTAGACACTATTTCATTTCCTCTGAACTTCTACTGAGGTTTGCATAATGCTGACAACTTCTTCCTCTTCCCTTATGAAATCCCAGAGTCTCTTTCATTGCTAAATTTAGACAGGGCGAGTTTCTTTATGGAACACCTTATTTGGATATTTTGCCTTCTTTACAAATTGGTTGTTGTCATTCTGTATTTCATAATACTTACATTTTGAGGACTTGAGTATCTTAATATGCTTTCTGTATTGATGTATTTCCTTAATCATTGCAAATTTGTTGACTGTGTTTTAAGTAATACTTGGATAATAGGTCTTAATGGTTGAATGCCATCCTCTCTGTTGTTGTTGTTTTGAATCCTCATTGGTTTCATGGTTTTTGAAAATGTGTTTCCAATGTTAGCTCCCACTCAACCCTTCAAGTTGACAATCAAAGGTCCATATGACCAGAGAGTGTTTCTGGTTGATGATTTTTATTACAGATTGAGACTCAAATATCCTCCCTATATCACTCTATTGGAAGTTTGGTGCTCTGGGCAATTGCCCACTGTGCCATGCCTTAAAATGCTGAGGGTTCCTATCAAAGCGATGCCACATTGAAAAAACATCACCTAGCTAGAATTATTGAGTGGATTGAAGGAGCGCAAATAAATGATTCAGCAATACTTGTCATTTGTGAGTTACAAAGTTGACAGTCTCCCTCGAAAGTGCATTTTGGTAAGGTTGCCGCTGCATTTCTGAAATATCACTCCTCTCTGTCCCCCGAGCACCTGCAGATGGTTGAAAAGTATGCAGTATGTACTTTGTCAGTTCTGTGCAGGAGCTAAAAGTTCAAGATTGTTTCCTCATTGGGGAATTCATGTAGCATAAGTCTAGATCAATTGTGTATGAGATCGCTTTACAGAAAGTAGACAGATCTTTTCAAACATGGGTGCTCAGACAAAGAACAGTTATGTTTGGACTGAATCCAACTAAGACCAGATTAGAAGGTACTGCACTGAAAAAACTGATAAAAAGAAGTTGGCTGAATCCCATGAGCAGTACATTGATATGGGGACCGTGAGAGCCAGATGGGATTAAGAGTGGCTCGGGGAGGGATTCAGCAGGGAACTCTACCACTCTCCAGTGAAAAATCTGTTTGATATTATTTGAAATCTTATTAAGGATGTTTGCATTTGTGAATGCATGCCTTTACCAACAATGGTTATTTAGCCTTTGAGAGTGGTTTACCATGATGACCTGAATTCTCTGAAATTAATTACATATTACATTATTGTTTTTTACAAATACAGTTGCCAAAACCGTTGTCAACAAGTGTCAAACAGTCACAGAAAGGTGGAGTTTTAAATTCACAGTGCACCAAAATCGACATGATTTTAGTTAAGGGATTCATTGGTTTAAACGCTCAAGATCAATAAAATAGTCTTCTAAAGTATTAACAGTATTTGGAATCTTATGTTCTGATTATTTGGAAAAAAAAATGTAGTACCCCAAAGTTCATTTATTTCATTGAAAACGATGAGCCTCATTAGGAGTTTAATGGTCGGACCTCCAGACCGCTATGTTGATGGTCCTAAACAGACCAGCATGTTGGTGGTTTTTCAGACCACCCTATTATGAGTTATGCAGGCAGGACCGCTGACCTCTAACCAAAAAAGGCAGACTAGCAGCGGCACGGGGGCCTGTAGTGTGTGCAATACATGGACTGACATGACTGCTAAGGCCAGGAGGCCCTGTTTCTATAATTTCAAACACCAGCCCAGTGTTTTCTTGTCCAAAGGCCCTTGTGTCTTAACTCTCAATTGAAGTGTACTCACCTGGGAGGAAAATATTTGTGTAATATGTGTAGTACAGGGAGTTACATGACTGCAACTCCCAGGAGGCACTGTTACTGTCACTCCAACCACCAGTCCAGTGTCCTCTCCTCCAAAGACCCCTGTTTGCTAAGTCACAAATGAAGTGTACTCCCTTGTGGGAATGACATTTGTCAAGTGTATGAAGTAGAGGGAGTGACATGACTGCTAATGCCAGGAGACTTTGGCCCTCATTACAACATTGGCGGTAAAAGCCGCTTATCGCCGTGCAGAAGACTGCCAAGAAACCGCTGCGGAATACCGCCACGGTCATTATGACCCAAAGCCCAGAATCCACCAAAATCTAGACACCCACACAAGTCCGCCACACCAAAGGTCAGTGATAAACTGGCGATAACAAAACCTCCACCGTCACGCCAACAGGAATACGCCCACACTATCATGCCCCACGAATCCACGCGGCGGTCTTTCAACCGTGGTATTCCATTGGCGGTACACACCGCCGCGCTCAAAATACACAAACATATGCAAAACACAACCACATTGGACAATTCAAAATACACACACCTGATACACATACACACACCACTCCCAAACATCCAATACAATATAAAACACACACCCACATAACCCACAAACCCCTACGACAACAATTGAGAAAGAAGCACAGAGAGAGACACCACCATCTACAAACGAGCATCCACAGGCACTCAACACCATCACTCACATAACATCCACGCACCTCACACAACACACCTCTAAATATCACCCCACACATCACAACACACACCACCCCACACATCACCCACACCACCCCATGGCACCGCAAAGACACCCCAGGTTCTCTGAGGAGGAGCTCAGGGTCATGGTGGAGGAAATCATCCGGGTAGAGCCACAGCTATTCGGATCACAGGTGCAGCACACCTCCATAGCTAGGAAGATGGAGCTATGGCGAAGAATCGTGGACAGGGTCAACAAAGTGGGACAGCACCCAAGAACTAGGGATGACATCAGGAAGAGGTGGAATGACCTACGGGGGAAGGTGCATTCCGTGGTCTCAAGACACCACATCGCGGTACAGAGGACTCGCGGCGGACCCCCACCTCCTCCCCCACAACTAACAACATGGGAGGAGCAGGTCTTGGCTATTCTGTATCCTGAGGGCCTCGCAGGAGTAGCTGGAGGAATGGACTCAATTCTTTCATTACTTCATCCCCCACCCACCTGCATGCTATCACATACCCCCACCCTGGCCCTCACCCCCATCACTCCAACTCCTCACACATGTCCCAATATCACAAACCACACATCCCAAACCCAAGCCCTGCATGCAACACCAAAGCATGGACACCCATCACCAAAGCATGGCCACTGCACATACCCATACACCACCCTAAACCATCATCACACAAGGTCCTACACAGGAATGCAAGCACTGGGGTACATGGTCACCCACCCATTGCACACCATGGCACACACAGATGCAATAATAATGCTTTTACACCCCTGCAGGACCCCTACCCAACGTCACCGGACAGGAGGGTCCAGATATGTCCACTCCACCCAAAGAAGAGTCCCACAGTGATGACAGCAGCTCTGGATCTAGATGACCAGCCCGGCCCATCTGGGACCTCGGGACAGTCGGTTCCCCTCACACTGGCACAAGCCACTACAGAGCTTCCCCCCTCTGGAAACACCACAACAGTACCCACCCAGCGGGCCCATACCTCTGTCCCCAGGACACATCAAGCAGCAGTGTGTCCACCACTACAGGGAACCCAGGCTAACCCACCACCCCAACAACACCAGGGACCTGGGGGCAGTGGCAGTGGGCACACGGTTCAGGGGACAGAGGCCCAGGAACACAGGGGAACTGGGAGGGCTGCTGTGCGACTGGGGTAGGACAGGTCCAGGGAACCCACTCTCCACGAGGCCCTCTCCAACATCATGGGAGCCTACCACCATTCCCAGGAGGTGATTGCAACGGTACTGGCCAAGTTTCAGGAGTCCCAGCGGCTGCAGGAGGAACAGAATTTGGGCTTCAGGGAGGAACTCAGATCCATCAATTCCACCCTGGGCACCATTGTAGGGGTGCTGAAGGAACTCGTAAACACCAGGAGGGACACTGTGGCACAACAAGGGGCCCCTGACACTAGCCTGTACGATGAACTGCCCACCACCTCCGCCGGTGCTAGTGGACAGGAGGCACCACCACAGGACCACCACACCAGCACCCCACCCCCTGCAGAAGGAGAACCCCCCCGCAAATGGTCCCTGAGATCCAGGAAAAAGACAGAGAATGATGCCAAGACCCCCACCAAGAAATGAGGCCACCCTGATTGTCATCCTTTTGTCCCACCTTGTCACCCTGTCCATCCTTAAACTGCCCCAGCTCCACTTCCTATGCCCCTTTGGACAATGCACCTGTGAGTCTAATAGACTGGACTCTGCCATGGACATTCCTCCACCATCACCCCTCACCATTTTACAACTCCCTCCAATATTGAGCACTTAAATAAACACCCTTAAAACACAAAACAATCAGGAGTCTGTCTGTGATTTCGAAATAGTGTATTAGCAATTACAGTGGCAAAATGCTCTTTCAAATGTAATGTCAACATACCTATGTCACACAGCTCTAGTCCATGAGGAAACAAAGCAGATGTCACACAGTGGGACCCATATCTGTGAAAATGTAAGGGAAAGTGACAACTCAGTGACCATACATTGGGTGAAAATGACAGACAGTAGAGAGGTAGTAGATTAAAATCAGATGTAGCAGGCAGTGTTGTCTTCTTACCTGTGTCTCACTGGAAGTATTTCAGGATCACCATATTCCTCTTGTCGATGTCCTCTTCTTCTGCTCCCTCGTCTTCACTGTCCACAGGGTCCACAGTTGCCACAACACCTCCATCTGGACCATCCTCCTGCAGAAAAGGCACCTGTCGTTGCAAAGCCAAGTTATGAAGCATACAGCAGGCCACGATGATGTGGGATACCTTCTTTGGTGAGTAGAATAGGGATCCACCTGTCATATGGAGGCACCGGAACCTGGCCTTCAGGAGGCCGAAGGTCCTCTCTATAATCCTCCTAGTTCGCCCATGGGCCTCATTGTAGCCTTCCTCTGCCCTTGTCCTGGGATTCCTCACTGGGGTCAGTAGCCATGACAGGTTGGGGTAACCAGACTCACCTGCAAATGGCGAGGGACAACTGTTAGTCACACACTAACTCATAGGGACATCCACAGATCCAGACAACTATTCCCACTGTATTGGGTCCATGTCCTCACCTAATAGCCACACCCGGTGCCTCTGGAGTTGCCCCATCACATAAGGGATGCTGCTATTCCGCAGGATGTAAGCGTCATGCACTGAGCCAGGGAATTTTGCATTTACATGGGAGATGTACTGGTCTGCCAAACACACCATCTGCACATTCATGG
Source organism: Pleurodeles waltl (assembly GCF_031143425.1). Lineage (NCBI taxonomy): Eukaryota > Metazoa > Chordata > Amphibia > Caudata > Salamandridae > Pleurodeles > Pleurodeles waltl. The sequence goes on from NC_090440.1 coordinate 1,845,322,584, forward strand.
AATGGTAACTCTTCCAGTTTCTGTACACCTGTTCACTCCTGCGGGGGGTACCAAGGCCACATGTGTCCCATCAACGGCACCTATGATGTTGGGGATATGTCCCAGGGCATAGAAATCACATTTCACTGTAGGCAAATCCTCCACCTGAGGGAAAACGATGTAGCTCTGCATGTTTCAGCAGGGCAGACAACACTCTGGACAACATGTTGGAAAACATAGGCTGTGACATCCCTGATGCTATGGCCACTGTTGTTTGAAAAGACCCACTTGCTAGGAAATGGAGTACTGACAGCACCTGCACTTGAGGGGGGGATTCCTGTGGGATGGCGGATAGCTGACATCAGGTCTGGCTCCAACTGGGCACACAGTTCCTAGATTGTGGCACGATCAAGCCTGTAGGTGATGATCACATGTCGCTCCTCCATTGTCGACAGGTCCACCAGCGGTCTGTACACCCGATGATGCCGCCATCTCCTCACATGCCCCAGCGGACGGTGCCTATGGAGGAGAACAGCGAGCAGAGAGTCAACCAACTCTGAGGTACTTAAACACAGCTTACTCTGAAAATATTAGCAAATCAAAATATGCCTGTATGAGTGTTTAGGCAAGGCCTAGATATGTGTGACTCAGTCCAAAATAATGCCATGTGGCCATGTTAACATTGGACCCTATGGGTCTTAGGAGCCAATGACGATGTACGCCTGCGGTGACGGTATGCACTGCCGCGGACGTCACTACCATTTTCTATCTATTCAATCACTTTATAACTGATCTTCGACAGAAGAGCACCTACACTGCAAGTGCTGCTGTGACCTCAGTCTGGAAGAGACAATGGCTCATGTGTCTGGGGAAAGGGCCCCTGCTTTCAGCACGGAGGAGTTGGAGTAACTTGTGGATGGGGTCTTTCCCCAGTACACGCTACTCTATGGTCCTCCAGACAAACAGGTAAGTACACTGTGAGCATGCTGTATGGGCAATGCCTGTGTGGAGTTGGGTGGATGAAAGATAGGGGGGGTGAGAATGAGGCGTGCATGAAACGAAGGTGAGTGCATGTGCGTCATGGCAAGGGTAGGGATGCGGGCCAATGTCTGTGAAGGTGCAGATGGTAATAACTTCTCTTTTCCCCCTGTACAATTCCTGTAGGTCAGCGCCCACCAGAAGAAGGACATTTGGCGTGCCATCGCCAAGGAAGTCCAGACCCTGGGGGTCTACCACAGACGGAGCACCCACTGCCGGAAAAGATGGGAGGACATTCGCCGCTGGAGCAAGAAGATGGCGGAGGCCCAGCTGGGGATGGCCTCCTAATGTAGGAGGGGTGCCTGTCGCACCATGACCCCCCTGATGTTCAGGATCCTGGTGGTGGAGTACCTGGAGTTGGATGGGCGCTTGAGGGCATCACAGCAGACACCAGGGGGTGAGTACCTCTCATTGTGCTGATTCAGTGTGCATTGTAGGTGTCTGGGTGGGGGAGGTGGGCTGTGGGTTCCCCTAGGCCAGGGCGAGCTTCGTAGGCAAGGACCCTTCTTGAGGCAGGCCCTGTGGCACCCCACCCCACCTGTGTACAGTGCCAACTACACCTAGTCAGGCTCCTGTGACCTCCATGTGTGCAGAAATCGGGCATAGCCTTGTATCCCATGTCTCTGGGAGTGAATAGTGGACTTCAAGTGCGCAGCGTAGTGCAGGGGGCTTCTGTGTCTGTCGTGTCCACTAACGGTGGCGGTATTGCATGCACTCAACATGTCTTTCTTCTGTCTTCCCTCCCACTTTTTGTGGTCTCGCCTGTTCTTGTGTGCATTAGCATCATCAGGCGTAGGAGCAGTGGCACCAGAGCAGGAGGGAGCTGCATCCCACATGGCCCTGGAGGGTGACATTACAGAGTCTGAATTCACCAGTGGGACGGAGGGCGAGGGGAGCTCCACGGCGGGGACAGGAGCTGACACCAGCGATACGGACTCCTCCTCTGATGGGAGCTCCTTTGCGTGCCGGGCCCATCTTTGCCCACCGCACCTACAGCCGCCACCCCCCCTACCAGCACCGCCCTCCTAGCAGCCCCTCAGCGTTTGCCCCGTGCCCGCTCACCCAGGAGGGTGGGCATCACCTTCGCCCCAGGCACCTCAGGCCCTGCCCCAGTCACCCCTGCTGCCCTCAGTGAAGAGGCCATTGACCTCCTCAGGTCCCTCACTGTTGGGCAGTCTACGATTTTGAATGCCATCCAGGGTGTAGAGAGGCAGTTGCACCAAACCAATGCATACCTGGAGGGCATTCATTCTGGTCAGGCAGCCCTTCAGCGAGCTTTTCAGACCCTGGCCTCAGCACTGATGGCAGCCATTGTCCCTGTCTCTAGCCTCCCCCCTCCAACTTCCTCCAACCAGACCCACATTCCTGTACCTCAGCCTATCCCAAGCACACCATCAGACCAGCATGCACACACCTCAACACACAAGGGAAGCTCTGGCAAACATAAGCACCACACATCCCACAGGCACTCAAGCAAGCATCACACACATGCAGACACACCAACATCCACTGCCTCCACTGTGTCCCCCTCCTCCTCGTCTCCCTCCTCCCTCCCTGTCTCGTCTCCACTCACACCTGCATGCACTACATCCTCAGCCACCACGTACATCACCAGCACACTAACCACCACACCCCGCTCACGTGCAGTCACCACCCCCACTACCATTCACACGTCCCCTGTGTCCTCTCCCAGTGTGTCTGTGAGGCCACCTCCCAAGGTACACAAACGCAGCCACACACCCACCCAACAGCCATCCACCTCACGACAGCCTCCAGCCCATGCACCTTCACCCAAATTCAGCAAACTTACACCTCCTACAACCACTACCTCTTCCTCCACTCCCAAACCCCCTCCAGCTACCCGTCCCAGTGTTCCTGAGAAACTTTTCTTGGCCAACCTTAACCTCTTTCCCTCACGTCCCCTGCCCCTTCAGTCTCCTAGGGCCCAACTCTCCAGGTCCCAACCTAGCACTTCAGCCACAACATCGGCGGGACCAGTGGTGCCAGTAGTCACCGGATTCTGGAGTGCACCAGGCAGCAGGGCAGGCAAGGAGCCAGAGCACGGACAGTCCCCCACCTGTCAAGCATGAAACGTTGGCCAGTGCCCGGCGGGAGAGGGGAAAGAAATCAGCCACCAAAGCCACTCCCAGAGGTACAGTTGGGAGTGTGGAGACAGCTGAGACACCATCCAAGGTGGGGAAGGGGCACAGTAAAACAAGCAAGTCTGGGAAGATCAGCACGGTGGACAAGAACGCCAGCAGCCCCGCTGCCCAGCACAAGACCACCAGCAGCAGCCCCGCTGCCCAGGACAAGACCGCCAGCAGCAGCCCCGCTACCCAGGACAACACCGCCAGCAGCCCCGCTGCCCAGGACAAGACCGCCAGCAGCAGCCCCGCTGCCCAGGACAAGACCGCCAGCAGCCCCGCTACCCAGGACAAGACCGCCAGCAGCAGCCCCGCCAGCACCACTGCAGGACAGTGAGCGCCAATGATTATAACGCTACTGAGGCTGCCACAGGCAGGATGAAGCACTCTGGGCACCAAGCCCCCTCCAGAACCAGTGGAGATTCACATCCACTACCTCTGTCCTTGGCAGGATGAAGCACTCTGGGCACCAAGCCCCCCCCAGAACCAGTGGAGATTCACATCCACTACCTCAGTCCTTGGCAGGATGAAGCACTCTGGGCACCAAGCCCCCTCCAGAACCAGTGGAGTATCACATCCACTACCTCTGTCCTTGGCAGGATGAAGCACTCTGGGCACCAAGCCCCCTCCAGAACCAGTGGAGACTGTTATCCACTTGAGAGACTGTGGCTTTGCACTCCCCAGGATTGATCAGTGGGTAACCCACCCACTGTAGAGACTTGAGAGACTGTGGCTTTGCACTCCCCAGGATTGAACAGTGGGCATGGAGCCCCCTCGTGGATCTGGTGTCGTGCACTCGTCCGGCTGAGGTGCCCCCCCCTTCCCTTCCCCCTGAGGTGCCTGTTTTATTTCTATCTGATGCCCCAGGAGTGTTCTCTCCGTCTTGTTCGAGTATTGAGTGTGGGCTTCGCCCATGCCTTTTGGGCCCAGTGGTCCACGGACTATGATGGTGGAATCCCTTGGACTTGTGTTCTTGTTGTATATAATTGTTTATAGTGTAAATGTATATATATGTAACTATTTTTGATTAATGTAATTGAATATATAACAATTATTCGACTCATTTCCTTTTGTCCTTGCATTTTTCCGGGGGGGTTGGGGGTGTAACTGTAATGTATCATGCTTTATTAGTGTGTGTGTTGTTGTGGGTGAGGGTGGGGTGTTGCGTGTTGCGTGTGTGTGTCACTCTCTTTTCCCTCCCCCCTCCCCTGTGTCGTAGGTGCAGTACTCACCTTGATCTCTGCTGCCGGCGTTCGTGCTCCTGGTAGAGGAGCAGGAAGATAAAGGCTGGGAGTATCTGAAGTTCCGGTTCCATGGCGTCCTGATTCCTCGTGGGGTGTGTAGAGGTGAGCGTTTTCCCTTCCAAGTCCTGTTTCCTCCGTGATTTTGTTCGCGGGGAATCCGCCCCGGAAAAGGTGGCGGATTGGACTGTTGTAATAGTGTGGGCGGTACATTGTCTTCCGCCTCTCTGTTGGCGGTTACCGCTGCGGTGTTTGTTTGTACCGCCGTGGCGGTCGGAGTGTTAAAGTGGCTGTCTATGTTGGCGGTTTCTTCCATGGTCGTAATTCCATTTTTTTTAACGCCGGCCTGTTGGCGGTATTACCACCGCTTTAACACCGACCGCCAGGGTTGTAATGACCACCTTTGTCTCTCTAATTCCAAAAACAAGCTCAGTGTCCTCATGCTCAAATACCCCTGTGTCTTTACTCTCAAATTAAGTTTACTCATCTGGAAGATTAACATTTATATGTTGGTGGGAAGTAGAGGGAGTGACCAGGATGCAGAATCCAAGAGGCCGCGTGTCTCTAACTTTAACCATAAAAACAATGTTCACTTGCCCAAATCCATCTATTTATGAACTCTCAATTGAAGTTTACTTACCTCGGAGGATAACATTTGCCTAGTGTGTGTAGTAAAGAGAGTGACCTGACTGCAACTCCAAGGATGTACTGTTTCAGAAACCCCAAACAACAGACCAGTGGTCACTTGTCCAAATACCCTTGCCTGCTAACGCTCTATTGAAGTTTACTCATCTGGGAGTGACTAAGATAAAGATCATGCTCAACTCTGAGATGTGTCTGGCCACCTAGCTCCATCTTTACCAGGTAACCCAAGATAAAACTATTGAGGAAACTATTGAGAACAGGAAGGATACCTTTCCCAGTGTGCAAAACAATGAACCCAAAGGCCTCAAGATGCATCACCAGAATGTTATTGGCAGCAGACACATTCACAATGCACTATCCACATGACTCCAGTCACATTTACAACAAATCCCTAGGTCTGCCTCCATCACAATCAACTAGGTCTCAAAATGGCCAAGACATAGCTTGCTTAGCTACTGTTTTGCCTGCACTGGTGGCAAGATGGCATCCCGGGCCATCATCCCAAGTGCTAATGATCTGCACATTTTAGTAGCTGCTTGACTTGGATGGAATTGGCATGCTTCACAAATGCCGATGCAACCAATATCATGAGTGCTAACCACAATACCATTAACTGTAAAATAACTTTGTTTAAGGTCTATGCTTAATGTAACAATAAATTGTTGGAGGTAGATGGGACAATACAACCGCCAATGCTGCAATAGCAGTCCACATACTGCCAAACTCGTAATGAGGCCCTTTGTCTTATATATTCAAGACCTTAGCGGCCAGACTTTCTAAAAACTTGTCTCACAGTTAAGGCCTCATTTTCAGGGCAAGAACTGTCTGAAAAATAGAACATTGATCATATTGCATATTTCTCTTACGAAACAAGAACTATGGCCCTCATTACAACTCTGGCGGTCGGTGATAAAGTGGCAGTAATGCTGCCAACAGGCTGGCGTTAAATACCGCCAAATTATGACCATGGCAGAAAGAGCTCAAATAGACAGCCACTTTACCAGGGCTTAAACAACAGCCACCACGCCGGTATCCACCTACAGCCAGGCAGAAGACAATGTTCCGCCAACCTTATAATGACAATCCAATCTGCCACCTTTTCCGGGGCGGTACCAGCGACATCAAAAGACTGGCGGAAACACTGCACAGAAGTGAAACAACTCACCTCTGGAGACACAGGGAAGAACCATGCTGCCATGGAGCCCGAGCTGTAAATCTTCTCAATTATATTTTACATCCGGCTCCACAACGAACTCCAATGGCGGTGAAGTCGACTACGGTGAGTACAGCCACCTAGCACAGAAGGGCGGAGGGGAGGGAACAGAGAGTGACCCATACACACGCAACACGCAACACCCCTACCCCCAACACCATATGCACAATCAGATGCAGTAAGAAAACATATTTACCCTGTACCCCTCAGGAATAATGTAAGGACTACAGGAATAGATGAAAGTGAGTGTAATAATATAAATACATCACAAATACGTACATCCAATCTAAAAGTATATACGTATGTACAAATCAAGGGACACTGCCCAGTCCTCAATGTGCGTGGGCCACAGGGCCACATGACAAAGTCGAAGGCACCACTTGTCTCCTGCAACAACACGGAGAGAACACTGCAGGGGCAGCAGTTAAAAAATAAGCAGGCACCTCAGGGGGACGGGGAACGGGGGGCACCTCAGCCGGCAGATGGAGCAACACCACTGGTCCTGGAGGGGGCAACATGCCCTTTGCTTGGTCCTGGGGAGTGCAAGGCCACAGTCTCTCAAGTGGGTGACTTGCCCACTGGCTCTGGAGGTGCAACATGCCCTCTGCTTGGTCCTGGGGAGTGCAAGGCCACAGTCTCTCAAGTGGGTGATTTGCCCACTGGCTCTGGAGGGGGCAACATGCCCTGGGCTTGTTCCCGGTGAGTGCAAGGCCACAGTCTCTCAAGTGGGTGATTTGCCCACTGCTTGGTCCTGGGGAGTGCAAGGCACAGTCTCTCAAGTGGGTGATTTGCCCACTGCTTGGTCCTGGGGAGTGCAAGGCCACAGTCTCTCGAGTGGGTGACTAGCTCACATGTCCCGGAGTGGGCATCATGCCCTGTGCTTCAGATCCTGCTGAGGATGGGGTGAGTGAGTGCCATACCCACTGGTTCTGGAGGGGCCAACGTGCCCTGTGATGCAGATCTTGGGGAGTGCAAGGTCATAGTCTCACAGCTTGGTGTCATACCCACAGGGTGCCGGCCGCACAACAGCCAATGGACGCAGGACTACAGACTGTCCACCGCCACTGACGGCTGCTTAGTGGTGCTGCTGCTGGTGGAGGTAGTGGGGGTAAGCACCTGCCCATCCCCTGCAGTCTCGGACGGCTGCCCACTGGTGCTGCTGCTGGTGGTCGTGGTGGTGGTGGGGGAAAGCAACCTCCCATCCCCTACAGCCTGGGACGGCTGACCACTGGTGGTGGCAGTGCTGCTGCTGCTGGCGGTGGTGGTGGTGGGGGGAAGCTCCAGCCTATCCCCTGCAGCCTCGGATAGCTGCCCACTGGTGCTGCTGCTTGTGGTAGTGGTAGGGGGAAGCACCTGTCCATCCCCTGGAGCCTCAGATGGCGGACCACTGGTGCCTCTGGTGGTGGTGGTGGTGGTATGGGGAAGCTCCAACCCATCCCCTGAAGCCTCGGTCGGCTGCACAACCATGGTTGGTGGTGGGGCTCCGACTGAGTCCCTGCACCAGGCCCCTTGTCCTTCCTGCCTGCTGGTGCAGGCCCCCTGCCCTTCCTGGCAGCAGCTGAGGATGGCTCCTTGCTTTTCAGGGCAGCAGCTGGTGCCGGCTCCTTGCTCTTCAGGGCAGCAGCTTGTGCAGGCTCCTTGCTCTTCAGGGCAGCAGCTGGTACAGGCCCCTTGCCCTTCCAGGCAGCAGCTGGGGATGGCTCCTTGCTCTTCAGGGCAGCAGCTGGGGATGGTTCCTTGCCCTTCATTGCAGCAGCTGGGGATGGCTCCTTGCCCTTCCGGGCAGCACTTGGGGCAGGCACCCTTTCCATCAGGCCGCCTGGTGCCCTGGGTCCTTTCACACCAAAATTTGCTGTGGCCACTATTGGGCCTGTGGACTGGGAGGCTGAGGTGCTTGCCTGGGTTTCAGCCACCCTGGCCAGATGTGAAGGACAGGGTGGAGGGGTAGGGAAGAGGTCAATGGTGGAGAGGAAAAGCTGCTTAGGGACATTGGGGCGGGAAGAGGGAGAAGGTTTGGGAGTGGAGGAGAGGGGAGTGGTTGTAGGAGGTGTCTGTCTGCCTTGTTTGGGTGTAGGTACATGGGCTGGATGCTGAGGTGGATTGCTGTTGGGTGTCTGAGTGCTTGCGTTTGTGTACCTTAGGGAGGGGCACAGACACAGTGGGAGAGGAAACAGGGGATGTGTGCATGGCTGTTGGGGTGGTGTCTGCAAGTGAGGTGTGTGTTCTGATAGGTGCGCTGGTGATGGCAGTAGTGGATGATGATGCAGTGCATGCAGGTGTGACTATAGATGCAAATGTGAGGGAGGTGGAGAAGTGAGAGGAGGGGACACAGTGGAGACAGTGGATGTTGGTATGCCTTCATCTGGATGGTGGACTGGATGACAAAATTAAAATGGGGTGAAGAGACAAAGGAAACACTTGGTCAATGGCCGCACCAACACCACCGTTGGCGTACACAGCACCCTCACACACAGGGAACAGCCCTATGCGCTATAAACTGCACTACCAGTGACAATGCTAGTCACTAGGGCATGGGGAGAGACACATACCGCCAACTGCAGCATACCTGGGACCTACACTGCCCTGCCCAGTAGTGGATGGCTACTGGCTAGGTAGGAGGAAGAACCCTGCCGAACATGGGACCTACTCTGCAATGTCAGGCCTGGCCTAGGGGCAACCCACATGCACACATACCTCACCCGGATACCACTCTTCCATGCGTAAGTTGTTATGATGGGCTATGTACTCACCCCATTGTGGCTGCTGTGATGCCCACAAGCGCTCATCCAGCTCCGGATAGGCCACTGCCAGTATGCGGGCCATCAGGGGGGTCAGGTTTGACGGGAACCCCTTCCTTGTTGGGAGGCCATCCCCAGCTGGGCCTCCGCCGTCTTCCGTGCCCGGCGTCTCAGGTCCTCCCTCCGTTTCCGACAGTGGGTGCTCTGCCTGCCGTAGACCCCCAGAGTCCTCACGTCCTTGGCGATGGCACGCCATATGCCCTTCTTTTGATGGGCACTGACCTGCAGAGAAAATACACATATGGAAAAGTATTAGTCAAACTGTCCTGCCTGTTACACTCATGGCCCACCATACCCCTTCCCATCCCCATTTGCACAGACATGGCCCAGCACAATAGCTGCACATTGCCCAGGGGACATCCACCAACCCCCCACACGAGGCCTTCACACACACCACTCCATGCATTCATGCCCCATGCATCGTGCTCACAGTGTACTCACCTGTTGATTTGGAGGCCCATACAGCAGTCGGTAGTGGGGTAGGAGCCCATCCACCAGTCGCTCCAACTCTGCCGAGGTGAAGGCAGGGGCCCTTTCCCAAAATCACACAATCCATGGTAGGTTCCAGACACAGGTCACAGCAGCACATGCAGTGTAGGTCCTCTCCTGTCGAAGGTCAGGTAGCAAGTGAGTGAACAGATAGAAAATGGTGGTGATGTCTGCGGCGGTGCATAGCGTCACTGCCGGCGTATATCACCATTGGTCACCGTACCCCATTGGGCCCAATATTATCCAATGAGGCGTTGCACTGGGGTTCCCGATTGCCTCCTGCAACGGCACACAATGTCAGCAGAATGACCTCATTTCCACCTGTCCCTCCACGCAGGACAGGCGGCCGCTATTTCAGGAAGGGGGGCAGGCCCTGGATTATAACTGCATCACAGTTCATAATTGTACTTACAGGGCAAATGCCACATATACATTTCAAAATAACATCATGCATTGTACTGTTGTGGCTACAATGTACAGTTTATGACTGGCTCCTAACTCTTTTGCCCCATAGATTGCAGCTGCTCCAGATGAATAGGAGATGGAGACATATACCCATGTACAGACCCCTGGTAGACTTGGCAACAATGGAGGACAGGCACATAATACTCACCTACAGACTTGACAGGGCCACAGTCACTGAGCTGTATGCCCAACTGGAGCTTGACCAGAGATCTGATATTCGTCACCCCACTGGGATCCCACCTCTTGTGGAAGTGCTATCAGTGCTCGATTTCTTGGCAACTGGTTCTTTCCAAGTGACAGTGGGCTTGGCAGCAGGAATATCACAGCCAATGTTCTAAATAGTGCTGACAAGAGTAATGTCTGCCTTGATAAAACACATATGCAGCTACATTGTATTTCCCCAGGTGGAAGATTTGGCCACAGTGAAGGCTGACTTCTATGCAATGGGACATATCCCAACATAATTGGGGAGATTGATGGAACACATATTGAATTTGTCCCCACCCCGTCAAAATGAACAGGTATTCAGAAATCAAAAGAGTTTTCACTCAATGAATATCCAGATGGTGTGCCTGGCGGACCAGTACATCTCCCACGTCAATGCGAGGGATCCTGGTTTGGTGCATGATGGCTTCATCCTGAGGAATAGCAGCATCCCAAATGTGATAGGCCACCTACAGAGGCAGAGGGTGTGGCTAATAGGTGAGCCCTGGTTCCCACCCAGTGGATGTAGGTGTATGGGTATGGTGTGGGCCATATGGGATAGTGTGTGACTAAATGTTGTCCCTCGATATTTGCAGGTGACTCTGTTTACCCCAACCTATCATGGCTACTGACCCCTGTGAGGAATCCCAGGACCAGGGCAGAGAAATGTTACAATGTGTTACATGGGCGAACTAGAAGAATCAATGAACGTACCTTTGGCCTCCTGAAGGCCAAGTTTTGGTGCTTCCATCTAACAGGTGGATCCCTGTGCTACTCACCCAAGAAGGTCTGCCAGATAATCGTGACATGCTGCATGTTGCATAACCTTGCCTTGAGACACCATGTGCCTTTTGTGCAGGAGGAGGAGACTGGAGATGGCCGTGTGGCAGCAGTGGACCCTGTGCACAGTGAAGATGAGGAGGAAGAGGATGAGGATGAGAACAACAGAACTGCAGTGATTCGACAATATTTCCAATGACACACAGGCAGGGCAGTGGTAATTCACATTTCATTGTCATTTTTTTGTTTACTTTATCACTGGCAGGCTGTTATTTCCCACTTCTATGCCTACTCACTGTACCCTTCGGCAACTCTTTTTGCAGATGTTGGTGCCCCACTATCGCTTCTGGTGTGTTCACTGCAGCCAACTACAGGTCTATCCTATCTGCACATTACAGTACAGTTGATTTGCAATGTTTGAACCTTGTCATACGAATACGTACTCAAATCATTCAACATACTCCATACTTGTATTTTTTAAAATGGTGTTTATTGCAGTGCTAAGAATAAAAGCGTGAAGTGCAATGGGCTGGGGTGATGATGGAGGAAAGTCCAGGCTATAGTTCCAGTCTATTTGTAGCACAGCTGGATTGTCCAAGGGGGCATAGGAAGGGGAGCAACGGCAGTTCAAGGTGGACAGGGAGACAGAGTGGGACACAAGGGTGACAATCAGGAGAGTCTGTTTTACTGACAGGGGTGTTACAGGGACACCGTAAGGAAGACTCACAGCCAGTGGTTCGAATGTAAATTTTCTTTTATTAGTTAGTGCTGTTGTACTAGTAGTTTATTGTTTTGTTCATTTCCTTCTGTTTTGTTGTTTGTGGCTTCCTTTCCCTGTTCTTCTTTGAGGGCTCATGCAGTCTTCATCTTCTTCTTTCTCTTCCTCCCACATGGTGTCTCAGGAGGTGCATGGGGAAAAGAAGAAGAAAAAGAAAAACTGTTTGTGGACGGGTAAGTGTTATTCCGGCTTTCCTAGGCTGTCTTGCTCTCCTTTTTTTATCTTTTTCTGACTTCCTCTTACTGTCTATTTTTCTCTTATTCTCGGGTTCTGGTACTGTTCTCGGCTACTAGAGTTCCTTGTCTTCTTTCTTTTCTCCTATATTCTATTCTTCTGTCTTTTTCCTGTCTCTGTTCCTGTTTCTGGGGTATCTTCTCCTACCCCTTTTCTATCCTTTTCTCCTCTCAGATTCCGTAAAGAAAATGGTTTGGTTTCCATTCCTCCTTGTTTCTTTTTCTACTATTAAAAAAAAAAACGCTTAAAAAAAAAAAAATAAGAGTCTGACATCACTCTTTACTAGCTTCGCTTAATACTTCCTTTTGGTAGTGTCACTGCACAGCCGTGCTTGTATTATATACTGCGCTTGTTAGGAAAAACCCCTATTGCAAGACCCCAAACTAAAGGGAAAATAAAACAGCACTAAACATTCAGCTGTCCTTTACTCCGTCTTTCCACCTCCCGCCTCCCACCAGTTCTGATGTTTCTATTCCCTCGTCCCATTTAGGACCGTACCTGGCAGGGCCATGCTCGCCCCAGAGCGTGGCCGGTATGCTGGTCTTGACGCCTTCTGTTCCTCCACCTGGACTCTGGAACGGGGAATAGGCCATCGTCATCGTGTTCCTCCTGCTGGGCCCGGTGTCTTCTCCGTTGGTGCAGTATCAAATGACACATCATTCGTGGCTGCGGTGTCCACTGCTCTCCCCTCCTGGACCGCCTTCCGAGGTGCTGTTCTTACTGGCGCTGCCGCTGCCTGCCGTCATCTCCTCAATCCATCCCGATAGGGATATAAAATCCCCTCCCTCGACCGGATACGCTGCCTGATTGGGTGGCGTCTGAATCACATCCGGGTCATGCACTCCAGACGTGATGGTGCCCCCGGGGTACCGCTGGGCCGGCTCATTGTAAGTCGGCCCATTACAGGGGGTCTTGGCAATAGTCTCTGGCTTCTGCCTGGATCGCAGGGAACATTTGCGGGGTGGTTGTACTTCTGCAGGGGGAGGGGTTCTGGTGGCCTGTGAGTCCTGTGGCGGGGCCTCCTGTCCACTAGCAGCAGCGGAGGTGGAAGTTTGTTCAGATGTCTGGCTAGTGGCAGGGGCCCACTGTTGTAAGACCGCCTCCCTTATAATGTTTGCCATGTCTGCCAGCACCCCTGCAAGGGAGGCAAGGGTAGTGTTAATGGCCTTCAAGTCCTCCCTGATCCCCTGGTACTGTCTCTCCTGCAGCCGCCTGTTCTCCTGCATGTTGTCCAGGATCTGGCCCAGCGTACTCTGGGAATGTTGGTATGCTCCCAGGATCTCGGTGAGTGCCTCCTGGAGAGTCGTTTCCCTGGGCCTGTCCTCCACCTGGCACCCAGCAGTCCTCCCAGCTTCTCTGTTTTACTGTGCCTCTGTCCCCTGAACCGTGTGCCCACTGCCACTGACCCCAGGTCCCTGATTGTCTTGGGTATGAGGTGTGCCCTGGGGTCCCTGTAGTGGTGGACAGACTGCTGTTGATGTGTCCTGGGGACAGAGGTGTGGGTACGCTGGGTGGGTGCAGTGGCGGTCTTTCATGCTGGGGGAGGCTCTGTGGTGGTGTGTGACTATGGCTGGGTAACCAACTGTCCGGAGGTCCCTGATGGGCCAGGTTGGTCATCCAGAGTGATGGCATGCAGGCAGAGGGGTTATTGTAGTAGTAGGGAGTTGACTTACCAGAGCCCAGTCTTCCTGCCACTGCAGCCAGGTCCCCAGGATGCATGATTGTCAAGACTTGCTCCTCCCATGTTGTTAGTTGTGGGGGTCCCCCACCAGTCCTCTGTACAGCTAGTTGATGTCTTGTTGCAATGGAACGTACCTTCCCCCATAGGTCTTTCCACTTCTTCCTGACCACCACTGAATGTCCGCCGTGGTGATTTGTGGGTCATAATTTGGTGGGCCTTGCTCTGTTGGCGTAACGGTGTGGGTTTTGATACCGCCAGTTTATCACTGACCTTTGTTGAGGCAGAGTTGTGTCTGTGGCTGAATAGTGACGGATTGGTGTGTGTGTGTGTGTGTCATAATATGGTGAACGGATATCCGCGGCGGTATGTTGATGGCAGTCAGCATGGCAGTAAGTGGCATTTACCGCCAATGTCATAATGAGGGCCTATGCATACAATTATATGAAAGTATTCCTGAAATAACTATTTACAGATCATAATAATGTTTGCTAAACCCAAGATATATGTTAATCATATCTATTGAATAATGCACAGCACAGGGAACCTTGGGGTAGGAACAAATTATCCGAACAATCAGAATAATTGACCATACACACAAACCAGTATTGATCGAAGAGCTATGAAAGCTTCATGTTAAAGCATTGCACCTCATTTACCAAATCAAAATTTGAATGACATATCTCACATTCAATATAAAATATTAAAATACCTTGAATGTACACATTGGAAGTAAAAAAAAAAACATAGGAAATGTTCTTTATCTACAATAACCTTTCCTGGAGTCCAAAAATTACTCATAAAACACATTCCTGCTAATCAGCGCTAATCAGCTAAGAATGCAAGCCCACAAAACCTAGTACAGTTGAAACCTTGCATGCATAGTTTAGAAAATTACAGACCGCTATAAATTGTAAAAACACTGACTCTGAGGTTCTCAGCCTCGGCAGCTTTTTTGGCATTACATCAAAAATATGTTGCCGTGTTTATTAATGTTTAGCAGCATATTATCTGATTGATAAAGTGAAAGAATGAAGAGAAATAACAAAATGTTCTATAATGAACAGTCATTCATGAGCTATGCATAAAACGCAGCACCTGAACCTGAGCAACAATACTTTGGCTGGATACCTAAATTTAAATCTCCTTTCTCTTTAGCTCCCAAATATGTAAAAGGGAATAGGAAAAATAAGGAATGAAAATGATTACAAATAGACGAAAGAGTAAGGAAAATCCTTATTACTACATTATTATTTCCAATAATAAGGCTTCTCTTTTTGCCTATTGGTATTCCCAGAACTGTACAACACTGTCAATCAAATGTACAGTAAGGCAAGTAATGTGGAGCCAATGGTTATCAGACGCGCTAGATGAGGGAAATGTGGTTCCATTTACATGGCACAGATGTTATTCTCCTGATGTACCTAAAGTATGACACGGATACATGGGCTGGCACAGGTAGAACAATACTGCCTAGAGACTCAGAGACCGGTGGTGACAACCCTTCTGTAGTGATGGCCCACCCTATTGCATCATTCGGCTATGACGTAGGCTCTCCCTTACAAACCCTCCAAAAACTGGGTGAAACCCTCTTCCGATTTGATAGTCTCCTTTCAAAGTGAATTCCTCCTGTTTGACTGAAAGATTAAGGTTATTTCTTGGCTCTCTAGAACTCCTGAAAATAACAGCAGCTCTTCATGGTAGCAATCACGGCCTTATTGTTCCATAGGAGATGAAAATGGCTATCAATTACCTGGCATCCGGTTAGAGTCCTGACCTAGACAGCCTGTCAGTATAATTCTATAAATCCTACCCACGAATACTGCCCCCCACACTGTCTCAATTGTTTCAGGAGGACCTTGAGCAGGCCAGCTTGCCCCA
Source organism: Pleurodeles waltl (assembly GCF_031143425.1). NCBI lineage: Eukaryota > Metazoa > Chordata > Amphibia > Caudata > Salamandridae > Pleurodeles > Pleurodeles waltl. Next base: position 1,845,338,151 of record NC_090440.1, read on the forward strand.
GTCTGTGATGAAAGTCTCTGTTGTCTATTTTTAACCAACACAAAATACCACTGATCGACTTCTTAAAAGCTGATTGCCAGTCCTAATACAGACTACAAAATACTAGTGGTTGGGGTCCATTAGGGACCTCCTCTACTAGTTCACCCCAACCAAAGCGTCTTTTTTCAGGGTGGGAACACTTCTAAAAACATCAGAACATTTGAAAGAATCCTACATTGAGCCTCAGTGTGGTGTCCACACGTGGCAGCAGTAATCCTAGATGTAGAGAAGGCATTTGATATGTTCAATTGAAACTACCTATTTGAAGGGCTGTGCAAATCTGGGTTTGGTCCTCACCAAATCAGTATAATACTTTTACTTTACTTTAACCTGGTTGCCAGATTTTGACTGGGCAGGTTTATATCAGACCCATCTTGGCTGGACGGGGCACCAATCAGAGGTGTCCACTCTGTCTCCTCCTTATTGCCCTAGCAATGGAACTATTAGCAATTTGGTTAGGGACAAAGGGCCATGACTGTAGTAATTCCTCTTTTGGGTGTGTTCACCTGGATGATGTTCTGTTTATTTGAGGGATCCCTGCCAGGCTTTACATGTACTCACGCATTAGACAATCTCGGGGTGGCCTCTGGCCTACTGGTAACTCCTGTCTACTCCGTCTAACTTAGGGAAGTCCCATTCAACATTTATCGCATGATTTCCGGATACTGTTGAAAAGTACCTGGTTTTGTTAGTTGGGAATTCACGTGCATCATGCAGAGGAAGATCTAGGGGAGGGTAATTTGGTATGAGCAGTGAATTCTCTACGGGTCCAGATGACCTTTTTGAGGTTGCTACCACTATAAGCCACTGAATGCAATGTCATGTCTAAGATGGTTATATTACCAAGATTGCTTATTTACTTTGTGAATGCCCTAGTCCATATTACTCAATGATTCTTTTGCAACCTGGATACACTCTTGGGAGACTTGGTGTAGTCTAGCAAGTGCCGTAGTGTGACTAAGACCATGCTGCGACTGCCCATTGTCCAGGGAGGTCTGAAAGCCCTTAACTTTGAGGACTATTACCTTTTGGCACAGTTACAACCATTATTTCTCTGGTTCTTGGGGATTGCACTGGATGAAACTGGTGCAGTCACAAGACCACTTAACTTACTTGAAATATATAACCTGGTGCTTCCTGGGACTGGGATGCCCTCTGGATTTTCCCATCTGGTTCACATGGCGCTTCGGTGCCTGGAGTTCCTGTGCCTCTCTACAAAATCACTATCTCCATATGCTCCAAATATAGCATTACTGGGCCTTTTGAATTAGCTCCCTTTCTGGGCAGAGAGCACCCTGACACAATTGGAAGCCACTAGTTTAGATATCGTAGGTGATCTATTTCAAAACAGGCTTCTACAACCCTCTCAAACCTTACATGACCACAGCGCCTTGCATAAAGGCCAATTACTGACCTATAGCCTCCTACTGCTTATCTTTCACACTAACTGGGTGATCATGGACGCAGAGCCTGACACTTAACCACCTACACATTCATAATGGAGTTTGGAAGCCAATTCATTAGTTTGTTGTATAAAGTGCAACAGACCCAATTGCCAATCCCTCTACCACACCTGAGGGATATTTGGGAGGCAGAACTTGATTGATTCATTTTTTTATGTTTCAAACAACTTATCGTTCCCCTGCAAAGATAAATAAAATATTTCCGAGACCCTGACCTCTTGTCCTCACCGCTCCTTCCACATGGCCAATTTGTTATCATATGTTGTGGGAGTGACCACCCCTATTGACTTAATGGAGAAAAGTGTTCCAGACCTTGACAGACCACACTGGAGTGCCAATCCCACCTGTAGGAAAGTACCATCTTGCCTGACATGTTATCCCCATATTTCACTGTATATAGGTTGTTTTAGTCTATGTGTCACTGGGATCCTGCCAGGCAGGGCCCCAGTGCTCATAAGTATGTGCACTGTATGTGTTCCCTGTGTCATGCCTAACTGTCTCACTGAGGCTCTGCTAACCAGAACCTCAGTGGTTATGCTCTCTCTGCTTTCCAAATTTGTCACTAACAGGCTAGTGACTAAATTTACCAATTCACATTGGCATACTGATACACCCATATCATTCCCTTGTATATGGTACTGAGATACCCAGGGTGTTGGGGTTCCAGGAGATCACTATGGGCTGCAGCATTTCTTTTGCCACCCATGGGGAGCTCTGACAATTCTTACACAGGCCTGCCACTGCAGCCTGAGTGAAATAACGTCCACGTTATTTCACAGCCATTTACCACTGCACATAAGTAACTTGTAAGTCACCTATATGTCTAACCTTCACTTAGTGAAGGTTGGATGCAAAGTTACTTAGTGTGTTGGCACCCTGGCACTAGCCAAGGTGCCCCCACATCGTTCAGGGCAAATTCCCAGGACTTTGTGAGTGCGGGGACGCGTGCACTATACATAGGCCACTACCTATGTATAGCGCCACAATGATAACTCCGAACATGGCCATATAACATGTCTAAGATCATGGAATTGTCACCCCAATACCATTCTGGTGTTGGGGGGAAAATTCCATGATCCCCCGGGTCTCTAGCACAGAACCCAGGTCCTGCCAAACTGCCTTTCCGGGGTCTCCACTGCAGCTGCTGCTGCTGCCAACCCCTCAGACAGGTTTCTGCCCTCCTGGGACCAGGCAGCCATGGCCCAGGAAGGCAGAACAAAGGATTTCCTCTGAGAGAGGGTGTTACACCCTCTCCCTTTGGAAATAGGTGTGAAGGGCTGGGGAGGAGTAGCCTTCCCCAGCCTCTGGAAGTGCTTTGATGGGCACAGATGGTGCCCATCTCTGCATAAGCCAGTATACACCGGTTCAGGGATCCCCCAGCCCTGCTCTGGCGTGAAACTGGACAAAGGAAAGGGGGGTGACCACTCCCCTGACCAGTACCTCCTAGGGGAGGTGCCCAGAGCTCCTCCAGTGTGTCCCAGACCTCTGCCATGTTGGAAACAGAGGTGTTGGGGGCACACTGGACTGCTCTGAGTGGCCAGTGCCAGCAGGTGACGTCAGAGGCTCCTTCTGATAGGCTCTTACCTCTCTTGGTAGCCAATCCTCCTAACTTGGTAGCCAAACCTCCTTTTCTGGCTATTTAGGGTCTCTGCTTTGGGGAATTTTTCAGATAACGAATGCAAGAGATCACCAGAGTTCCTCTGCATCTCCCTCTTCCCTTCTACCAAGGATCGACCACTGACTGCTCCAGAACTCCTGCAAAACCGCAACAAAGTAGCAAGACGACTACCAGCAACATTGTAGCGCCTAATCCTGCCGGCATTCTCAACTGTTTCCAGGTGCTGCATGCTCTGGGGTAGCCTGCCTTCACCCTGCACCAGAAGCTCCGAAGAAATCTCCCGTGGGTCGGCGGAATCTTCCCCCTGCTAACGCAGGCACCAAAAGACTGCCACACTTGTCCTCTGGGTCCCCTCTCATCCTGACGAGCGTGGTCCCTGGAACACAGCAACTCTGTCCAAGTGACTTCCACAGTCCAGTGACTCTTCAGTCCAAGTTTGGTGGAGGTAAGTCCTTGCCTCCCCTCGCTAGACTGCAAAGCTGTGTACCGCGTGATTTGCAGCTGCTCCGGCTTCTGTGCACTCTCCCAGGATTTCCTTCATGCACAGCCTAGCCTGGGTCCCCAGCACTCTGTCCTGCAGTGCACAACCTTCTGAGTTGTCCTCCGGTGTCGTGGGACTCCCTTTTGTGACTTCGTGTGGACTCTGGTTCACTTTTCTTCTAAGTGCCTGTTGGGGTACTTCTGTGGGTGCTGCCTGCGTCTGTGAGGGCTTTCTGCGTTGTTGAGCACCCCCTCTGTCTCCTCCTCCAAAAGGCGATATCCTGGTCCTTCCTGGTCTTCAGCAGCACCCAAAAACCTCTACCGCAACCCTTGCAGCAAGCAAGGGTTGTTTGCTGTCTTTCTGCATGGGAACACCTCTGCAAGCTTTATCGCAACGTGGGACATCTGTCTTCCAAAGGAGAAGTTCCTAGTCCCCTTCTTTCTTGCAGAACTCCAAGCTTCTTCCAACCGGTGGCAGCTTCCTTGCACCTTCAGCTGGGGTTTCCTGGGCTCCTGCCCCCCCTGAACACTGTCGCGACCATTGGACTTGGTCTTCTTTTCTTACAGGTACTCAGGTCCGGAAATCCATTGTCAGTGCACTGCTGGTGTTTGTTCTTCCTGCAGAATCCCCCTATCACGACTTCTGTGCTCTCTGGGGGTAGAAGGTGTAGTTTACTCGTACTTTTCAGGGTCTTGGGGTGGGGTATTTTTCTAACCCTCACTGTTATCTTATAGTCCCAGCAACCCTCTAGAAGCTCACATAGGTCTGGGGTCCATTCGTGGTTCGCATTCCACTTTTTGGAGTATATGGTTTGTGTTGCCCCCATACCTATGTGTTCCTATTGCAACCTATTGTAATTCTACACTGTTTGCATTACTTTTCTTGCTCTTACTTACCTAATTTTGGTTTGTGTACATATAACTTGTGTATAGTACTTACCTTCTTACTGAGGGTACTCACTGATATACTTTTGGCATATTGTCATAAAAATAAAGTACCTTTATTTTTAGTAATTCTATGTATTGTGTTTTCTTATGATATTGTGCATATGATATAAGTGGTATAGTAGGAGCTTTACATGTCTCCTAGTTCAGCCTAAGCTGCTTTGCCATAGCTACCTTCTATCAGTCTAAGCAGCTAGAAACACCTCTTCTACACTAATAAGGGATAACTGGGCCTGGCACAAGGTGTAACTACCTCTGGTACCCACTACAAGCCAGGCCAGCCTCCTACATTGGTTGTGCAGCTGTGGGATAAGTACTTTTAACTACTTATCACTTTGTCATTTTGTACTTTTCATAAGAGAATCATATACCGAACAGTTCAGTGTATGTACACTTAACCAAAAAAGTTTGCTTTTCTTCTCTAAAACTTTTTACAAAGTTCTGAAAAGTTTCTTAAAACTTCTAAAAGTTTTCTACAAGTTAGAAAAAGTTTTTTTTCTCTGTGTTTGAAAAAGTTCTGAAACTTTTTCTCTCTTCCCACTATCTCTAAACCTTTTGCTATCATGTCTGTGGTAGATTCTGCTCCCAAAACTGTCAATGCTACTTATGACATGTTGAATTACAAGAGCTTAAGGAGTCTCTGCTTAGATAGAGGTTTAGTTATAGGAAAGAACCCTACAAAAGAGTTTCTGTATAACATGCTTATGGTGAATGACAAGAACCAGTATGGTCCATCCAATGAGAGGTTAATAGAAGCTTCCCAGTCTGATTCAGAGGAACCCTCTGAGGAAGCTGGGGAGGGTTCTGAAAAGGGTCTGCCCCCTAGCAGGACACCCAGTAATGTTGGTAGTAATGGAGGTTCCCATCACAGTAGGACATCCTTTATTCCTAGAGACCAAGTTACCAGGGTCCAGACAGTTAGGGACAGGTCCCCCTCTGAAGTTTCCAATTTGTCTTCTGTGTCAAAGCATTCCCAACCCACCCACCCTGAGGATAACTTGTTAGAAAGGGAACTCAAAAAGTTGAGGGTTGAAGAGACCAGACTGAAGCTTAAACAGCAACAGCTGGCCTTAGATAGGGAATCCCTAGACATTGAGAAGGAAAGACAGAGGTTGGGGTTAGGACCCCATGGTGGCAGCAGCAGTATTCCTGATAGTAATCCTGTTAGAGAGCATGATTCTAGGAATCTGCACAAGATAGTCCCCCCTTACAAGGAGGGGGGTGGCATCAACAAGTGGTTTGCTGCACTTTAGAGGGCCTGTATGGTAAAGGCAGTGGGCTGCTATTTTTTGGCTATCTTTCACTGGAAAGGGTAGGGATAGGCTCTTTACTCTTAGAGAAAGTGAACCTAACAATTTCACAGTATTGAAGGATGCACTCTTGGATGGATTTGGCTTAACCACTGAACAATACATGATTAAGTTCAGAGACACCAGAAAAGAGTCCTCTCAAGACTGGACAGATTTTGTGGACTGTTCAGTGAAGGCCTTGGAAGGGTGGTTACATGGCAGTAAGGTATCTGACCATGAAAGCCTGTATAATCTTATTCTGAGAGAGCATATTCTGAATAACTGTGTGTCTGACTTGTTGTACCAATACCTAGTGGACTCGGATCTGACCTCTCCCCAAGAATTGGGAAAGAAGGCAGACAAGTGGGTCAGAACAAGGGTGAACAGAAAGGTTCATACAGGGGTGACAAGGATGCAAGAAGAAGGATGGTAAGTCTTCTGACAAGGGTGGGGACAAAAGTAAGCATACCTAGTCTTCATCAGGCCTACAAAAATCTTCTGGTGAGGGTGGTGGGTCCAAATCCTCTTCCAATAATCAACCTAAAAAGCCTTGGTGTAATTTGTGTAAAGTCAAAGGCCATTGGGCAACTGATTCCAGTTGTCCAAAGAAAAACACCAAACCTCCCACTACCACAACCCCTGCTGCAAATTCTAGTGCCCCTAGTAATAGCAGTGGTGGTGGGAAACCTATAAATAGCCAAACCAAGGGTGTAGCTGGGCTCACTATTGGCAATGTAGTTGGGGTTGGTCTTGTTAAGTAGACCACAGAGGCTGTTTTAGTCTCTGAAGGTGCCATTGATTTGGCCACCTTAGTTGCTTGTCCCCTTAGTATGGATAAGTACAAACAACTTCCCCTAATAAATGGTGTTGAGGTTCAGGCCTACAGGGACACAGGAGCCAGTGTAACTATGGTCATAGAGAAACTAGTCCACCCTGAACAACACCTACTTGGTCAGCAGTAACAAGTGACAGACGCTCATAACAACACTCTTAGCCCCCCCCATGGCTGTTGTGAATCTCAACTGGGAGGGGGGTTACTGGTCCAAAGAAAGTTCTGGTAGCCTCAGATTTACCTGTAGACTGTCTACTAGGGAATGATTTAGAGACATCAGCTTGGGCAGAAGTGGAGTTGGAGGCTCATGCAGCAATGCTGGGCATTCCTGGGCATATATTTGCTTTAACCAGGGCTCAGGCCAAAAAGCAAAAAGGACAGGGTAACTTGGATCCTGGAACAATGGACCAAGTGCCACCCTAAAGCTAGGGGTAGCAAGGGTAAATCCCTACCCACTATCCCTCCCTCTACAGATGATTCTCCTTCTGAGAAAGAAGAATTTCCTCCCTGTGCAGAACCTTCACCAGATGAGCTGGCAGCAGACACTGCTGAGCTTCTGGGTGGAGGGGGGCCTGCTAGGGAAGAGCTGAGTGTGGCACAGCAAACCTGTCCCACATTAGAGGGTCTCAGGCAGCAAGCTGTCAAGCAGCAAAATGGGAATGTCAGTGACAGCCATAGAGTGTACTGGGAGGACACCTCTTGTACACAGAGGCAAGGGACCCAACACCTGGAGTAGCCAAGAGATTGGTCATTCCCCTGCAGTACAGAGAGTTCCTCCTAACTCTTTCACATGACATTCCTTTGGCTGGGCATTTGGGCCAGATCAAAACATGGGAAAGACTTGTCCCCTTGTTTCACTGGCCTAGGATGTCAGAGGACACTAAAGATTTTTGCAAGTCTTTTGTGACCTGCCAAACCAGTGGCAAGACTGGTGGCACTCCAAAGGCTCCCCTTATTCCACTACCTGTGGTTGGGGTGCCCTTTGAAAGGGTAGGGGTTGACATAGTTAGCCCCCTTGACCCTCCTACTGCTTCAGGGAATAGGTTTATCTTGGTGGTTGTGGACCATGCCACAATATATACTAAAGCAATTCCTCTAAGGAACACTACAGCCCCTGCAGTGGCAAAGGCCCTCCTGGGAATCTTTTCCAGGGTGGGTTTCCCTAAAGACGTAGTATCAGACAGAGGTAGCAACTTCATGTCTGCATACTTGAAAGCAATGTGGAAGGAGTGCGGTGTTATCTACAAGTTCACCACTCCTTACCATCCACAGACTAATGGACTGGTAGACAGGTTTAATAAAACTATCAAAGGTATGATAATGGGACTCCCTGAAAAACTCAGGAGGAGATGGGATGTCCTGTTACCTTGCCTCCTTTTTGCTTACAGGGAGGTACCACAGAAAGGAGTGGGCTTCAGCCCCTTTGAACTCCTCTTTGGACACCCTGTAAGAGGTCCACTCACTCTTGTGAAGGAGGGTTGGGAAGAACCTTTAAAAGCTCCTAAACAGGACATAGTGGACTATGTACTCGGCCTAAGATCCAGAATGGCCGAGTACATGAAAAAGGCCAGCAAAAATCTTCAAGCCAGCCAGGAGCTGCAACAGCAATGGCATGACCAGAAGGCTGTTCTGATCCAGTACCAACCAGGACAGAAGGTGTGGGTATTGGAGCCTGTGGCCCCAAGAGCACCCCAGGACAAATGGAGTGGATCCCATCTAATTGCTGAGAAAAAGGGTGAGGTTACCTATTTGGTAGACCTGGGCACTGTCAGGAGTCCCCTTAAGGTGATTCATGTCAACCGCCTAAAACCCTACTATGACAGGGCTGATCTCACCCTGCTCATGGCAACAGATGAGGGACAGTAAGAAGAGAGTGACCCTCTCCCTCATCTCTTTTCCACCACTGAAACAGATGCTTTATTGGAGGGAGTAGTTTTGGCAGATTGTCTGACTGCAGAACAGAAAGACAACTGCATCAATCTCCTTGGACAATTTTCTGACCTCTTTTCAATTGTGCCAGGTACAACACCCTGGTGTGAACACACAATTGATACTGGTGACAGTTTGCCTGTCAAGAGTAAGATTGATGGGCAGCCTAACCATGTCAGGGACTGCATAAAACAAGAGGTACAGAAGATGTTGGATCTGGGAGTGATTGAGCCTTCTGAAAGCCCATGGGCTAGCCCACTGGTGCTTGTACCAAAACTTCACACCAAAGATGGAAAGAGGGAGATGAGGTTTTGTGTAGACTACAGAGGTCTCAATCAGGTATCAAAAACTGATGCTCACCCTATACCCAGGGCAGATGAGCTCACTGATACACTGGCATCTGCCAAGTATCTTAGCACTTTTGATTTGACTGCAGGGTTTTCTCAGATCAAATTGGCAGAAGATGTTAAACCTAAGACTGCATTTTCAAATATAGGAGGGCACTACCAATTTACAGTGATGCCCTTTGGTTTGAAAAATGCACCTGCCACTTTTCAGAGGTTGGTTAACACAGTCCTGCAAGGGTTGGAGGCTTTCAGTGCAGCGTATCTTGATGATATTGCTGTCTTTAGCTCCACCTGGGATGAGCACCTGGTCCACCTTTGGAAAGTTTTGGAGGCCCTGCAAAAGACAGGCCTCACTATCAAGGCCTCAAAGTGCCAGATAGGGCAGGGTAAGGTGGTTTATCTGGGACACCTGGTAGGTGGAGAACAGATTGCACCACTTCAGGAGAAAATCCAGACAATCATGGATTGGATTCCCCCTACATCTCAGACCCCGGTGAGAGCCTTCTTCGGCCTCACAGGGTATTACAGGAGATTCATTAAAAACTATGGCTCCATAGCAGCCCCTCTTAATGATCTCACAAGTAATAAAAAATGCCTAAGAAGGTGTTATGGACAGCTAGCTGTCAGAAAGCTTTTGAGGAGCTCAAACAGACCATGTGCTCTGCACCTGTCCTAAAAAGCCCATGTTACTCCAAGAAATTAATTGTTCAAACTGATGCATCTGAATTAGGGGTAGGGGCAGTCTTATCACAACTGAATTCTGAGGGCCAGGATCAACCAGTTGCTTTTATCAGCAGAAGGTTGACCCCTAGAGAAAAGCGATGGTCTATCATAGAGAGGGAGGCCTTTGCTGTGCTCTGGGCACTGAAAAAGTTGAGGCCATACCTGTTTGGCACTTACTTTATTGTTCAGACAGAACACAAACATCTACTTTGGCTAAAACAAATGAAAGGTGCAAACCCTAAATTGTTGAGATGGTCCATATCTCTACAGGGAATTCACTATACAGTGGAACATTGACCTGGGAGTACCCACTCCAATGCAGCTGGACTCTCCAGATGTTTCCACTTAGACAATGAAGACTCATCAGGTCATGGCTAGTCTTATTGTCCTTTGTTTGGGGGGGGGTTGTGTAGGAAAGTACCATCTTGCCTGGCATGTTACCCCCATATTTCACTGTATATATGTTGTTTTAGTCTACGTGTCACTGCGACCCTGCCAAGCAGGGCCCCAGTGCTCATAAGTATGTGCCCTGTATGTGTTCCCTATGTGATGCCTAACTGTCTCACTGGGGCTCTCATAACCAGAACCTCAGTGGTTATGCTCTCTCTACTTTCCAAATTTGTCACTAACAGGCTAGTGACTAAATTTACCAATTCACATTGGCATACTGGTACACCCATATAATTCCCTTATATATGGTACAGAGATACCCAGGGTATTGGGGTTCCAGGAGATCGCTATGGGCTGCAGCGTTTCTTTTGCCACCCATAGGGAGCTCTGACAATTCTTACACAGGCCTGTCACTGCAGCCTGAGTGAAATAACGTCCACGTTATTTCACAGCCATTTACCATTGCACATAAGTAACTTATAAGTCACCTATATGTCTAACCTTCACTTAGTGAAGGTTGGGTGCAAAGTTACTTAGTGTGTGGGCACCCTGGCACTAGCCAAGGTGCCCCCACATCGTTCAGGGCAAATTCCCCAGACTTTGTGAGTGCGGGGACACCATTACACACATGCACTATACATAGGTCACTACCTATGTATAGCGTCACAATGGTAACTCCGAACATGGCCATGTAACATGTCTAAGATCATGGAATTATCACCCCAATACCATTCTGGTGTTGGGGGGACAATTCCATGATCCCCCAGGTCTCTAGCACAGAACCCGGGTGCTGCCAAACTGTCTTTCCGGGGTCCACTGCAGCTGCTGCCAACCCCTCAGACAGGTTTCTGCCCTCCTGGGGTCCAGGCAGCCCTGGACCAGGAAGGCAGAACATAGGATTTCCTCTGAGAGAGGGTGTTACACCCTCTCCCTTTGGAAATAGGTGTGAAGGGCTGGGGAGGAGTAGCCTTCCCCAGCCTCTGGAAATGCTTTGATGGGCACAGATGGTTCCCATCTCTGCATAAGCCAGTCTGCACTGGTTCAGGGATCCCCCAGCCCTGCTCTGGCGTGAAACTGGACAAAGGAAAGGGGAGTAACCACTCCCCTGACCAGTACCTCCCAGGGGAGGTGCCCAGAGCTCCTCCAGTGTGTCCCAGACCTCTGCCATCTTGGAAACAGAGGTGTTGGGGGCACACTGGACTGCTCTGAGTAGCTAGTGCCAGCAGGTGACGTCAGAGGCTCCTTCTGATAGGTTCTTACCTCTCTTGGTAGCCAATCCTCCTAACTTGGTAGCCAAACCTCCTTTTCTGGTTATTTAGGGTCTCTGCTTTGGGGAATTCTTCAGATAACGAATGCAAGAGCTCACCAGAGTTCCTCTGCATCTCCCTCTTCACCTTCTACTAAGGATCGACCGCCGACTGCTCCAGGTCGCCTGCAAAACCGCAACAAAGTAGCAAGACGACTACCAGCAACATTGTGGTGCCTAAACCAGCCTGCTTTCTCGACTGTTTCCAGGTGGTGCATGCTCTGAGGGTAGCCTGCCTTCACCCTGCACCAGAAGCTCAGAAGAAATCTCCTGTGGGTCGATGGAATCTTCCCCCTGCTAACGCAGGCACCAAAAGACTTCATCACTGGTCCTCTGGGTCCCCTCTCATCCTGACGAGCATGGTCCCTGGATCACAGCAACTCTGTCCAAGTGACTCCCACAGTCCAGTGACTCTTCAGTCCAAGTTTGGTGGAGGTAAGTCCTTGCCTCCCCACGCTAGATTGCAAAGCTGTGTACCGTGTGATTTGCAGCTGCTCCGGCTTCTGTGCACTCTTCCAGGATTTCCTTTGTGTATAGCCTAGCCTGGGTCCCCAGCACTCTGTCCTGCAGTGCACAACCTTTTGAGTTGTCCTCCAGCATCATGGGACTCCCTTTTGTGACTTTGCGTGGACTCCGGTTCACTTTTCTTCTAAGTGCCAGTTGGGGTACTTGTGCGGGTGCTGCCTGCTTCTGTGAGGGCTCTCTGAGTTGCTGAGCGCTCCCTCTGTCTCCTCTTCCAAAAGGCGACATCCTGGTCCTTCCTGGTCCTCAGCAGCACAGAAAAAATTCTACCATGACCCTTGCAGCTAGCAAGGCTTGTTTGCAGTCTTTCTGCGTGGGAACACCTCTGCAAGCTTCATCGCGATGTGGAACATCTGTCTTCTAAAGGAGAAGTTCATAGTCCTCTTCTTTCTTGCAGAACTCCAAGCTTCTTCCAACCGGTGGCAGCTTCCTTGCACCTTCAGCTGGGGTTTCCTGGGCTCCTGCCCCCCCTGAACACTGTCGCGACTATTGGACTTTGTCCCCTTGTCTTATACATACTCAGGTCCAGAAATCCATTGTCAGTGCACTGCTGGTGTTTGTTCTTCCTGCAGAATCCCCCTATCACGACTTCTGTGCTCTCTGGGGGTAGTAGTTTTACTTTACTCCTACTTTTCAGGGTCTTGGGGTGGGGTATTTTTCTAACCCTCACTGTTTTCTTACAGTCCCAGCAACCCTCTACAAGCTCACATAGGTCTAGGATCCATTCGTGGTTTGCATTCCACTTTTGGAGTATATGGTTTGTGTTGCCCCTATACCTATGTTTTCCTAATGCAACCTATTGTAATTCTACACTGTTTGCATTACTTTTCTTGCTCTTACTTACCTAATTTTGGTTTGTGTACATATAACTTATGTATAGTACTTACCTTCTTACTAAGGGTACTCACTGAGATACTTTTGGCATATTGACATAAAAATAAAGTACCTTTATTTTTAGTAACTCTGTGTACTGTGCATATGATATAAGTGGTATAGTAGGAGCTTTACATGTCTCCTAGTTCAGCCTAAGCTGCTTTGCCATAGCTACCTTCTATCAGTATAAGCTGCTAGTAACACCTCTTCTACACTAATAAGGGATAACTGAACCTGGCACAAGGTGTAAGTACCTCTGGTACCCACTACAAGCCAGGCCAGCCTCCTACACCACCTACATGGGAATACTGTGCACTGGGGTTGTTTAAATGCTCAAAGCAACATAGAGCTGCTGCACTATTTCTAGATATGGTGAAACACCCATTCACATCTCCCTGGAGGGCATCACCAGCTCCCACATTTGAATTGGTTGCTCTGTGACATTACCCTGAGCCCAAGCTTAAAGTAAGGCACTTCTCAAAGAAGAATGTAAAGGTCACTACAAGTAGCTAATTGCAGATGGTAGGGATGCTTTGTGGACAGCTCTGGGAGAAAAGAGAGATGAATGATGCACTTTCCCCATGAGCTGCCTCTGTTGCAACAAGGTACTGATCTCCCCTTTGGTGCAGTGTACCTGTCGTAGTTTGACTCTTGCTCTAGACAAGACTGCTGGTTTAAGGAGGGTAGTACTTATGTTTGTAGGTGACTATGCAATCCTACAACAAGTCTCATCTCTCGTCCCAACCCTGCCGGCTCACAAGCAGCACCTCACCAAAAACCCAAACAGTAAAAGGTGATTTGTGGCAGCCTTTACCCATGGACTCAAGAGTGTGACATCTCAGGGAGTGTTGCAGTTAAACAGAGATAACCACTTTTTCACATGAACCATATGTCTCCTTCAAAACACACACAGGCAATGAAAGAGATGCAGTAAAGTCTTAATAGTTTTTTCTTAACAAGACTGAAATCTACAATAAGTTGCATGGGCTGCAATGATTAGGATAATGAACAGTGCAATAAACAGAATTGTGAACACAAGAGTAATTAATACAGACTCCCACCATCTTGCAATAACATGAAAGGTCATGATATATGAAATATGTCCTGATATCCTAACATGATTAACCTAATCTCTACCCTAAAGAGAGCTAGGTGTGTTAAACCAAGTCTGCCAATACCATGTCCATGAGAAGAGCTCCCGACCCTTGTTACCTTGGAATGAGGTCTCTAGATCAGACTCCGTTGGGAAACGAAGACTGGGTCAGCATCAAGGCGATGTGTAGCATAGAAAGGGACGATGGCTTCTGGTAGGAATCCATCTGACTGTCTGTGTAAGGTGCATTTATACAGATCTGATTGGACCCGACGTAGGTCTATTCCCAAATAATAGATAACAAGACATGCTTGGGGCAACAATTACATAAACAATTCCCTCAAAAGCGCAAAGAGGGAAAGTACCTAACATCAATACCTACAGTTTGTTTATCTTTGTCGCTGATAGTGATGCCTTAGCAGAGTGGCACTGATAACATGAAGCTAAAACATCTTCCTAACTAGAAACAATGCAGTCATCTTTGAAAGATATAATTAAATAATTGCACTAAAACTGAGCAAGCTAAATAGGGTAAAAATCACTGGGTGACGGGGGCACAAGTCTGAAAGTCAGAAGGCTAAGCTAACTCCTGCTTTCCATTAAAACAAGATAAGATTCACTACACTCTTCCCATTACTGGAATCACTGGAACAAGTATAACGCCAAAGGATGAGACCACCGAAGGCGAATAAATCCAAGCTAAAATGCTCTAGACTAAAACAAGCTAAAATCATTAAAAATAGCTATAAATTGTATTTAAAAACATGTTAAAAATAGCTAAAAACATACAAAGAAACATAGGCCCTCATTATAACTTTGGCGGTGACTGCCACCTACCGCCATGGCGACGGGCGCCAACATACCATTGCCATGGCTACCAGCCACCCACCCGCATTATGACCGTATGCAGCAGCGCCACGCCAGCAAATCACCGCAGACCGTATCATGAGCCATGATACGGCCTGGCAGTGTTTTGCTGGCGGATGCTGCTGCTGACAGCAGCGCCGCGTCCCCTCTCCTGCTGGAGGACCCCCTGTGAGCAGGTAAGTCGGGTTCTCCTACAGGAGAGAGGAGTGGGGGGTGTTGTGTGTGGGGTGGGTCTGTTTTTGAATGCGTGCATGCGGGTGTGAGTCGTGTTGAATGCATGAATGACTGAATGTGAGTGTACGTGTATGTAGTGTGTTGTGAATTCGTGTGCAACAATGTATGTTGGTGTCTGTTGCAGTGTGTGGTTATGTATGTGTGCATGAGTGGGTGGATGTGGGTATGCATGTGTGTGTGATTGTGTATGTGTGCGTGTGTTGGTGTGTAAATATGTGGAGAGCAGGAGAGGGAGGGGGAGGGGACGGGGGAGACTCCTATCAGTGCCAGGGGAGGAATTCCCTAGCACTGATAGTGCCTACCGCCATGGTTTTTTGGTGGCAGTACGCTTGCCACGAAAACCATGGCGGTAGGTAGGGGTCATAATCCCAAGGGTGGGATTGTGACAGCTGCCTGGCTGGAGACCGAAGTCTCCAGCTCAGCAGCCATTACCACCCTGGTGGACAGAGTGGTACATTGGCGGTTTGGCTTAAGCCAAACCGCCAATGTCAGAATTTGGGAAAAGGTACCCCCAGCCTGTTGTCAGTACCTTTCCCCAAATTACCGCTGTCCACCAGGGCCATAATGTTGACCATGACAAGCATAGCAGGCCAAAGTAAAAGGCAATAGAGGCCAACTTTAAATTTGGTGAGAGAACCCAATCATCAAATCAAGAGCGTCTTTGAAGCCATTAAATTGAAAGGCCCTCAGAAAAGAGGCCTCATCGTCAGATCTTAGATCGATGACAGGATAGGCAGATGGAACCATGGAGCAGTAGTGCCTGGCAGTCTCTTGTGAAGGTCCACCTGAAGGAGTGGAACTCTCCACAGTTGCGAAAAGAGCCAAATCCTTCACCAAGGGCAGCTCATAAGTGGCCTTGCGAAACTTAGGGCCAGATGTAGCAAAATCTGATTTTGCGACTTGCAAATTGAGAGTCTGAGTGACTCGCAATTTGCAAGTCGTAAAATCGGATGCAGAATGGTGTCTCAGACACCTTCTGCGACTCGCTATGGGGTCGCAAAGACCCACCTCATCAATATTCATGAGGTGGGTCGCATTTTGCGACCCCATAGCGAGTCCCTGCACTCACAGGCATGGTGGGCTGCTGTAGTCAGCAGACCTCCATGTCTGTGACTGGTTTTTAAATAAAGCAGTTTTTTTTTTCATTTTGCAGCCCGTTTTCCTTTAAGGAAAACGAGTTGCAAAATGAAAAAAATACCGAAACCATTTGGTTTCATTTTGATCAGAGTAGGCAGTGGTCCATAGGACCACTGCCTGCTCTGAAAAAATATTTATGTCGACATTCACAAAGGAGAAGGGGTCCCATGGGGACCCCTTCCCTGTTGCGAATGTGGTACCACCAGTGTGACACTGGTGGTAACTGCGAGTTGGTTTGCGACCGCATTCGCGGTCACAAAGCAACTCTGAATTGCGATGCGAGTTGCAAATAGGAAGGGAACACCCCTTCCTATTTGCGAGTCGCATTCCCAAATGGGAATGAGCATCGCAGGAGGTCGTTTGCATGGCGCAAACTGCGTTTTTCGCAGTTTGCACCATGCAAACGGCTTGCTACATCTGGCCCTTAGTCTCAAGGGTCACAACTGTGAAAGAACCCTCATCAGGGACATCAGCAGTTCTTGGTCCACAGGAGGCACTGGCAGAATGGCAAACCACACTATAGACAAATGTTCGAAGAGGCAACACATGCAGTGAAAGGCTGTCTGCACCCACCATAGGACTGGTCTGAATGACAATGACCAGTCACACTCCAACTCTCCCTGCAACGGAGCATTTAAGAACTGAACCATGTGTTTATGGCACAGCTGGACTGGTGGCAGTAGCTCCACAACACTGCTTAGCTGGAAAGGCACAACCACTGCAAATCAGAAGCAATAGCAGTAGTATTCCACATATTAACGGCAAAGTTATAGGAAAACCACGAAACAAACTTGAAAATGAGCGAGTGGATGGCTGATGGAATGACTCCAAAGATAGTCTGGAAGATGGGCATGAGTCCAGACCTGACATCCTTAATGAAATGAACAATCCCCGTAGTGCTTGAAGTGTTAATAATTCTGGATACCAGCTCTCCAAAGTGCTTGGGGAAGTTGGTATTTAATAGGGATTAAAAGTGCATGAAATGCTGGGTGAATCAAAGGGACGGGAGTACCCTCCAAAAACATGCCAAGTTCGCGACCCCCTGCATTGCAAAGGCCATGAAGGGACACCTGTTGGCAGATCATTGAATGACTAACAGTAGTATCACATTTGCTTCCGCTAAAAAAAGACCTCTGTTTCACTGTTCAGACACTTGTGTTTAAAGGGCAACTCCCACTCTTCTTTAATATAGCTATCGCCCAGCCACTCATATCTTCCCACAGCGAGATGTTTCAAACATTTCGAAAACCGAAACATGGAAATGGGCAGATTTCTAATGCCATGTAAGAGCCATACATTCGATGGATTCTCTGCAACTGAGAAAGGCACCTTTTCTAGCTTTTCCTATCTGAAGCATGGTGAAACTCATTTCCTTTTTAGCCATTGTCTGTTAAAAGCAGCAAACAAGTCACTACTGTTAATATACTTCCATGGAACACGGCCGCTTTTCAAAATCTGTGGTGTCCAACTTAACTGCATGATGGAACACAGTTGACTTTTTCCATGGTACAAAAGGGATATGTCTGTCTGAATGATGTAAATCGCAGATGACACTATGTTGGTAAGGGAATAAATCCTGTTGGACAGAGTGTTCATGCCGTTGTCGACAACAGCTAAAGCCTTTTCCAAATTATTGTCTATCTACTTAAACATGAAGCAGCTTCTATCTGAAAAAGCTTCCAAATCTCATTGTATATGGCATAGATGAATCTTTTAGAGCATGGCTTTCTGGGGCCTAACAAGAAGACCTGTACATCTATATCTTCAGAAAGAGTGTTCAGATGTTCCTTAACTATGGCTAACGTGTTAGTCTGTAACCATGGTTGGCACAGTTTATCCATACTGTATGTTGTAACTATGCCTGTGTGTTGACCCGAGACAAAGCGAGGTTTTGGTTGGCTAATCTTGAAACCCCCTGAGAAATTCACAAAACGTGCCTGACACCCATTTGTGTCTATTGGCCATACTAACCACCCGCCGAGATTGGAAAGTGAAGAGTTATAGGTACCAGACAGAACCTTTGCATCTAGTTCTTCTTCAGTGACATTTAGGAAGGATTGCCAGTTAATAAATTGTGCTGGTGTGGGGATGCTGGGCACATTGATTTCCTTTATCTTTGCTAACCCCAGACAGGATGTCTGTTGAATAGTGTCATTTAAAAAGATCATTTGTCCAGGAATAAGGAACGCTCTAAAAAAAGCTTCCCTACCCTGAATTTGCTAATCTTGTGTTCCCCATACACTCTTTACATCAATAGTGTTCTTCCATTATTCGTAACTTTCAACTGCAAGTCGGGAAACAAAGGAATCTGAGTATATTACATTTGTTTTAATTAGAAAACATTTCCTAATTTTTTAAGGGGGTAGTTTGAAATATTATGACTCTGGATTTTTAGTGTCATGCCCAGAAAATTAAGTGAATTTATCCAAATAATATTTTGGGCTCCCCACAGTTGGAGTTGAATAGTGTTCCCATTGTGTGTAATTAAATACTGGTCTATGTCCTGTTGCATGGTGCAGGTAGTAATGTTCCCAGTTGTTATAGCAGAACATTTCCCTATAATCTCATCACTTGCAAACACAGCGTAGTCTTTCATTTCAGTTAACACAGAATTAACTGTCTGGACATACCAATCATCAGATACAACACCAGGTGTAATTACATGTGCCATAGAAATTTTGAAGACATATGGAATTTGAATGACCTCAGTAGGTCTATATATATCAAATGGAACTTTATCCCACACTATCCCATCAGGAAATGTACTGCTGAAATGTTCACAAGAGACAAGTCTCTTCAAAACGTATTAGAGGAATGATATGGAGTTAAGACTTCATCCACCAGCTCAACAGTGGAGCGTTCTGGAAGGTAATGGCCATTTATGAGAAGGAAGAAAACAGTCACAAAACCAGTCCATAGGAAAAATGCAAGTAATGTCATGAATAATCACAGATAGTTTAATGGGTGACTGAAATAGTTATTTTTAAGCCATATATACAGCTTATGTGTCTTTGAAACAGTTTCTACAGCAGACGCGGATGAAGTTGAAGAAAAATCACCAATGTCGATGAAGTAATCAGAAGCAGTCTCTGCAAACACAGGGGCTGGTGCATTACTGGTGGATGGAACCACTTCTCGTGGAGGCTCATAATAGATGATGTCATCTGTTTGTGTAGTGTTGGAATAGAAGACAGCCACATCTTGGACAGGTGATGTTGTTGAAGTGGTAACAAGAATCAGCAGGAGCTAATTTTTCGCCCTCCCCATGGTCGGGGAGGTATTTGTAGCATTGTTGGAAATGCTTGTGTAATCAGAAGTGTTGTTTCTTGTTTGAAGAGGTATGTCCTGTTGGGTAGTGAGAGGGTACTGGGACCTACACAAGGGACCTCTGGGTCTACTATGTAGAATCGGCCACATGGTGAAGCTTGATGTTGTTAGTCGAGATGAATCTGTTTGCTTTGGAACCAGACAGCGGTGGTAAGATAACAGTTCTGGTACCTTGTATTCCCAGGACTTAGACCGGTGCTCTGTAGGAAGGGCTGAATTCCTTCTTCACAGCGATCTTCTCATGAACCTGATCCCCAACTTTAGGAATCCAGCCAGTAGAAGTTGTTGGCGAATCCCTTATTCCTAATGTGGCAGCACTGGCAGATGATTTATCATCACAAAATTGCTGAAGATCCTGTAAGACAGTGAGACGTACATTTATGTCAAAAGGTGTATCTGCTGCCACCAAACCATGGCCATCTAGATCTGGGACATACATAGGTATCCCAAAGAGAACCTTGTAAGGAGTGCATCCCCCCAAGGACCTTCTTGGCAGATTATTCAGTGCTCTCTGGACCCCATATACGTGAAGAGGCCAGATGCAGCCAGAACCTAATACTCTAGCTGTTAAGGACTGCTTAAAATCACAATGCCCCTTCTCCACTACCAAATTTCCCTTGTGATGGTAGAGTGAGGAGTAACAGAGTACAACACCCATCGTCCCCATGGCGTCCCTGAATGGCTTAGAGACAAAGGCAGGGCCCTGGTCCGAATGGAATGTTGCAACGGCATATGTACCGATAAAGATCAGCAAGTCTTTCATAACAGTTCGAGCGTCAGCCGACCGTTGAGGCCATACCCACAGGAATTTAGAACAAGAGTCTACAGCGACTAAGATCTATTTGTATGCACCATCAGGTTGTAAGGGACCGCGATGGTCAAGGCACGCACATTGCAGTGGCCTGTTGGACACTAAGAGGGATGTCTGAGGAGGGCATTTGATGTTTAAGCCCTTTACCTGCTGGCAAATGTCAAAACAAAGGACATATTACTTGGTCTGTTTGTGTAGACCTGGCCAGCAGAAACGTTTCTCTAAGAGTGTTATTGTGGACACAATACCAGCATGTGCTGAGGTAATACCCACATGTGCTGCTTTCATGAGATGTAATCTCTGGTTGGGGATCACTCTATCTCCAACCCCAGGAAGTGTTGCATAGGATACATTCTGTGCACTGATTTGGTAATAGTATTTTTTAGGGTATGCTTTTAGGAGATGGCTGTCATCAAGGAGAGGTCACTTGCTCAAGGGAAATGCATTATTGTTGTTATTCCGGTGCCAGCCTTAGAGGCTGTTACCAAAGCAAGCATTCCTCATTCTAAAGCTTTACATCCACGTTGGATTCAGTGGGCAACCTCCCTGACTACCACCGATGTTGATTACATCTTTGATCCAAAACTTCAGACAATAATTTCTCTAATATGAGCAGGAGTAACCCGCACCTCAATACATTTTGCCGCTCGACAGATACCCTGCTGTCATTTACACTGATGGTTCAGCACAACCAGCCTAAACATCAATACTCAGCCGCTTGCGCAGATGTGAGCGGAATTATGAAGGATGGTATATTCCACTCTCACAATACCTACACGTAGACCTTAGGCTTGCCTTCAGCCGAAGCTTTCACGACAGCCAAAATGTCATTAGCTAATCTCGTCTGGGAACGAGTCACTGCAGCCACAGAAGCAGTAGCTACTGCAGATTTGGCTGCTTCATCATCCAAATTATTGCCAATAATGTGTACTCGTACATGTTGGTGGCCCAATGTGTGCATTACATGGACACAAGGTAGCCTATTCTGAGGATCAACCACCCTCCCCCACAGAGTTCTGTGTTTTATGGTGTTCCCTTTGGAATCTCTGAACCTGTTCATTTTCTAATGATTAAGATAATCATTGTATGATTGCACACAGTAGTATGAATCACAGACAATCAAATTTAGTAGTCTTGGCTCTGTATGTTCTAGCACTAGAATAAGGACTTTGAGTTCAGCCAACTGAGCTGTGCAATCACCTAAGATCTACGTGTATGTATTGTGAGGGTGGAATATACCATCCTTCATAATTCCGCTCACATCTGCGCAAGCGGCTGAGTATTGATGTTTAGGCTGGTTGTGCTGAACCATCAGTGTAAATGACAGCATGGTATCTGTCGAGCGGCAAAATGTATTGAGGTGCGGGGTACTCCTGCTCATATTAGAGAAATTATTGTCTGAAGTTTTGGATCAAAGATGTAATCAACATCGGTGGCAGTCAGGGAGGTTGCCCACTGAATCCAACGTGGATGTAAAGCTTTAGAATGAGGAATGCTTGCTTTGGTAACGGCCTCTAAGGCTGGCACCGGAATAACAACAATAATGCATTTCCCTTGAGCAAGTGACCTCTCCTTGATGACAGCCATCTGAGCTGCAGTTAGAATTTTTCTGTGGGTGGAAAACGATGTTCTGCAATTGAGTATAAATGTGATTTATATGCTATGGGCACAGTGTCGCCTTCATTAAAGGTGACATAAGTGAACCCAATGGCACCAGCGTTATTCAGATGACCAAATTTGTTTTATTGTCACGGTGTGTAAGTGTTTTTCTTCCAGCATATCCTGCTGCATTCCTCTAAGGATGTGTGTGTGTTCTACTGTCCAGTGTCTGCTAGAAAAATCAGGACGTATTAAGTCATAGAGTGGCTTGATACATTGAGCATAGTCAGAAATTTAAGTTCTGCCAAAGTTAAAGAAACCAAGTAGAGACTGTAGTTTCTTGTTTGCATTTGGTGGCTGGAATTTTGCAACTTTTTCTAGAAAGTACAGAGCTAGGCTCTTACCCTCGTTTAATAGCTCGTATCCCAGGAACAATACACTGAGAAAGGCTATTTTAGTTTTCCTAAAATTAAATTTGTAACAAAGGGTTGTGAATCCTAAAACAATCCAATCAACCCTGGCAAGATGAATGTTGAGGTCATCATCTGTCAGATAGATGTCATCCACATAGGACAACGCCTCAGGATCAATATCATGCAATATTGATGTTACACGGGCTGAGAACAGCTCTGGACTGTTCTTGTAGCCTTGGGGCAAACAGCAAAAGCGTTTTTGTGAGCCAATTGAGAATGCAGTCAGGTCCCGACTTCCGTGTGATAACTTTTGGCAGAAAAAACTGTTAGAAATATCCAATGTTGTTTTTTTATGTTTGCACACTATGTTAATTAGAGTTTTATTGAGTGAGTTTTGTATTGCATATGTGCAAGTATGACTGTTTAAATGTCTATACTCTAAGACTGTTCTGTATGAATGGTCGGGTTTTGCAACCAGGAATAACGGGCTGTTCATTGCAGAGACACAGGGCTCAATCACTCCCTGGTGCTCAAGCTCAGTGAGGATCTCCCTCAATGGAGATTTTGCTTCGTGTTTAACAGGATATTGGGGCTGAGGCTGGGGTGTAGACCTGATACATATTACATGGGAAGGTGAATCCTTGTCCCAACCTACATGATTGCGGTATAATGCAGGTGAATGCACTAAAGCCCAATTGATATTGTAGGCTTGTTTTACCGCCTCTGGAACAAGATCAGAGAAAGAAGGCAAAATTACATCTTCCCCATGTGGAAGCTAATGGACGTGTTTAGATGTCCAGTCCCTCTTGGCCAGCAGGATAGCACAACTATGTTTATCTCAAATATCACACCAATGGTGCGCTCTATGTCTCCCTCAATTTGGATATTTAAATCATAAACCCTGTTGGGTGGGAGAACGCGTCCATCCGCAGTCTCGACTGCACTAAAATCGCTGGTTGATGTCGCATCCAGATGATCTTTCAGACTCTGGTGACATATCATAAACTCTGCCGAACTGTCTAGCAATTTCACTGCCCATGTCTTGTTCTTCAGCAATGTTCTCAAGTGTACTAGCATTTTTAATTGACAGTGCTGCCACCTTTTTTGTCTGAACACTGTGGTGAGTCTTTCTTTTGTTTGATGTAGTGAGGACGTTGCTTTGACCAGCCCACTCTCTTGCTACGTCTATCCAGTGAGTCCTGAAAGGAACAAGAGGGACGTAAATCAGTACATCTGTCAGGAGCTTTTATATTTTCTCTAATTCTGAGATTATATCTTCTGTCAGAGTTCTCCGGGTGTGGAAATCCGCTCTCTGACTTAATCTGTCTTAAATCTCTTTTTGTCTATCCCAGCACCTTTTAGAACCCTCCTGTGCTTGTTTAGTACCTTACTTGGGGGTGGTATTTTGTATTTCAGGCTTTTTCGGCTTGGCTCCAAAACTATCCCGGCCTATACTCGTATAGCAGTTGGAAATAATTTTTGGTACCTGTTTCTCCTGGTCTAAATGTAGAATCTCTTGGAGCCACTGGCGTCTAGCCAATGCTACACCTTCCCCTTTAATGTTAAGGAGTATTTTTGAGGAGACTGCGTCAAAGTTACGCATTAATTTCATCCCCAAATCTAGGGCTGGTGAAACCCCGTGCTCATTCTGAACTTGTTTTAACACTTCTGGTAAATTGGCAAGTGTCAGGGTACCGTGTGTGGTAGTATATATATATATATATATATATATATATATATATATATATTGCAGCGAAGACTGTACCCCAAGTGCAGTCGTACACTGAGGGAACCATCCCAAAAGGCAAGCACATTGTAAGAATTCTATGTTTTTCCTGTGGTCCCGTAAAGGGAAACAGAGCTTCCAGATTTAATGGTAATTACATCTTAGTTGCCCGATTCTCATCAACATACGCTCACACCATTCTATTTATCTTATCACAGTCAGCCATTAGTGTTTGCCATCTTCTGGGTGAAACATATCTTTAAGGAATCCCTCGAGTAGTAGATATAACATGCAAGATTACAAATATTCACAACCGGAGGACATCCAGTGGTATTTGAACAAAATATTGGGGAAAAAAATATTGTGACACAAAAATACCATGTCAAGAACATCAGGATTACAGAAATATCGTTGACAGAAATGTCAAAGGCAAACATATTGTTTTTAGTATTGTTTATAATGTTTTTATAAAAAATATTGATGTATAGATTATTCTTGTATGTAATATTGTTTGTAAGTATTAATTTGTGTGACATTTTATGTGATGTGTTTAACAGTATATGGTTGATAATTTTTTTCTGCTTTTAGTAAGATAATGTATTAGTTATGAAATTGTTGGCATTTGTATTTATAGTTTTATTAAGTTGCATTAGTTTTATTTTATTTAGTTGTATTAATGTATCTGAATAATGGTTTGTTACTTTTTTAGTAGCTTGATACTTGGTTTTTAGAGGATAAGGGTGGGGAGATTTTTTTAAATTGTAAGTGTTTAATTAACTTTTTAATTAAAAGCAAAACTAATTGTATTGAGTCAATAGTTGTGTAATTAACAAATAATAAAATAATGCATACAATAAAAAAAATCAATGATTGTAAAGAAAAATGATTAGAAAATATTTTTCTATAGAAGTTGCAGAATTAAAAAATGCTTTGGAAAATGTTTGTTTACTTCTACATTGTGTTCAAATGTATTTTGAACATTGTTGTATATACATATTTTCAACATTATATTAACATGCTTTTCAGTATATATTAAATAAATGTACATGTGTAATACTATTCTTCAATTTATACTTTATAATTTGTAACATGTTTAAACAACTTTTTTGACATGTTTTACATTTATAATAATGTTTTATCTTTTTTTCATACATTTATTCTACATTTGTACATTGTTTCCAATGCATTTTTAGGGGGAGATCATCTTTTTTTTTGTTTCATTTAGTGATCTTTTTTAATGCTAGTATCTATTTTCCAGTCTATTTGTGTTATTTTCCCAGGTCAGGATAAGGTGCTGCTGTTCCTTGGAACAGGTAAGTCTTTTAAAAGATTTTTTAAGGGTTTGAGGGTGGGGAGTTTTAGGGGGAGGTCTACATGTTATTTATAGTGTTCTTTTTTGGTTTCTGGTACGTTTAGATGTATTAAAAGTAGTGTTTTCACTAGTTAGTAGTTTTGGGTTTTCATACTCTACTTTAGTAATGTATTTTATGTTAAATTGTGTTATGTTATTTACATTTTGATGGTTAAATGTGATGTATATGTATTTTGTGGAGCCAAATTTTGTTGTGGGTGAGTTTTTGTACTTTACAGGTTTTTGTCTACAAATGTGTTCTTTGGGCACTGAGAGTTTCTGTCTTTTTTTCTCAAAAAGAAATCAACTTTGGTTTATAATAAATCAGTGCTTTCTACTTTAATTCCCTTTTTTCAGGTTTCCTAGAGCATTTATTTCTTTAAACACCTTTTTGGGGTTTTATATGGTACCTTGATACTGTACATTGCTTTAGGGGAGTCGTATTGGATTAATTTTATTTTTTCCTTCTTTTTTGGGCTCTATGGGCAATATTTCACCCTTTTGGTTGAATATCTGCAGCAACAGAATTGTAAGTAGTTTTATTTATTTCGGGCCAGATGTATGAATCTGGCCCATTGCGATTCGGTAATTGCAATTTTTAAGAAATCGCAATTACCGACTCGCAAAGGGCCATGTATCACATTTGCGATTCGGTAATTGCGATTTCTTAAAAATGGCAAATGCAATTACCGAATCGCAAATTGCTATACTGGCCCCATTCGCAGCTATGGGCCCATAGCTGCGAATTTTTTGCATTTCGCAAATTGCGATTTCTTAAACAGAAATCGCAATTTGGGAAAAGCAAAGGGCCAGGGTGCTGGGGGCCTAAGGCTCCCTCTCCTGCACCCCATTTTTTTTTTCCACATGTAAAGTACACACATGCCAAAAGGGCATGTGTGCTTTACATATCAAATTTAAAAATGCAGTTTTACTGCATTTTTAAATTTTGCACCAGGTTACCACCTGGTTGCAGGTCATGGTATTTTGCACTTGCAAAATACCATTCTGCAAAAAATCGCAATTTGCGATTTTTTTGCAGAATTGCATTGCGACCTGGATTTTGCGAATCGCAAATTGCGATTCGCAAAATCCAGGTCGCAACGCAGAAAATCGCTATTTTTGCGATTTTCGGTTTTTGGTCTGCGAATGCATTTGATGCATTGCAGACCTCGATTTTGCCCTCGCAAACGGCTGATTTCGCTGTTTGCAAGTGCAAAATCTGTTCATACATCTGGCCCTTCATTTCTTTTGAGTGGAAAATGTAATATTATTCACAAGATTGTATTTGGAATTGTGTCTTATGGGTTGTAATTAACGTTTTGTGTTTAAGAGTTTGTTTTTAGTTTCTTGGTTGGTGACATTTACATTTTTTATTTATGTAATATTTTATTATCTCAGTCTTCATTAATTTTGTAAATATATTTAATATCTTTGACTGATGTAATCAAATACAATATGTATTAGTTATAGAAAAATGATTGGCTATCTTGGTTTACGTTTTGGCCATTATTATGATCCTCACGGTCATGGGACCGCCAGGGTTGCGGTGGCGGTTGGACCGCCGACAATGTGGCGGTTTGGCCTCCACATTTTGATGGTGGCAAAATCGAGGTTGCCCTCGTCAACAGCCTGGCAGTGCTGGTGGTCCTAATCCACCAGGGCAGCGCTGCCCTGCGGATTACGATCCCCGTGTCCGTCTGCCTTTGCATGGTGGTTCCACCGCCATGCAAAGGCCGGCAGAGACAGGGTGCCAGGGTCCCCATGGGGGCCACTGCACTGCGCATGCACTTGTCATGGGCAGTGCAGTAGCCCCCACAGACAGCCCCATCACACGCAGTGAAAAGCGTGAGGGTTGCTGTTGCACCTGACACACCGCAACATTGCCGCTGGCTCGTAATTGAGCCGGAGTTAATGTTGTGGTGAGTTTCCCTCGGGCCAGCGAGAAACTCTTAATAGGGCCAGAGGACGGAAGACTGGACTAGTAGTCTTCCATCCTAAAGAGTTTGGCTGGCGGCCTCTGCCACCCACCAAAGTCTCAGTGAGGCCCTTTGTGGTATTTTTTACTTTGGTAGGTTATTGTTTGTTTTATAATATGCTTTTGGCTATTACTGCTAAGTATTCCACTCCTTTGTTATTTTTGAAAATGTTGACTTTACATTGTAGCACGTTGTACACTATTGGTTTGATTGCTAAGTTTAGAAGCAATTAGATTGATCCATTTGTAGTTGTTGGTAGGTTTGCACTTATTGTAATGCATCTACAAATATATAGAGTGTAGGTTGCGTTTGGCCTATTCTGAATTGGAAGGCATTGTGCCACCCATCCAGTGTTATTTGTTTTGGCTTCCTGTGCCACGGTCCTGCCATACACATTCCACCATGGTATTTGAAATTTGTGTTAATGTCTGTGTTTGGAGCGATGCAGTCTGCCAACTCAAGGGCCTTATTACAAGCGTGTTGATTGTCAGACTGCCGCACTCTAGGCAGTCCGACTGCGTCATTACAACCTTGGCAGGCGACCCACCTAAATACCACTGTCCCCACCATAAACATAGTTTCCGACATGGTGAAGTGGTCATGGTTTCACTGAGCCAGGGCAGCGCTACAACGAGCACCTCCTGGCAGATTACAACCCCATTTACCACCAGCCTTTCCAAGGCATTTGCACCGTCATAGAAAGGCTTGTGGTAAGCCAGTCCTGGGGGCCACAGGTGGGCCCTTGCACTGCCCATATCCATAGCATAGGCAGTGAAGGGGTCCCCCTGTCCAGCACCATTGGAATGCATACTGTCTGCATTCTGAGGGTGCTACAGTATTGTCCTCGGTTTCTTTAAGGGAGCCAAGGCCAATACTGTAGCACTGTTTTCGCCGGGCAGCCCGGCGGGAACACGTATTACAATTATCCTGCCAGTTAGCCCGGAGGGAACAATGCAATATGCTTGGGGGTGCCACTGCCATGGCGGTGGTGTCTTCCCTGTGAGTTTGGCAGTCCTGCGGTGGCACCAAACTCATAATTAGGTCCCAGGTGTTTTCATAATAATCCATTAGGGGGCTTAGTTTGTCTTCATTTTGTTGTTTGGCAGGGCTTTTACTAGTAATTGTAGTGGTTGGCTACCTCTGTGATGGGGCATAAGTTAGTCCTTCCATATTTTTCAAAAAATTCAAATGCAAATTCATTGGTTGTAGAATATTCTATACTCAGTGAAGAACTTTAAAGGTGCTTCCATATGCTTTAAAATGATAGTAACAGCCTTGTATGGCTGTGTGGAGGTGAGTGGGTAAATTCTTTAAATGGATTGAATCATGGCTTGCTCAAAGTCTATGATTATCTTTTGGGTATTGTAGTTATTTGTTTTATGTTTAATGTGGTTTTAAAGATTGTGGTAAGTGCTGATATGTTTATTTGGTAGTAGGACATATATAAAAGGGATATTTGTATTATGATATTCACCATGTGTGCTGCATATCTGAGTGAATGATTTGGTATACATTTTGAAGATCCCATCCATCATTCACATTTGACATTGGATATGTTGAGTAAATTATTTGTTTTAGAGACTATTCTGATTTGTTTTCACTATTTAGGTTCTCATGTGGAACAAAAGGTTCTTCATTATGTGCAATTGTTAAATGTTCAGGTATTGTTGTGCCTTGATATCTTCTAGGGGCAGGAGGAGTATCACTGGTGGCTTTTTTTAGTTCAAGCAATTAAACCTTTTAAAGTGAGGATACGTGGTAGTTGGCCTGTGATATGTTCAGGGACTTTAGGCAGCATATCTTTAAGGAGTTCATGCACTTTTTTGGCTCTAGATTTGATTTAGGGTCTGATTACGAGTATGGCACTCCTGGGACTGCTGTACCCGTGTGGTGGTCCGAACGACACCTCCTTGGTGGTCCGACCGCCAGATTACAAAAATGGTGGCCGGACCGCCACAAGACCACCGCAACAGCCAGGATTGTGAGTCCTGAGGCAGTGGAGGTCAGGAAAGCCTTGATCAATCATGGTGGTGCAGATGCACTGCCATGCTGATTTTGACCTGCCGTACCATGCAAAGGGCAGGACACAAGGCAATTTTAAGCCCACTGGGTAGTGTGGCTGGGTGCACACCGGTTGTCATGCACAATGTTGTGCATGGCAACAGTCTGCCTGAGGTACATATGGTATTGCACTACGGTTGCATGTGCTTTATGTTCTCTTTATGAGCCAAAGTATGCCGCCACAGTACCACTGCTACAAATGCACCGCCATCTCGGAGGTAGTGTCATAATGCGGCAGTTAGGATGGTGCGGCTTAGCGCCTTTCTCTCAACCACCCCATCGGCTGTTTGGTAGTCGGACTGCGCCAACATCCTAATCGGGCCATTAGTAACTGCTTTCCTATCTGTGAAGTAATGCACTTTGCTGTCTTTGAAGGTTATGAGTTTCATGGTCGGAAGCTTCTGACTGCCAAACTCCCAACAAGGAGAGCGCCACAGCACTGGCGGTGTCCCCACTGGCCCTATTACAACTTTACAACTGGGCTCACGGCTGGAACCAAGATTCCTGCCCATTAGCCCAGTGGGAAAGGTGGGTACAATTCGTGGTACACAACAACTGATTTGAAAAATGAGTTGAATTATTTGTTTTTTATGTTCATGTTATTTATGTTATGTACAGATGTGATTTATTGTTATGTATATTGTTTTTAAGAATGCATGTAGCAAAATTCGATGTATCAATATGACATAACAAGGGGCTAGATAATGAGTACAGAAAGAGATGAAGTAAATAAAAGAATTGGTGTTAAAATAATACATATATCTCCCAATGATCAATTAAGGTTTTCACTTCAGGCACAGTAGTTATATTTTTGTTCCTACTATATAATTGGAGCACGTTCAGTGGGAAAGGAGCAGCAGCATTGTTCTCAGCTCATAATTGAGCCAGCGGCAATTCTGCAGCATGCAGAGTGCACCAGCACCCTTGAAATGCACAGCAGATAACGCACAATTCAAGGGTGCTGGGCAGGGGGACTGCTGGACTGCCCATGCCATGTGCATGGGCAGGGCAGGGGCACCTCTGTGTCCCCTTGCACTTCTACTCTGCCAGCCTTTTCATGGCAGACAAACTGCCATGAAAAGCCTGGCGGACAACAAGGCTGTAATCAGCAGGGTGGTGCTGACTTCAGCACCACCCTGGCTGATCACAACCAAGACCGCCTACATCCCTTCGGGATCAGAGATCCTGGAGAAGCCCATGGTCCCCTGCAATCAGACCACCACAGCCGTGGTGATCTGACCACCATCAGGACTCTGGAGGCCATTTGTCATTGTACTTGAAAGCAGTGTAGTAGCATGATTATGTACAATATTTTAAAGTTGATATGTTTCTTATTTGCATGTAAAATTATGCAGATACTTCTATTTTGTGTACTTACATGTATGTTACTATGTTTCATAGAGTTTTGCAGTTTTTATCTTAGATGTATTCTATTGGATGAAAAAATGTTAGTTTATTTCAAACCTTAATTTAGTGGTAGTTTGTAGAGGTTGATGTCACTAGGTTTCATTTTTATTTGCTATTTGGGTGAGTTTAGAAGTTTGTAATCATCAATGTATACTTGCTTTCTTATGTTGTTTTGTTGGTTTAGTAATTTTTTTCTGCCAGTTTTTAATTCTTTCAAGTCATGCTCTTTTAAGACGTCTGTGCAAAGAGATAGGCATTTGAGAGCATTTTATTACTTATCTGTTATTTTATTTTTTAGGTTTATTAACAAGTACATTTTAATTTAAATATGTTTTATGTACCTGGTTAGGTAGTTGTTGAGGTGTATTTATTTTTTCTTTAAAGGTTTGCTGATAGGTCTGGCAGAGTTTCCTTATCTTGCAACATTTTTTAAGTATTTCGTTGTTAAAAATAACATTTCATTGTCTGATTTAATTGGATAAAGAGCTATAAACTTTTATTGGTTGATTTGATTTTAGTTTGAATTTTTTTATCAGTTATGTCCTTCTATGGTAAACTCTAAGGACACGAGTAGGTGTTGGGAAGTCGGACAGCCATAACTCCAATATGGCAGTGGTGTGGTGGGCGTAAATTTGTCGGCCTCACCATTGCCGTATTACAATGTTTCCACTTGGGTTGAGCATCAGAAATTGTCATATGACGTTTCTGCTGGTCAACCCGGTGGCAAAAGTACAGCGGCATTGGCCTTGGCATACTTAGAGAGAGGAGGCCAACGCTGTTGCACACAGCACCCTCGGAATGCGTACTTTATACATGGCCCATTCCGAGGGTCCCAAGTCAACTCAGTGTCATCCTCCTGCTTCTTCGTCCTGTGCATGTTACACAAGAATGTCAAGTGGCTTCCCCAAAAAGTGAGAAGCACCATCACACATGCCTTCGTCATTAGTCAACTGGACTATAGAAACACTCTCCACATGGCAATCGATGCCTGTCTGCTTTAAAAACTATAGACCATCCAGAACGCCGTGGCAAATGTCATCCTGGATCTTCCTCATTGTACCCATATTACACCTCACCTAAAAAAAAATCCCAGTTCAGAAGAGATGCCAGTTCAATCTCCTCAACCATGCGTTCAAGGTCCTGCATGACTCTGGACCTCCTACATCAACCACCATCTGAAAATCAACACATCCACCAGATACCTGCTCTCACCCTCCCTCGTACTGGCCCATACCCTCTTCATAGTTTAATGATTTATCAACGCAGCAGAGCAGCGAGAGGATCCTTCTCCTACCTTACAGCCAAAGCCTGGACGCAGCTGACCCTGCATCTCAGGACATCTCCTACTCTACAGAAGTTCTGTAGGATGCTGAAAACCTGACTCTTTGCCTGAGACTGTGAACTCTGACAGTGCCTGGGTACCCTCATGTGTGAAAAGTCACTCTCTAGAAGTCGATTGATTGATTGATTGAGAGTTGATTGTATGTGCAAATTATGTCCTTAAAATTCTTTATATGCCTAGCAGGTAGATGAATATGGTTGCTTCTGTTAATTGCTGTGATGGAATATTGAAAATCACATATGAAAGGCAACTGACAAGTGTATTGTGACATTTGACTCTTAGGGGCAACTGCTTACAACCTAGTCCTACAATTGTTCAATTGATGACTAGATAAATCTAGGGTAATGCAAGGCAGTGTAAATCTCTGCCTTGAGTTGCTCTTCAGCAGGGAAGTGTGGGGAGGCATACAGTTCTGATGCATTCTCAGATCCGGAGGCATATGTGCATATGTGGGAATGTGTCAGAACTGTACAAGCAGAAATATCTTTGTATCTCCTGGTTATTTTCTTATTCTAAGGTGCTGCATTATGCAGCACACTTAAGAAGAGTAAAAGGCCTCTGAGGATTGTTTTTGTGCAGGAATGTCTCCCTTCCTGCACAAAAAGAATCCTGCTACAACGCAGGCACCTGCATTGGCGCTAGGGATCGGTTTGTGCACCACTGCAGGCAGAGGGCTGGAATGTGCCATATAATGTTTATAAGCTTTATCCCTTCATGTAGAGCAGCACAGCTAGGTGGCTTGCTGAATTGTTTGCATTAATATTTGGGAGATAAGCTGCTAAATATGTATCTTTCAATTGTCTGATTACAATAACAAACCTGCTAGTCTGAATGTGCACTGAGGTGATATTTAGCCCAGTATTACATATTACAAGGGGGTATTGTTTAACTCCATTCTAGAATGGTTTTCAGCAAAAATAAATGCTCAGATTTTGTTCACTCAAACAAAAATCAAACATTGTTTTTTTCTACTACACAAAAACACAGAAACTGCAGAGAGAAATAAGGGCAATTCAGGGAGCACATTGTTTCATGCAAAGGAGGGCAGGAAAGGAACTTGTGCTGTGTTGTGTGAAAGTGAGAGAGAACAGTTTCTCCATATTCACAAATATATGTGTCATTTCTGCACTCTCCTTGTGCTGGAGCACACTGTGTAGCTTAGTGTCAAAGCAGACACCCTTGCTCCACTTTGGAGCCAGGATTGCCTTTATGTGCCGTCCTGCACAAGAACAATCCTTAGAGATATATTCCTCTTTCTTTGTGTGCTGCAACATTGGAAGTGAAAAGGAAGTGACAAGGACAATCGAAAATATTTCTCTTTGCTATGCCTCTCGAGTAGGCCCACTATTATGGCATAAATGCAGGTTTACAAGTCTTTTTCATTCTGAGTTTGCATCAAAGTACATGGGTGAATGCATGTGAACTCCCATGTTCCCCCCAAATAATGGCTACCCAATGCAAAGTAATGAAAAGCAGCAGACAGCACTGCCTTGTGTTACTTTGCATTTACTAAACCACACAAAGTGGCTTTTTGTAGCATAGTATTGGCCAAAAATGATTTTGAATCAGGGCTGCACAACCAAACTGGCACAACCCTGATGCAAAACCATAATAAATCTGGGCCGGCCCAGATATTTTTCCATGTAAGGTCTGTGGTAGGAGGCTTTTCCACATGTTACCACGTAGCGAGCAGGAAATAGTTGAACAGGCTTTGTGTTAGAAATGGGGTCTCAGAGGTATACACCCTTGTTCAAATAGGAACCACAATCTTAGTCAGGGTAAGTCACACACAATCCAAATTAATCTGTGCCCACCCTCTTGTAGCTTGGCACTTAGAAGTCAGGCTTAACTTAGAAGGCAATGTGTAAAGTATTTGTGCAATAAATCACACAGTAACACAGTGAAAACTCCACAAAAATACACCACACAGGTTTAGAAAAATATAAGCTATTTATCTGGTTAAATTAAGGTCAAAACGATAAAGATTCAATAAGCACAAGTTGAGATTTCACTTTTACAAGACTCTGAAATCTTAAAAATCAACCATTGTCTATTCTTTGAACAAAGTACCTGGTTCACATAAAAAATACCACGCATGGAGACCGCAGGGGGGGAGATGGTGGAAAAATAGGGTATGCGTCAGAATTTCTGGCATGGCACAGACAATGCGTCATTTATTTCCACACTGCAACGGGCTTTGCATTGATTTCCGGCATGCAATCTTGGTTCCTCACTGCGATGCAGGGATCTTTTTGACACCCAGGGATGATGTGGGAAAATCCTGGGCATGCGGGTCGAAGTCACAGGTGTTGCATCGATCCGGTAGGTGATGCGTCAAATATTCTGTTGCACAAAAGGCGCTGCATCGATTCTTCACTCAGGAAGTTGGGCTGCGTCATTCTGGTTCGGCTGTGTGTCAATCCAGTACGCTGCGCGTCAAATTTCTGCCCGCCAAGGAGGCGCTGTGTCGATTCTTCATTTGAGAAGTCGGGCTGTGTCGTTCTAGTTCAGCTGTGAGGCAATTTTCTTATCGCAAGGCAGGCTGTGCATCGTTTCCGGCAGGCTGTGTGTCGATTTTCGGTGCACAAGGAGTTACTTGAAGAGATTAAGGCCCTCATTACAACCCTGGCGGTTGGTGTTAAAGCGGCGGTAAAACCGCCAACAGGCCGGTGGAAAATAAATGGAATCACAACTGTGGCAGAAACCGCCAACATAGACAGCCACTTTAACACTCCGACTGCCACGGCGGTACAAACAAACAGTGTGGCGGTAACCGCCAACAGACAGGTGGAAGACAATCTACCGCCCACACTATTATGAGAGCCCAATCCTCCACCTTTTCCAGGGTGGAACCAACACGAACAAAAACACGGCAGAAACAGGACATGGAAGGGAAAACACTCACCTCTCCACACCCCACGAGGAACCAGGACGCCATGGAGCCAGAACTCCAAAAACTCCCTGCGATGGTATTCCTGTTCCTCTATCAGGAGCAACAAAGACGGTGGCGACGACCACGGTGAGTACTGCACCTACAACACAGGGGAGGGGGAGGGAAAAGAGAGTGACACACACATGCAACACGCAAAACCCCCACCCCCAACCTCACCCACAACAACATACACACCTACATGATGCAACATTACATTTACACGCCCCCACCCCCCCTTCAAGAATGCAAGGACAAAAGGAAATGAGCTGAACGATTGTAATCATGAAAAAAACAGTAGCCAAAACTCGAAATACAGTATATACAATTATGTACACCAACTACACAAGTCCGGATAGTGCACCAATTATTGTCTGTGGACCACTGGGCCCAAAATGCATGGGCGAGGCCCACACTCGATACTAGACTTCAAATGGAGAGAACACTGCAGGGGCATCAGATCGAAATGAAACAGGCACCTCAGGGGGAAGGGAAGGGGGGCACCTCAGCCGGATGAGTGCATGATGCCACTGCTCCATGACGGGGCTCCATTCCCACTGCTATATCCTGGGGAGTGCAAAGCCACAGTCTCTCAAGTCTCTCCAGTGGGTGCTTTGCCCACTGCTTTATCCTGGGGAGTGCAAAGCCACAGTGTCTCAAGTCTCTCCAGTGGGTAATTTGCTGCACTGCTTCATCCTGCCAAGGACAGAGGTAGTGGATGTGATACTCCACTGGTTCTGGAGGGGGCTTGGTGCCCAGAGTGCTTCATCCTGCCAAGGACAGAGGTAGTGGATGTGATACTCCACTGGTTCTAGAGAGGGCTTTGTGCCCAGAGTGCTTCATCCTGCCAAGGACAGAGGTAGTGGATGTGATACTCCACTGGTTCTGGAGGGGGCTTTGTGCCCAGAGTGCTTCGTCATGCCAAGGACTGAGGTAGTGGATGCCTTTCTCCACTGAAGGTGGTGCATCATGGAAGCAGCCCAGGCTCCTGGAACTGACCACCAGGCTCGGTCGACTGACCACTGGGGATGGCAGCCATGTCTGTGGTGATGCCACTGGCTCAGGATGTCAAGGGGCCCCTGGCAGTGCTTGCGGCGGTGTCAGTAGTGGCGGTGCTGGCGGCGGCCTCTGTGGCAGCAGTGCTGGCGGCAGACTCTGTGGCGGTGGTGCTGGTGGCGGGCTCTGTGGTGGCGGTGCTGGTGGCGGGGTCAGTGACTGCAGTGCTGGTGGCGGGCTCAGTGACTGCGGTGCTGGTGGCGGTGCTTGTGGCAGTGCAGGTGGCGGTGCATGTGGCGGTGCAGGTGGCGGTGCAGGTGGTGGTCTTCTCCGCCGTACCGGTTGGCGTTGATGTGGACAGAAGGTGTGACACTGGACCCATTGTCGGTGCCACCATGACCTCTCCTGACCTCCCTTGATTTTCTGGCCCTTCCCCAGCTTGGATGGTGGCGCAGCTGTCTTGCCACTATACCCTTTTGTTTTCCCTGAGCACTTGGTGGCAGGTGTTTTCACCTTCTCCCTCTGGGATGTGGGCAACCTTTTTTCTTTCGCAGGTGGCGGAATGTCCTGGCCCTCGCTCCGTGGCACACTGGCTGCCCTGATACTTGGCGCACTCCAAAAGCCAGCTGTTGCTGGGACCACTGTGCCTGGTGATGTGGTGGCTGAGGTGCTGGGTTGGGACCTGGAAAGCCTGGCCCTAGGGGACGGACGGGGGGAAGGTGTAGGGAAGAAGTCAGTGTTAGCCAGAAAAAGTTTTTTAGACACACTGGGACGGGTAGATGGAGTGGGTTTGGGAGTGGAGGAAGAAGTAGTGGTTGTAGGAGGTGTACGATTGCTGAATTTAGGTGAAGGCGCATGGGCTGGAGGCTGTTGTGAGGTGGATGGCTGTTGGGTGGGTGTGTGGCTGCGTTTGTGTACCTTGGGAGGTGGGCTCACATACACACTGAGAGAGTAGACAAGGGATGTGTGAATGGTGGTGGTGAGTGCACGTGAGCAGTGTGTGGTGATGGGCGTGCTGGTGATGGAGGTAGTGGAGGTAGTGGCTGAGGATGTAGTGCATGCAGGTGTGAGTGGAGATGAGACAGGGAGGGAGGAGGATGACGTGGAGGAGGGGGACACAGTGGAGGCAGTGGCTGTTGGTATGTCTTCATGGGAATGATGCTTGTGTGAGTGCCTGTGGGATGTGTGGTGCTTATGTTTGCCTGAGCCTCACTTGTGTGTTGAGGTGTGTGCATGCTGGTCTGATGGTGTGCTTGAGATAGGCTGAGGTACAGGGGATTGGGTCTGGGTGGAGGAAGTTGGGAGGGGGAGGCTGGACACAGGGACACTGGCTGCCATCAGTGCTGAGGCCAGAGCCTGAAATGCTCTCTGTTGGGCTGCCAAGCCAGAATGAATGCCCTCCAGGTATGCATTTGTTTGTTGCAAATGCCTCTCAACACCCTGGATGGCATTCACAATGGTAGATTGTCCAACAGTGAGGGATCTCAGGAGGTCAACAGCCTCCTCACTGAGGGCAGCAGGGCTGACTGCGGCAGGCCCTGAGGTGCCTGGGGCGAAGGAGATGCCCACCCTCCTGGGTGAGTGGCCACGGGACACACGCTGAGGGGATGCTGGGAGGGCGGTGCTGGTAGGGGGGGTGGCGGCTGTACCTGTTGATGAGGGGGGCACAGAGGGGCCCGCCACCGCAAGGGAGCTCCCATCAGAGGAGGATTCGCTGTTGCTGATGTCACCTCCTGTCCCCGCCGTGGAGCTCCCCTCGCCCTCCATCCCACTGGTGCCTTCAGACTCCGTTGTCTTGCCCTCCAGGGCCAATTGGGATGCAGCTCCCTCCTGCTCCGGTGCCACTGCTCCTCCGCCTGATGATGCTATTGCACACATGAACAGGGAGACCACAAAAAGGGGGGGGGGGAGACAGACGAAAGACATGTTCAGTGCATGCAATAACACTACCGTTGACGGACACTACAGATACAGCAGCCCTCTGCACTACGCCATGCACTTATAGTTCCTAGATTAATCACATGCCCATGGGGTACAAGGCCTATGCCCGATTGCTGCACACATGGAAGTCACAGGTGCCCGACTAGGTGTAGATGGCTCTTACCACTGGTGGGGTTGGGGTGCCACATAGCCTGCCTCACAAAGGGTCCTTGCCTACAAAGCTCGCCCTGGCCTAGGGTAACCCACTGCCCACCTCCCCCACCCAGACACCTCTTAATGCACGCAGAGTCAGATGGATGTGACAGTACTCACCCCCTTGTGGCTGCTGTGATGCCCTCATGCACCCATCCAACTCCGGATACACCACCGACAGGTTCCGGAACATCAGGGGGTTCATGGGGTGAAGGGCACCCCTCCCACGTTGGGAGGCCATCCCCAGCTGGGCCTCCGCCGTCTTCTTGCTCCAGCGGCGAATGTCCTCCCATCTTTTCCGGCAGTGGGTGCTCCGTCTGTGGTGGACCCCCAGGGTCCGGACCTACTTGGCGATGGCACGCCAAATATCCTTCTTCTGGTGGGCGCTGACCTAGAGGAATAGTACAGGGGAAAAGGAAAAACTTTAACCGTCTGGACCGTCACAGTCATTGGCCCACGTTCCCAGCCTTGCCCTGACGCACATACACTAACCGTCCGCTCATGCAGACCTCATTCCCCTCCTGTATCTACCATTCAGACCACTCCAAACAGGCATTGCCCATGCAGCATGCTCACAGTGTACTCACCTGTTTGTCTGGAGGACCGTAAAGTAGCGTGTACTGGGGGAGGACCCCATCCACTAACTTCTCCAGCTCCTCCGAAGTGAAGGCAGGGACCCTTTCCCCAGACACATGAGCCAATGTTGCTTCCAGAGTGAGGTCACAGCAGCACTTGCAGTGTAGGTCCTCTCCTGTCGAAGGTCAGGTATCAAGTGAGTGAACAGACAGAAAATGGCGGTCACGTTCTAGGCGGTGCATACCGTCACCGCCGGCGTACATCGTCATTGGCTCCTGGGACCCATAGGGTCCAATGTTAACCAATGCAGGATTGTGCTGTGGACTTTGACCGCCTATCGCGACGGTGTAGAACGCCAGCGCAGTTACCTAATATCCCCTTGTCCCACCTTACAGGTCAGGCAGCCGCCATTTTAGGGTGCCACATGGCATTAATATTAACTGCGTCACACCTATCTAGGCCTTGCATACACACAGTAACAGGCACATTGTGGATTTACAAATGTTTGCTAATCACATTTAGTAATACCTCAGTGTTGGCTGACTCCATAGGGCATGTCCACTGGGGCAGGTGGTGAGATGGCGGCATCCTCCGGTGTACAGACCGCTGGTGGACCTGTCGACAATGGAAAAGAGACACGTAATAGTCACCTACAGACTTGATCGTGCAACAATCCAGGAACTGTGTGCCCAGTTGGAGCCAGACCTGACGTCAGCAATCCGCCATCCCACAGGAATCCCCCCTCTAGTGCAGGTCCTGTCAGTATTCCATTTCCTGGCAAGTGGGTCTTTTCAAACAACAGTGGCCATTGCATCAGGGATGTCCCAGCCTGTGTTCTCTAACATGTTGTCCAGAGTGTTGTCTGCCCTGCTTAAACACATGCGCAGCTACATCGTTTTCCCTCAGGTGGAGGATTTGCCTACAGTGAAAGGTGACTTCTATGCCCTGGGATATAACTTCAACATCATAGGTGCCATTGATGGGACACATGTGGCCTTGGTACCCCCGCAGGAGTGAACAGGTGTACAGAGACCGGAAGAGCTACCATTCAATTAATGTGCAGATGGTGTGTTTGGCCGACCAGTAAATCTCCCATGTGAATGCCAAGTTTCCAGGCTCAGTGCATGACGCTTACATTCTGAGGAATAGCAGCATCCCTTAGGTGATGGGACAACCCCAGAGGCACTGTGCGTGGCTAAAGGTGAGGACAAGGACCCCATACCCTGAGAATAGTTGTCTGGGTCTGGGGTTGTCCCTACAGGTTAGTGTGTGTCTAACAGTTGTCCCTCGACATTTGCAGGTGACTCTGGGTACCCCAACCTGTCATGGCTACTGACCCCAGTGAGAAATCCCAGGAAAAGGGCAGAGGAACGCTACAATGAGGCACATGGGCGAACTAGGAGAGTGATCGAAAGGACCTTCGGCCTACTGAAGGCCAGGTTCCAGTGCCTCCATATGTCAGGTGGTTCTCTCTACTACTCACCAAAGAAGGTGTGCCAGATCATCGTGGCCTGCTGTATGCTGCGCAACCTGGCTTTGCGACGACTGGTGCCTTTTCTGCAGGAGGATGGTCCAGAAGGAGGTTTTGTGGCAGCTGTCGAGCCTGTGGACAGTGAAGAAGAGGAGGCAGAAAAAGAGGATATCGACAACAGAAACAACGTTATCCAGCAATACTTCCAGTGAGACACAGGTAAGAAGATGTCACTGCCTCACACCTCTCATACAATTGTTAGACCTATCATATGTCTGTCACTTTCACCCAGTGTATGGACCCTGACTTGTCACTTTGCCTTTCCATTTCACAGATGTGGGTCCGACTGTGTGACCTCTGCTATATTACCTCATGGACTAGAGCTGTGTTAAATCGGTATGTTGACAATACAATCAACATTGCTATATTCCATAGTTATTGCAAATACACATTTGTGAAAGCACAGACTGACTCCAGCTTGTTTTGTGATTCAAGGGTGTTTATTTCAGTGCAAAATAGTGGAGGGGATTGTAAAATGGGCAGGGGTGATGGTGGAGGATTGTCCATAGCAGAGTCCATTCTATTTGTTTCACAGGTGCATTGTCCAATGGGGCATAGGAAGTGGAGCTAGGGCAGTTGATGGATGGACAGGGTGAAAACTTTGCATTTGTATAGTGCACTACTCACCCATTAGGGTCTCAAGGCGCTGTACAGATACCTCTGTGGAACCCCTCCTGGCTTTTCCCTGTGAGGGGCCCACTGCTGGACAGCCCCAGGGTGAAGCCAGGCATCCCTGTGCTGTGAGGGCCGTTGTGGAGATTAAGCAAGCTATTGCCCAGAGTGGGACCCATTAATTAGATTAGGCACCAAGGTGAGAATTATCTGGTCCAAGGGAATTGAGCCCAAGACCCACCGAGGTAGGAATTGAACCCTGGTCCCAGGCCAGATCTCTGCATCAGGGTCTGCTGCTCTAACCATCGTGCCACACTTCTCCAATAGAAGGATGACATTCAGGGGGGTCTCATTTCCTGGCGGGGGTCCTGGCATTGTTCTCTGTCTTTGTCCTGGATCTCAAGGACCTTTTGCGGGGTGGTTCTCCATCTGCAGGGGGAGGGGTGCTGGTGTTGTGGTCCTGTGGCGGTGCCTCCTGTCCACTAGCACTGGCGGAGGGCTGTTCATCATCCAGGCTAGTGTCAGGGGCCCCTTGTGTGCCACAGTGTCCCTCCTGGTGTTGACAAGGTCCTTCAGCACCCCTATAATGGTGACCAGGGTGGTTTTGATGGACTTGAGTTCCTCCCTGATCCCCAGATAGTGTCCCTCCTGCAGCCGCTGGGTCTCCTGAAAGTTGGCCAGTACCGTTGCCATCATCTCCTGGGGATGATGGTACGCTCCCATGATGTTGGAGAGGGCCTCATGGAGAGTGGGTTCCCTGGGGCTGTCCTTCCCCGTTGCACAGCAGTTCCCCTGTTTTCCTGTGCCTCTGTCCCCTGAACCGTGTGCCCACTGTCACTGCCCCCAGGTCCCTGATTTTCTTGGGGTGGTGGGGTTGCCTGGGTTCCCTGAAGTGGTGGAAACACTGCTGCTTGATGTGTCCTGGGGACAGAGGAATGGGCCTGTTGCGTGGGTGCTGTGCTGTTGTTTCCTGAGGGGGGAGGCTCTGTGGTGGCATGTGCCAGTGTGAGGTGAACCGACTGTCCCGAGGTCCCAGATGGGCCAGGCTGGTCATCTTGATCCAGTTGGACAGAGCTGTTGTCATCACTGTGGGCCTCTTCTGTGGGGGGGGAGTGGACATGTCTGGAACCTCCTGTCCGGTGACGTTGGGCAGGGGTCCTGCAGGGGTGTAAAGGCATGATTATTGCAGCTGTGTGTGCCATCGTGTGCAATGGGTGGGTGACCCTGTACTCCAGTGCTTACATTCTTGTCTAGGTCCTTGTGGGATAATTGGTTTGGGGTCTGAGTGGGTATCTGTAGTGGACATGCTTTGATGATAGTTGTCCATGCTTTGGTGTTGCATGCAGGGCTTGGTGTTGGGATGAGTGGGTTGTGATAGTGGGACATTTGTGAGGTGTTAGAGTGACAGGGGTGAGGGTGAGGGTGGGGTATGTGATAGCATGCAGGTAGGGTGGGGGATGTAATGGTTAGGATTTGACTTACCAGAGTCCATTCCTCCTGCTACTCCTGCAAGGCCCTCAGGATGCAGTATAGCCAAGACTTGCTCCTCCCATGCTGTTAGTTGTGGGGGAGGAGGTGGGGGTCCGCCGCCAGTCCTCTGTACTGCAATCTGTTGTCTTGAGACCACGGAATGCACCTTCC
Organism: Pleurodeles waltl; assembly: GCF_031143425.1. Classification (NCBI taxonomy): domain Eukaryota; kingdom Metazoa; phylum Chordata; class Amphibia; order Caudata; family Salamandridae; genus Pleurodeles; species Pleurodeles waltl. Next base: position 1,845,380,669 of record NC_090440.1, read on the forward strand.
CCCGTAGGTCGTTCCACCTCTTCCTGATGTCATCCCTAGTTCTTGGATGCTGTCCCACTGTGTTGACCCTGTCTACGATTCTGCGCCATAGCTCCATCTTCCTAGCTATGGAGGTGTGCTGCACCTGTGATCCAAATAGCTGTGGCTCTACCCGGACGATTTCCTCCATTATGACCCTGAGCTCCTCCTCAGAGAACCTAGGGTGTCTTTGCAGTGACATGATGTGGTGTGGGTGATGTGTGAGGTGGTGTGTGTTGTGATGTGTGAGGGGATGTGTTTGTGTGTGTTGTCTGAGGTGAGTGGATGTTGTGTGAGTGATGGTGCTGTGTGCCTGTGGATGCTAGTGTTGTTTCTGGTGGTGTCTCTCTCTGGGCTTCTTTCTAAATGTTTGTCATGGGTGATGTGGGTGTGTGTGGGAGTGGTGTGTGTATGTGTATCAGGTGTGTGTATTTTGAATTGACCAATGTGGTTGTATTTTGTAAGTATGTGTGTATTTTGAGCGCGGCAGTGTGTACCGCCAATGGAATACTGCGGTTGAAAGACCGCTGCGTGGATTCGTGGGTCCTGATAGTGTGGGCATATTTCTGTTGGCATGACGGTGGAGGTTTTTTATCACCAGTTGATCACTGACCTTTGGTGTGGCGGACTTGTGTGGGAGCCTGTTTTTTGGCAGATTCGGGGCTGTGGGTCGAAATAGCTGTAGCGGTATTCCGCGGCGGCGACGGTGTGTTGGCGGTCTTCTGCACCGCGGTAAGCGGGATTTACTGCCAATGTTGTAATGAGGGCCTAAGTCTATTTCACCCTGACACTTCAGAAAACAGGAGGCAAGCTCAATCTAATCCATTTGAGAGCACTTCTCAGCAAAGTCAGAGGGCAGCAGGGCAGCAGTCCTTCTCAGCAAAGCAGTCCAGATGAGTCCTTTGGGCAGCCAGGCAACTCCTCTTGACAGGTTGCAGGTTCAGGTCCTGAAGTGTCTGAGTTGGTGAGGTCAGAGACCCAGTTTATATACCCAAAAATGCCTTTGAAGTGGGGAGACGTCAAAGAGTGGTTTTGAAGTGCACAAGGTCCCCTTTCAGTACAGATCTGTCTGCCAGAGTCCCAGTTGGGGGTTTGGCATTCCATTGTGTGAGGGCAGGCCACTAGCCTTTGAAATGTAAGTGTCAAGCCTCCACCCTCCCAGCCCAGGAAGACCCATGCAGAATAGTTCAGGTGTGACTGAGTATCCTGTGTTTGTGGTTGTCTGGGTGAAATGCACAAGGGAGCGTTCAACCAGCCCAGACCAGATGTGGATTGGAGACAGGCTGTAGGGCACAGAAGGATTTTAAGTGCAGAGAAATCCTCACTTTCTAAAAGTGGCATTTCTAAAATAGTAATATAAAATGTAACCTCACCAATAAGTAGGATTTTCTATTACCATTCTGGCCACACTAAATATGACCTGGTTACCCCTTTCTGATCAGAATCTACCACTCAAACAGTATATGAGGGTAGCCCAATGCTATCCTATGAAAAGAGCGGGCCTCACAGTATTGGAAAACAAATTTAGGAGTTTTACACTACCAGGACATATAAAACACAAATGTACATGTCCTGCCTTTTACCTACATAGCACCCTGCCGTATGGGTTACATGCGACCTACCTTAGGGGTGACTTATATGTAGAAAAAGGGGAGTTTAAGGCTTTGCAAGTACTTTGAAATGCCAAGTCGAAGTGGCAGTGAAACTGCACACACAGGCCTTGCAATGGCAGGCTTGAGACATGGTTAAGGGGCTATTTAGGTGGGTGGCACAACCAGTGCTGCAGGTCCACTACTAGCATTCAATTTACAGGCCCTGGGCACATGTAGTGCACTTTACTAGGGACTTACAAGTACATCAAATATGCCAATTGGGAATGAACCAATGTTACCATGTTTACGGGAGAGAACATATGCACTTTAGCCCTGGTTAACACTGGCAAACTGTGCAGCGTCCTAAAACCAGCAAAAACAGTGTCAGAAAAGTGGAGGGAGGCAGGCAAAAAGTTGGGGGATGACCACCCTAAGGCTGTCATGTACATCCGGTTTGCACTCTGGAGCATCCACAAGATGATACTGTGCTTTGCAAATCCTGTGTCATGTAAGTTTGAGGCAGGAGAATCAGCAATATTGAGAGGTGTTCCGCTCTACAGACCCATCATGTAGTGACATACACAATGGCCAAGGGCCAAATACATCTTGACATTGATAAGTAAGAGAGAAGAAAGGTATGTGCTTCATGTAAGAACATATACATTCAAAGAGCATCCACTTACTTTAATGACTACACAGAAAGAAAGTAAAAGCCCAACTCTTTGAAGTAATCGTTGTCTACAAAAAGTAATACCTCTTATACCTACATCACTGAACATCATTTGAAGAATAACTCACAGTAAGTGTACCTTAATGAAACCCTTTACCACAAAGACTATGCTGTACTATGCTGCTCTGCAGCTGTATCTCTGCTAAATAAATACCCAGCATAAACACACCTAGTAGACTGAAATTATTCCTTTCAAGCCTTTTCCACCGAGGCTATTCCATCCTAATATCAACTCCAGAATATTATGAACACAATACCAATCAATAAATTATACCCATGATAAATATGTGTAGTTAGGTATAGCTCTTGTTTACTTAACTTGACATCCATGTTCCGTGGAGATATTTATATATACATATCTTTATCTTCCATATATGTGAAGATTAAGAATAATGAACCATATTTACTAATAGAGGGGATTGCATTTTTTATATTAAACGCTTTACAGACAATGAACATTGCGACGGGTGCTAGTGCGTCCTATGTACTACAGTGTTGCCTCCGGCTCCATTATGTGCCGGAGATGGTGTGAGTCGTTTCCCACTGTGCCAGTGGGCGGAAACTCTGTTTCTGCCCGCCGACCCAGCAGAAAAACTTGTAATGGGGCTGGCGGGAAGGCGGCCGCACTGGCAGCAACCTGCCCCTCGGGACTTCGGCGGACAGGTAATGACCCCATTAGTTTCCTTAGCCCGTTTAACGGACGATAGGGCTGGCTTTAGAGTGGTGCAAATGGTGCAGCTGCAACTGGCAGTGGGGTCATGGTGGAAGGGGAGCCCTGTGTTAAAAATAACTTATGGGTTTAAAAGCACCTGCTGATGAGTTCCTTGTGTGCCTGACAGTTTTCAGACAACAATAAAAATGTCAAGATAACTCTGGTTATTAATGTTCCTGCTGGAGAGAGATCAGAGTTTTGTCTAGTGGCAGTGTGATAGATGATAAAGTAGCATACAGGGTTAATATGCCTGCTGCAAAGAAAATGTACCATGCAGATCATAGAGCTGTGTTTTATGTGGGCAGCCGGAAAATTTTCCACAGGTGTAGCAGGTAGACACAATCTAAAACGTAGCAATGGATTAGCAATGTAGATCAATTGTGGCTTTCCTAAAGAAACTAGCATTTAATTAAAAAATGAAAACAAGTAGGAAAGAAGTGCAGTAGAAGATAATATTTTCATCTGTCATGTTTTTCCCCATTGACCAATTAATCAATGTAACACATTGTTAGTTAGTCAGACCATCGTGGTTGCAGAAAAAATTAATGGTTGTTAGTTGTCATAAAATAGACGTCCCAGAGAACCCACAAATGAGCTGAAACTTTAAAAGATATTTCATTGTGTACGGATCTGGAATCAATTTAGAGGGTATTATGAAAAATGTGTTTTTATTTGCAACTTGAATCACATTTGGCAGCAAAAAATAGAGAGACATTCAATGGATAAAAACAAATGTTCTATTATTCTTCTATTCTTCCCACACTGTTCATGATAAAAATTTAACTCCACTTATGTAGGTGGCCTATCAGCCATAATAGAAACTATCCCAAAATGCAACTTGAAGACACTCAGGCCCTCATTATGAAATTGGCGGTAAATCCCGCTTTCCGCCACACTGACGGGCTCCAACTTACCGCCACAGTGGCGGATATCCGTTCTCAATATTATCACACACACACCAATCCGACAGAATTCAGCCACAGACACAAATCTGCCAGACCAAAGGTCAGTGATAAACTGGCGGTATCAAAACCCACACCGTTACGCCAACAGAACAATGCCCATCACATTATGACCCACGAACCACCACGGCAGACATTCAACAGTGGTCAACCATTGGCGGTACATACCGCTGCGCTCCCAATGGACACCCAAAGACAAAACAACACCACATTGGCCAATTCAAACAACACACACCTGACACCCATATACACACCACACCCGCACACCCACACCACTATAAAACAAACACCCACATTACCCACAACCCTTTGCGATTACAATTGATTGGCACAAGACTGACACCAAGGCCACTGCTACAACTTCATACACACCACATACACCCATACATACCTCACACACCCCACTTCACACACCCTAACACATTGAGAGGTGGAACGACCTTTGGGGGAAGGTACATTCCGTTGCAGCAAGACACCAGCTCGCTATCCAGAGGACTGGCGGTGGAACCCCACCTCCTCCCCCACAGCTCACAGCATGGGAGGAGCAAGTCTGGGCAATACTGCATCCTGAGGGCCTGTCCGGAGTCGGAGGAGGACTGGACTCTGGCAAGTCAACTCATACTATTATCACCCCCCACCTACATGCCATCACATACCCTCGCCCTCAGTCCCATCACTCCAGTCCATCCCATACACCCCACCATCACTAATCCCAATGCAAAACCCTGCATGCTGTACCAATGCATGGACACCCCTCACAGCCCTGCATGGACACTCATCACCAAATCATGCATAGCACAGAGAACTAAAAATCTCACCATACACCAACATACACAAGTAAAAGCTGGCAGGGCAACACCAACCATAGTGGGGAAGCCAGGGATGTACAATATGTCATACACATTAACCATAACACATCATTTATATCTCCACAGGCAACCCAGCCAATGTCACCGGAGAGGAGGTGCCAGCAGTATCCAGTCCCCCAACAGTAGAGACCCACAGTGATGACAGTAACTCTGGACTTCAGGATCTGGACCAAATACCTGGCCCATCAGGGACCACTGGACAGCCGGTTACCCAATCCCACTCACAGACCACCACAGAGCCTCCCCCATCAGGATCCAACAGCACATCACCCACCCAGCATCCCCAAACCTCTGTCCCCAGGACACCTCAATCAGCAGTGTGCCCACCTGTACAAGGACCCCAGGCCACACCTCGCGCCCAGGACAATCAGTGATCTGGGGTCAGTGGCAGTTGGCACATGGTTCAGGGGACAGAGGCACAGGCCAACAGGCACACTGGGAGGACTGCTGTGCGCCAGGGGGAGGACAGGCCCAGGGAACCGACTCTCCAGGAGGCACTCTCTGAGATCCTGGGAGCCTACCAACATTCCCAGGACACGATGGGCCAAATCCTGGACAACGTACTGGAGAACAGGGGGCTGCAGGAGGGACAGTACCAGGGGATCAGGGAGGACTTGCAGGCCATCAACAACACTCTGATCTCCATAGCAGGGGTGCTGGCAGACATTGCCAAAATTATGAGGGAGGCAATCTCACACCAGCAGGCCCCTGCCACTAGCCAGTCATCTGAACAGTCCTCCACTTCTGCTGCCACTAGGACTCACAGACAACCAGCACCCCTCCCCCCGCAGAAGGTGAACCACCCCGCAAACATTCCCTGCAATCCAGAAAGAAGCCAGAGACACTTGCCAAGACCCCTGCGAGGAAATGAGACTCTCCTGATTGTCCCCCTTGTGTCCCACACTGTCACCTTGTCCACTTTGAAGTGCCATTGCTCCCCTTCCTATGTCCCGTTGGACAATGCACCTGTGCTACAAACAGACTGGAATAATACCCTGGACTTTCCTTCATCATCACCCCATTCCATTGCACTTTCCCCGTATATGTTAGCACTTCAATAAACACCCTTTGATAAAAATCGATTTTGAGTATGTCACCTGTTTCAAATATGTCTTGATTGAAACAGGTAAAACCAGTGCAAAAGAACAGAACATAGAATGAGCATAGAATTAATGACCTGTAGCTGGTTGTTGTGATCACACCCGGAGTATTTGTCAAAACACCAACATCTGCAACATCAATAGCCAGAGGCAACAGTAAGTTGCCCTGCCCCAGTGAGCCCTGCTGCCCTGAGTGAGGAGGCTATTGACCTCCTGAGATCAATCTCTGTAGGACAATCAACCATTGTGAATGCCATCCAGGGGCTGGCAGCCCAGATGCAGCAATCTAATGCATTCCTGGAGGGCATTCACAGTGGATTGGCGGCCCAACAGAGATTGATCCAGGCTCTGGCCTCCTCTCTGATGGCAGCCATTGTCCCTGTTTCAACCATTCCCCCCTCCAACTACCACTTCCCAGTCCCATTCTCCTCAACCCCAACCCATCCCAAGCATCCTCTTCCTGCCCCAATGTCCCTAAAAAGCTTTTCCTTTCTACCATTGACCTCTTCCCTATCCCTCCCCCCTGTCCTGCACGTATGGCCAGGGTATCAAGAACCCAGCCACGCATCTCAGCTAAACAGTCCACGGGCCCATTTCCATCAGCACCTAATTGTGGTGGAAATGATTCTAGGACACAAATACATAACGAGAAGGAGCCTGCACCAACCATCAAAAAGGGGAAGGAGCCTGCACCAGCCAGCAGAAAGGGGAAGGAGCCTGCACCAGCCATCAAAAAGGGGAAGGAGCCTGCACCAGTCACCAGAAAGGGGAAGGAGCCTGCACCAGCCATCAAAAAGGGGAAGGAACCTGCACCAGTCACCAGAAAGGGGAAGGGGCGTGCACCAGCCACCAGAAAGGGGAAGGAGACTGCACCAGCCAGAAGAAAGGAGAAGGAGCCTGCACCAGCCATCAGAAAGGGAAAGGAGCTTGCACCAGCAGCTGTCACAGAGCCCCCACTGCCAGCTGTGGTTGTGCAGCCATCAGTGAGTGCAGGGGCTGAGCAGGAGCCTCCAACTACCACCACCACTACAGTGCAGCCACAATTGGAGGGTGCAGAGTCTGAGCAGGTGCCTCTCACTGCCACCACCACCACAGTGCAGCCATGGGAGGGTGCAGAGTCTGAGCAGGTACCTCCTACTACCACCACCACCAAAGTGCAGCCATCAGAGGGTGCAGAGTCTGAACAAGTGCCGCCCACTAGCACCACCACCACAGTACAGCCATCGGAGGGTGCAGAATCTGAGCAGGTGCCTTCCACTGCCACCAACACCACAGTGCAGCCATTGGAGGGTGCAGAGTCAGAACAGGAGCCTCCCACTACCACCACCACCACAGTGCAGTCATCACCGCTGGGGAAAGCCATATGATCCAGTCTCCATGGGCTGCTGTGCAGCCTGTCCCCACCAGAACCAGTGGGCAGGTCACCCACTCCAGAGACTGTGGCCTTGCACTCCCCCGGACCAAGCACAGGGCATGTTGCCCCTGCCAGAACCAATGGGCAAGTCACCCACTCCAGAAACTGTGGACCATCACTCCCCAGGACCAAGCACAGGGCATGTTGCCCCCTCCAGAACCAGTGGTCTTGTTTCCGCATCCGGCTGAGGTGCTCCCCCTCCCCCTGAGGTGCCTCCCTATTTGCCAACTGATGCCCCTGCAGTGTTCTCTCCGTATTGGTGCAGGGAACGAGTGGGGCCTTGGACTTTGCCCAGTGGCCATGTGGCCCCTGTGAACTGAGGAGTGGGCAGTGTCCCTTTTTTGAACATTTGTATATCTGTTGCATTGCCAAATCGAATCATTAATTTAGTGTTGATCGTATTACATTCACTTTCGTCAATTCCTGTTGTCCTTGCATTATTCAGCCGAAGTATGGGGATAAATTGTTTTTCTTGTGCAACTGGTTGTGTGTATGGTATGTGTGTGGTGCATGTGTGTGTCACTCCTGGAACAGTTTTCCCTTCAGAAATTCTGATTTGACCTGGCAAAAAATTGTGTGAGGACAACATGCAAGATGCTGTTATTTCACTTCAGGAACTGTATTACAGATAAGAATCACTGTGCCCATTTTCGCATCACGCACTAGGTGCAGATGGGGTCAGTTCACCCTAGCATGAGCTCGTGCTTGCCCTGGGGACTATGTATTAGTGAATGGCTATGTTGGAAATGGTCTTTCTGCAGGGTCATCCCCAAACGTTTTGTCTTCCTTCTCCTGATTTTGCTCAATTCGGTTTTTTTGGCTTTAGGACTCTGGGTAGTTCACGACTGCTATCCAGTGCTATAGTGCATGTTACTTCTGCTTAAAATATGGTAATATTGGTGTACCCACAGTTGGCATGTTAATTTACTTATAATTCCCTAGTGTAGTACACTATGGCGGTCATTCTGACCCTGGCGGTCAAAGACCGCCAGGGCGGAGGACCGCGGGAGCACCGCCGACAGGCCGGCGGTGCTCCAATGGGGATTCCGACCGCGGCGGTAAAGCCGCGGTCGGACCGGCACCACTGGCGGGCTCCCGCCAGTGTACCGCTGCCCCATTGAATCCTCCACGGCGGCGCAGCTTGCTGCGCCGCCGAGGGGATTCCGACCCCCCCTACCGCCATCCAGATCCCGGCGGTCCGACCGCCGGGATCCGGATGGCGGTAGGGGGGGTCGCGGGGCCCCTGGGGGCCCCTGCAGTGCCCATGCCACTGGCATGGGCATTGCAGGGGCCCCCGTAAGAGGGCCCCTAAATGTATTTCACTGTCTGCTGCGCAGACAGTGAAATACGCGACGGGTGCAACTGCACCCGTCGCACAGCTTCCACTCCGCCGGCTCGATTCCGAGCCGGCTTCATCGTGGAAGCCTCTTTCCCGCTGGGCTGGCGGGCGGCCTGAGGGCGACCACCCGCCAGCCCAGCGGGAAAGTCAGAATTACCGCCGCGGTCTTTCGACCGCGGAACGGTAACCTGACGGCGGGACTTTGGCGGGCGGCCTCCGCCGCCCGCCAAGGTCAGAATGAGGGCCTATATGTGTCCAGCACCTATGAATTAAAGGCTACTAGTGGACCTGCAGCACTGATTGTGCCACCCACCTAAGTATTCATTTAAACATGTTTCAGGTCTACCACTGCAAAGCCTGTATGTGCAGTTTGCCAGTCATGTTGACTTGGAATTTAAAACCCATTACCAAGCCTTAAACATCCCTTTTCTTACACATAAGACACTCCTAAAGTACGACCTAGGTAGCACAATGGGCAGGGTGAGATAAAAGATAGGAAATATTCTTTATAGTTTTACATTTTCGGGTAGTGAAAAACTCTCATATTCATTTTTCTCTACTGTGAGGCCTTCCCCTTTTCAGAGGATAACAGTGGGGATCCCATAATACATTTTTTTATTGTAATTCCTGATTGTGAAGTAGTAAGATTGACATGTTTGGTACCTATGGATTAGTGATTAAAAATCCTCCTCAATGGTGAAACTGGATTTATGTCTGCAACTGTAAAACTGACACTATTAGAAAATTGTGATTTTTCTACTCTTAAGCCACATGCGCCTGCTGTCTGCCTCCAAAACACATCTGGGTTGGGTGACAGCTGGTCTTTGTGCATTTCGTCTACACACTCACACTCAAAGGGAGCTGAGGTGTGCCTGATGGGCCATCCACATCCTGATGAGCCATCAGCAGACTGATGGGCCATCCTGGACAAGAAGGGAGGGAGTAGTTGACACTTGCACCTGAATAGGGCTGTGCCTGTCCACACCCCAAGAACTGAATATCCCCCTGTAGTGTGTCTGGAGGAAGGGCAGTAAAGGGAGGACCTGTGTGCACTAGAAAGCTCCTCTTTGAAGTCACCCCTTCTTCAAATGCACCACTGAGTATAACAACTGGACTTCTGACTATACCAAATCAGTACACTTTTGCACCTGTGGACATTCTGCCAGGAAAAAGGACTGGACCGCTGTGTTGCTGAAGAGACTGTCACTCTGCTGGAACTCTGCTGGTCTTTGCTGAATACCTCCTTTGCTGTACCTGCTGCCTGCTGCCCTCCTTGTCTGGAAGTGAGAAAAACTGGAACTGCAACTCTACAGCTGGTGTACCTCCTGCTCTGAAGTCTCAGGGACATTAAAGACTTACATCTACTCTGCTACAGCCTCTGGACTTTGTCATCTGTGAGCCCTCCCCTGCCAAGTGGTGCCAATTTAGTCATGGGCCCTTGGAGTATGGTTATGCAGCTGTCTTCTACAGAAATCCATGCGTCATTTTCACTGCACCGATCAGAGCCACCACATCACTCTTTGACGCTGACGCAATGCCACTAAGGATGAAGACATTGTAGCACCAACTGCAGGGCTTGGAATCAATGCATCGCCCTCAGCCCAATGCCGTCCATTTGCATTACTGGCTGCGTGGCTCAATGAAAATGCATCGCCCTCATTGTAAAAGGTTTGATGCCGCATATCGAAGACATCATCAACAACTGTGTGACTCAACGAAAATGCCTCCGTGGCTGTGCAGATCAGAACCAATGCATCACCTTCATATCGTCCCCTTTGCTCCTCGCATTAGACCTTCGATATTGATGCAACCCACTACACAAGGTACTGTCTCAATGGACAAGGTTGGTCCCTGTAGCCGATTCACTCTCCAGTGCAGTCAGCATGAACCTTTGGATTTACCCCAGAATAGCACAACCAGATAGCCCTGCTTTGATCTTTAAGTTTTGAAGCACTACATTTGAAGATATTCTTTAAAAATTAATTTCTCGACTTAAGGGATGTTTGTCATTTTGGTCTTGTTTTGATCATTAAATTGAGATCTATTTTTCTAACTTGGTGTGGATTATTTTTATGTGGCGTTTTCACTGTTGTATTCTTTTGAGTTTTGCACAAATACTTTACACATTACCTCCTAAGTTAAGCCTGCCTTCTCTGTGCCAAACTATCAGAGGATGAGCACAGGTTAATTTATGGTGTCTAACTAATTTACTCTAACTAGGATTGTAGTTCCTGCTTGGACAGGGTGCATACCTATGCTGACCAGAAACACAATTTCAAACAGCAGCAGACTAGCTTCTTAAAGTCACTGATTCTCTTTTTACTACAAGAGCAGCAATATTGACTCCATTACAATGGGCAACAGAAGTCCCCTACAGACAGGTGCATTGAGAGCCTACATCCATCAAAGACGGATGCCTGAAGGTTCCATGGGACTCACTTTACCTCCTCCGAAGGGGTGTTGTTACGGGGTTGCACTTACTTAGCACAACCTCTATATTGCCCATTCAATGCACCTTCTGACTGCCTGTTTAACTCTGGGCACACATCTATCATATGGTACATGTGCAGCTGCAAAGTGTTTTATCATTTGGTGAGTACTAGACTTCCTAGCAATTGAGGGAACACACCTTTGAAATTGCATTGCTGCTGCATGTATGTCAAGCATTCTATATTGCAAAATAAGCCACCTGTGCATCTGTGGCCGCTTCTGTAAAGCAATGTGTTCTGAGGGTGCAAAAAGTGAGTGTATATGGCTCTTGGGGTACTTTTGATAATACAGTCACAGTTGTACTCCCGATTTGAGGCAACCCTCCATTGGCATCAAGGTTTAGAATTCCAAGTGAATAGGATAGGGTCCTTTTCTATTGCAAGATATATTTCAACGCTAAAAATAATAAAATGATCTGTGCAGCAAATCCTACAGCCAATGTTTAATTCACCATTGTTAACATAAAAACTACAAATCGAATTGGAGTAGAGAACTTGTGCAGATCATCATTAGAACAGAATATCAAAGAGTCATCATGGTCACAGATAAGGGGCACCCTACGTAAAGTTACAATCTCTTTTTCACTGCTTCGGACTTTCATTAATTCCAGTTTCTATCTGCAGTACGCGTAAAAAAAAAAAAAAAAAAAAAAAAAAAAAACGTTGACATATTGAACAGAAACAAGTAATAGTAAGACATTATGATTTTCCATGTACAGAACATCTATGGTCGTACAATGATGGACTCCGCAGGCGCAGCACAGAGCCAAGTGCCTCTTTTTATGTGCCTGCGATGCATATGGCGATGTCAAATAATCTGATATTTGTCAATTTGGTGCATTATTTTAAACATCACTGTTCAGACAGAGAAAGAAACGAACCTTGCTCACTGTTTCTGTTTCTTTTGGTACTATCCTAAAATGAAGCACTGACTTGGAGAAATATAGAGTTTCCCCCAGGGGAGCTGCCTTGGAGCTAGGGGTATAGGATGTGCTGCAGCATGCCTAGATTAACCTTGCACAAGTTAAGGAGAATGATCAATTCAGTTATTTCAGTTTTGCTTTTATTGCCAGGCAATGCCTTGTTATAGACTGCTGTTTATCATGTCTTTAACATGGAAATTGGTGTTTGTTTTCCCTTCTCTTACTGTCAAATGAGTACATTTTACTTATCATCCTGTGGTTCAGAAAGTGAGAGAGAAGAAGGCTGCATTATATAAAATTGAATCTAACGCATGACAAAATTGAAATATTTATAAATTAATTTTGCAAACATTTCAAAATAGATTGGCAGCGAATAAAGAGCAAATGATCCATGTTGTTTTTAATAACTCTGAAAAGTGATGGAAACACAGCTTTTTAATAAGATCATCTCACATCTGTGATACGTATGCACAGAAATCAAATTACCACACAATGTTTATGAGCTGTACAGGTTTAGTGGTAAAATTGACTGCCTGGTGCATATTTAGTAGCCTTTTCAAGAAGTCATTTCAATGGAAAATGTGCTCTTGGTTGAGGGAAGTCCTTGCTGTACTCATAGAATTGGGTTCATGGGGAATGCACAGCTGGACACATACTTCAACGGGTGTGAGCAGAACTTGCAGAGTTTCACTCCGCTGAATTTTGTGGCATTACATAAAAACTCTACAAGATTCCACAGAGTTCTACCAAAGGGGGGAAATATGCATGTTGCACTGCTTGTGCTGCAATTTAGCGGCAGTAGCATGAGCAGTGCTGAAAAATCAGTATGAATGGCATCATGAGAGCTTCAAAGGGGAAGCCACCATTAAAGGGTAAGTGGTTTATACACAGGTGAGGGGCTGTTCTACTGTTTAGGTAGACAGGCTGGCAGTGAGGCAGAGGGGGAAAACATCTGCCAAACCAGTTTTACCATGGGCTTGTAGCCCAGAGGTTGCCACATACTTCGTCCAGGCTACCAAGCTCCACACACCGAGAGAGGTGTTCATTCCTGGGGATGGCATAACAGAGCACTCTGTGATAGCTAGAGGCTACATGTCATCAGGAGGGAGGGATCCATGTAGCCCATTGGCTAGTGACTGCTTTCTCGGATTCACTCTAAGGGCACTTTCTGGGCATAAAAGAGACACCCGTGGCACCAAGATCGCAGATCTCACTTTTATCCATGAAGAGGACCAAGGAAGGACTGCCCTGCTGACCAAGTCGCCCCATAGCCCAGCCAGAAGCAGAGAATTCAAGGGTCAGTTGGGTGACTTCATGTTCATGACAATAGGCCACAAAAGCTGAGGAAGCCTGCCTGGGTGAGCAGGGAGTCCAGATCATTGGTTTGTCACTCCATGTCACAACACAGCCTGGAAGATTAAGACACAATGCCGCAAAATTGCACCTGAGTATGCTGGACCCAGGAGAGTTGTCGGAGTGCACTTTGGTCACTGAGAAGGAACGTTATCACAAAAGGAGGGGAACAGTTGGGTTCATTTTGCCTGGCGACCAGTAGTTCAGTGGCAATTAGACTTTTGCTGGACAAAGAATACTTCTAGGACCATCGACCTCTGTGGCAAAAGTCTCTCTACCTGGACTGTGGACTGAGGAGTAGCATCAGGAAGACCCCTGTTGATTGCACAGCATCTTCAGCATCCTTGAGCATCTTCAGCATCCTGTATCACTTGCATAAGAACCTCTTTGAACAAGTCAATGGCAAATTGCCATTAGTGAGGAACTGAACTGGAGACAGCTTTACTTGTCAAGGTAACTGTTTCTTCAGACCTTGTTGATCCCTCTGACTTGCTCCCTGCTTGGGTTTGTAGCCCAAAGTAATCCAATGTGGCCGCATCCATCCTTGATTTAACTTTTTGCAGAAAACGTTGGCAGGTGTCAAATGTGTTGATTTTGCCTATGCCAATCATGGTCAAGTGAAAAGTTGTGATCTATTGTTTCTTTGAAAATCTTTATCTCTCGCACCCCCCAGTGGATCTTTTTCATTTTGGTGCCCATAAATTCATTAAGATGTATTTTTATAAATTGGTGTCTGATATCTTAAGAGTAGTGTTTCTTTCTTGTTCAATTGTTTTGATGCTGTTTTAATACTTTACATTTATTTCTTTGTTGAAGCCTGACCGCTCAGCCACAGCTACCCAGGGTTGAGCTAAAATGTGACAAATTAAATCTGAAAGGACTTAAAGAAGGGTTGCAAGTGTATCCACACCATTTATTGCAGCCCATTTACTCACAGTAAGTTATCAAATGTCTCAGGAAAATTGAAAATAATGTCAAGCTTTTCTTTTTATTCTGTGATTAGAAGGAGGATTATCAGTGCAATAAGTCTGAAAAATAACCATGTACTATAAACACATAATGATTGTAAGCTTTAGTGATTTGGCTAAATATAGCCGATGAGCCAACATTAAGGGAAACGAATTGGTACAACTGCTGCTATAAGTTATTTGTTTTCCTCTACTGTCTTCCGAACTGCACCAGCAGTTATACATCAAAGAAAAGTGGAGTTCACTGATGGTGCTGAAATTTACAGCTATTATTTTTAGAAACAATGCCTAATAAGCAGAACCACAAGTGCCCGTTTACTTGTGAATTGGGACTGGGCTCCAGAAAGGTGCAATGTTTAGTACCTTAAAAAAGTCGTATTCATTTTGACAGGGTACCTGGGATAGCATGCACTTTCATACGACAGGTCTCAGAGGAGAGGTTTATAGCCTTTCTTTGCAAAGCTGCACCTGCAAGCCCTCAACACACACGTCATTAAATAAAGCAAAGTCTTGATGTAAGCCACGGACCAAGAATGTCTACTTTAATCTGCATTCACTGACAACGGGTAAAACAGCACTCTTTTATTTTATTTATTAAAATGTGGTGTTATTTAAAATTCAGCAGAGTGCAAGTATGTCATAAAATGTTGTAAAAGCCAACGGCCATTTTATGTGGGCCACAGAAAAGATTTCCTTCTGTCAACACCAACCACCAGAGCCAGTACATTACAAATTATGTTGCGCTAGAGGCCCTTTTGACAATAGAGCAAAACTAAATGCAGCTGGAAGTGTGTTGTATGCTTAGTGCTGCACTGTCAGCAAATGAAAATCTGTTTAGATCTGTGTGTATGTGGATATCAACAGCAGAGGTGGTTTTCACCAAGAAAGTATGTTACACAAATAAGGAGAACGCCTCAAATGTTTGTAATCTAACTTTCGCCACTGAGATCGTAAACACTCCTTCATTGATTAACCCCTTCGCTGCCAGGCCTTTTCCCCCTCCTGTGCCGGGCCTTTTTTTGCCTATTTGGGGCAGTTCGCGCTTAGGCCCTCATAACTTTTTGTCCACATAAGCTAACCAAGCCAAATTTGCGTCCTTTTTTTCCAACATCCTAGGGATTCTAGAGGTACCCGGACTTTGTGGGTTCCCTTGAAGGAGGCCAAGAAATTGGCCAAAATACAGTGAAAATTTCGTTTTGTTTAAAAAAAATTGGAAAAAGTGGCTGCAGAAAAAGGCTTGTGGTTTTTCCCCTGAAAATGGCATCAACAAAGGGTTTGCGGTGCTAAACTCAGCAGCTTCCCAGCTTTCAGGAACAGGCAGACTTGAATCAGAAAACCCAATTTTTCAACACAATTTTGGCATTTTACTGGGACATACCCCATTTTTGCAGTTTTTTGTGCTTTCAGCCTCCTTCCAGTCAGTGACAGAAATGGGCATGAAACCAATGCTGGATCCCAGAAACCTAAACATTTCTGAAAAGTAGACAAAATTCTGAATTCAGCAAGGGGTCATTTGTGTAGATCCTACAAGGGTTTCCTACAGAAAATAACAACTGAAAAAGAAAAATATTGAAATTGAGGTGAAAAAAACATAAATGTTTCTCTACGTTTTACTCTGTAACTTTTCCCTGCAATGTCAGATTATCGAAAGCAATATACCGTTACGTCTGCTGGACTCCTCTGGTTGCGGGGATATATAGGGCTTGTAGGTTCATCAAGAACCCAAGGAACCCAGAGCCAATAAATGAGCTGCATCCTGACGTGCGTTTTCATTCTATACCGGGTATAAAGCAATTAATTTGCTGAAATATAAAGAGTAAAAAATTGCTATCAAGAAAACCTTTGTATTTCCAAAAAGGGCACAAGATAAGGTGTTGAGGAGCAGTGGTTATTTGCACATATCTGAATTCCGGGGTGACCAAACTAGCATGTGAATTACAGGGCATTTCTCAAATAGATGTCTTTTTTACACACTCTCCTATATTTGGAAGGAAAAAATGTAGAGAAAGACAAGGGGCAATAACACTTGTTTTGCTAATCTATGTTCCCCCAAGTCTCCCGATAAAAAAGATACCTCACTTGTGTGGGTAGGACTAGCGCCCGCGACAGGAAACGCCCCAAAGCGCAACGTGGACACATCCAAATTTTTGGAAGAAAACAGAGGTGTTTTTTGCGAAGTGCCTACCTGTAGATTTTGGCGTCTAGCTCAGCCGGCACCTATGGAAACCTACCAAACCTGTGCATTTCTGAAAACTAGAGACCTAGGGGAATCCAAGGAGGGGTGACTTGCGGGGCTCGGACCAGGTTCTGTTACCCAGAATCCTTTGCAAACCTCAAAATTTGGCTAAAAAAACACATGTTCCTCACATTTCTGTGGTAGAAAGTTCTGGAATCTGAGAGGAGCTACAAATTTCCTTCCACCCAGCGTTCCCCCAAGTCTTCCGATAAAAATGATACCTCACTTGCATGGGTAGGCCTAGCGCCGGCGACAGGAAACACCCCAAAGCGCAACGTGGACACATCCTAAATTTTGGAAAAAAACAGAGGTGTTTTTTGCGAAGTGCCTACCTGTAGATTTTGGCCTCTAGCTCAGCCGGCACCTAGGGAAACCTACCAAACCTGTGCATTTCTGAAAACTAGAGACCGAGGGGAATCCAAGGAGGGGTGACTTGCGGGGCTCGGACCAGGTTCTGTTACCCAGAATCCTTTGCAAACCTCAAAATTTGGCTAAAAAAACACATGTTCCTCACATTTCTGTGGCAGAAAGTTCTGGAATCTGAGAGGAGCTACAAATTTCCTTCCACCCAGCGTTCCCCCAAGTCTCCCGATAAAAATGATACCTCACTTGCATGGGTAGGCCTAGCGCCGGCGACAGGAAACACCCCAAAGCGCAACGTGGACACATCCTAAATTTTGGAAAAAAACAGAGGTGTTTTTTGCGAAGTGCCTACCTGTAGATTTTGGCCTCTAGCTCAGCCGGCACCTAGGGAAACCTACCAAACCTGTGCATTTCTGAAAACTAGAGACCTAGGGGAATCCAAGGAGGGGTGACTTGCGGGGCTCGGACCAGGTTCTGTTACCCAGAATCCTTTGCAAACCTCAAAATTTGGCTAAAAAAACACATGTCCCTCACATTTTTGTGGCAGAAAGTTCTGGAATCTGAGAGGAGCTACAAATTTCCTTCCACCCAGCGTTCCCCCAAGTCTCCCGATAAAAATGATACCTCACTTGCGTGAGTAGGCCTAGCGCCGGCGACAGGAAACACCCCAAAGCGCAACGTGGACACATCCTAAATTTTGGAAAAAAACAGAGGTGTTTTTTGCGAAGTGCCTACCTGTAGATTTTGGCCTCTAGCTCAGCCGGCACCTAGGGAAACCTACCAAACCTGTGCATTTCTGAAAACTAGAGACCTAGGGGAATCCAAGGAGGGGTGACTTGTGGGGCTCGGACCAGGTTCTGTTACCCAGAATCCTTTGCAAACCTCAAAATTTGGCTAAAAAAACACATGTCCCTCACATTTCTGTGGCAGAAAGTTCTGGAATCTGAGAGGAGCTACAAATTTCCTTCCACCCAGCGTTCCCCCAAGTCTCCCGATAAAAATGATACCTCACTTGCGTGGGTAGGCCTAGCGCCGGCGACAGGAAACACCCCAAAGCGCAACGTGGACACATCCTAAATTTTGGAAAAAAACAGAGGTGTTTTTTGCGAAGTGCCTACCTGTAGATTTTGGCCTCTAGCTCAGCCGGCACCTAGGGAAACCTACCAAACCTGTGCATTTCTGAAAACTAGAGACCTAGGGGAATCCAAGGAGGGGTGACTTGTGGGGCTCGGACCAGGTTCTGTTACCCAGAATCCTTTGCAAACCTCAAAATTTGGCTAAAAAAACACATGTCCCTCACATTTCTGTGGCAGAAAGTTCTGGAATCTGAGAGGAGCTACAAATTTCCTTCCACCCAGCGTTCCCCCAAGTCTCCCGATAAAAATGATACCTCACTTGCGTGGGTAGGCCTAGCGCCGGCGACAGGAAACACCCCAAAGCGCAACGTGGACACATCCTAAATTTTGGAAAAAAACAGAGGTGTTTTTTGCGAAGTGCCTACCTGTAGATTTTGGCCTCTAGCTCAGCCGGCACCTAGGGAAACCTACAAACCTGTGCATTTCTGAAAACTAGAGACCTAGGGGAATCCAAGGAGGGGTGACTTGCGGGGCTCGGACCAGGTTCTGTTACCCAGAATCCTTTGCAAACCTCAAAATTTGGCTAAAAAAACACATGTCCCTCACATTTCTGTGGCAGAAAGTTCTGGAATCTGAGAGGAGCTACAAATTTCCTTCCACCCAGCGTTCCCCCAAGTCTCCCGATAAAAATGATACCTCACTTGCGTGGGTGGGCCTAGCGCCGGCGACAGGAAACACCCCAAAGCGCAACGTGGACACATCCTAAATTTTGGAAAAAAACAGAGGTGTTTTTTGCGAAGTGCCTACCTGTAGATTTTGGCCTCTAGCTCAGCCGGCACCTAAGGAAACCTACCAAACCTGTGCATTTCTGAAAACTAGAGACCTAGGGGAATCCAAGGAGGGGTGACTTGCGGGGCTCGGACCAGGTTCTGTTACCCAGAATCCTTTGCAAACCTCAAAATGTGGCTACAAAAACACATGTCCCTCACATTTCTGTGGCAGAAAGTTCTGGAATGTGAGAGGAGCTACAAATTTCCTTCCACCCAGCGTTCCCCCAAGTCTCCCGATAAAAATGATACCTCACTTGTGTGGGTAGGCCTAGCGCCCGCAACAGGAAACACCCCAAAGCGCAACGTGGACACATCACAGAAAACAGACCTGTTTTTAGCAATGTGCCTACCTGTAGATTTTGGCCTGTAGCTCAGCCGCCACCTAGGGAAACCTACCAAACCTGTGCATTTCTGAAAACTAGAGACCTAGGGGAATCCAAGATGGGGTGACTTGTGTGGCTCGGACCAGGTTCTGTTACCCAGAATCCTTTGCAAACCTCAAAATTTGGCTAAAAAAACACATGTTCCTCACATTTCTGTGGCAGAAAGTTCTACAATCTGAGAGGAGCCACAAATTTCCTTCCACCCAGCGTTCCCCCATGTCTCCCGATAAAAATGATACCTCACTTGTGTGGGCAGGCCTAGCGCCCGCGACAGGAAACGCCCCATTAGCGCAACATGGACACATCACAGAAAATAGACCGGTTTTTAGCAAAGTGCCTACCTGTAGATTTTGGCCTCTAGCTCAGCCGCCACCTAGGGAAACCTACCAAACCTGTGCATTTCTGAAAACTAGAGACCTGGGGGAATCCAAGATGGGTGACTTGTGTGGCTGGGACCAGGTTCTGTTACCCAGAATCCTTTGCAAACCTCAAAATGTGGCTAAAAAAACACATGTTCCTCACATTTCTGTGGCAGAAAGTTCTGGAATCTGAGAGGAGCCACAAATTTCCTTCCACCCAGCGTTCCCCCACGTCTCCCGATAAAAATGATACCTCACTTTCTGTGGGTAGGCCTAGCGCTTGCGACAAGAAATGGCCCAAAACACAACGTGGACACATCACATTTTTTCATAGAAAACAGTGCCTACGTGTGGATTTTGGCCTCTAGCTCAGCCGGCACCTGGGGAAACCTAGCAAACCAGCGCATTTTTGAAAACTAGAGACCTAGGGGAATCCAAGATGGGGTGATTTGCGGGGCTCTGACCAGGTTCTGTTACCCAGAATCCTTTGCAAACATCAAAATCTGGCTAAAAAACACTTTTTACTCTCATTTCGGTGACAGAAAGTTCTGGAATCTGAGAGGAGCCACAAATTTCCTTCCACCCAGCGTTCCCCTAAGTCTCTCCATAAAAATGGTACCTCACTTGTGTGGGTAGGCCTAGCGCCCACAAAAGGAAATGGCCCAAAACACAACGTGGACACAACATATTTTTTCACAGAAAACAGAGGTGTTTTTTGCAAAGTGCCTACCTGTGGATTTTGGCCTCTAGCTCAGCCGGCCCCGGGGGGGGGAAATGCCCTAAAATAAATTTGACCTCCCACCCCCCCAATTCCCCCCTGCCCAGGTGCGACCCTTGCCTACGGGTTCGCTACCCCTGCGTGACATTGGCGCCAAAAAACAAATTCCCGGTGCCTAGTGGTTTCTGCCCCCTTGGGGGCAGATTGACCTAAAATCGACCAATCTGCCCCCAAGGGGGGCAGAAATGGTCTAAACACAGTTTGCCCCCCAGGGGAGCGACCCTTGCCTGATGGGTCGCTCACCATCTCTAAAAAAACAAACATACAAAAAAAAAAAACACACAACAAAAATTTGCCCTGGCGCCTAGAGGTTTCTGCCCCCCCTGGTGGCAGATCGGCCTAATAATAGGCCGATCTGCCCCCAGGGGGGGCAGAAATGGCCTAAAATAAATTTGCATCCCCAACCCCCACCCCCCCACCAGGAGCGACCCTTGCCTACGGGGTCGCTCCCCCTGCGTAACATTGGCGCCAAAAAACAAATCCCCGATTCCTAGTGGTTTCTGCCCCCTTGGGGCAGATTGACCTAAAATCGACCAATCTGCCCCCAAGGGGGGCAGAAATGGTCTAAACACAATTTGCCCCCCAGGGGAGCGACCCTTGCCTGATGGGTCGCTCCCCATCTCTAAAAAAAACCAAACAAACAAAAAAAAAAACACAAAAAAAATATTTGCCCTGGCAACAAGAGGTTTCTGCCCCCAGGGGGGGCAGAAATGGCCTAAAATAAATTTGCCCCCGAACAACCAACCCCCCCCCCCCCGGAGCGACCCTTGCCTACGGGGTCGCTCCCCCTGCGTGACATTGGCGCCAAAAAACAAATCCCCGGTGCCTAGTGGTTTCTGCCCCCTTGGGGCAGATTGACCTAAAATCTACCAATCTGCCCCCAAAGGGGGCAGAAATGGTCTAAACACAATTTGCCCCCCAGGGGAGCGACCCTTGCCTGATGGGTCGCTCCCCATCTCTAAAAAAAACCAAACAAACAAAAAAAAAAACACAAAAAAAATATTTGCCCTGGCAACAAGAGGTTTCTGCCCCCCCTGGGGGCAGATCGGCCTAATAATAGGCCGATCTGCCCCCAGGGGGGGCAGAAATGGCCTAAAATAAATTTGCCCCCCGAACACCCAACCCCCCCCCCCCGGAGCGACCCTTGCCTACGGGGTCGCTCCCCGTGCGTGACATTGCCGCCAAAAAACAAATCCCCGGTGCCTAGTGGTTTCTGCCCCCTTGGGGCAGATTGACCTAAAATCTACCAATCTGCCCCCAAGGGGGGCAGAAATGGTCTAAACACAATTTGGCCCCCAGGGGAGCGACCCTTGCCTGATGGGTCGCTCCCCATCTCTAAAAAAAACCAAACAAACAAAACAAAAAAACACAAAAAAAGAATTTGCCCCGGCAACAAGAGGTTTCTGCCCCCCCTGGGGGCAGATCGGCCTAATAATAGGCCGATCTGCCCCCAGGGGGGGCAGAAATGGCCTAAAATAAATTTGCCCCTCGAACAAACCCCCCCTCCCCCCCCGGAGCGACCCTTGCCTACGGGGTCGCTCCCCCTGCGTGACATTGGCGCCAAAAAACAAATCCCCGGTGCCTAGTGGTTTCTGCCCCCTTGGGGCAGATTGACCTAAAATCTACCAATCTGCCCCCAAAGGGGGCAGAAATGGTCTAAACACAATTTGCCCCCCAGGGGAGCGACCCTTGCCTGATGGGTCGCTCCCCATCTCTAAAAAAAACCAAACAAACAAAAAAAAAAACACAAAAAAAATATTTGCCCTGGCAACAAGAGGTTTCTGCCCCCCCTGGGGGCAGATCGGCCTAATAATAGGCCGATCTGCCCCCAGGGGGGGCAGAAATGGCCTAAAATAAATTTGCCCCCCGAACACCCAACCCCCCCCCCCATGGAGTGACCCTTGCCTACGGGGTCGCTCCCCCTGCGTGACATTGGCGCCAAAAAACAAATCCCCGGTGCCTAGTGGTTTCTGCCCCCTTGGGGCAGATTGACCTAAAATCTACCAATCTGCCCCCAAGGGGGGCAGAAATGGTCTAAACACAATTTGCCCCCCAGGGGAGCGACCCTTGCCTGATGGGTCGCTCCCCATCTCTAAAAAAAAACAAACAAACAAAAAAAAAAACACAAAAAAAAAATTTGCCCTGGCAACAAGAGGTTTCTGCCCCCCGTGGTGGCAGATCGGCCTAATAATAGGCCGATCTGCCCCCAGGGGGGGCAGAAATGGCCTAAAATAAATTTGCATCCCCAACCCCCACCCCCCCACCAGGAGCGACCCTTGCCTACGGGGTCGCTCCCCCTGCGTAACATTGGCGCCAAAAAACAAATCCCCGGTGCCTAGTGGTTTCTGCCCCCTTGGGGCAGATTGACCTAAAATCGACCAATCTGCCACCAAGGGGGGCAGAAATGGTCTAAACACAATTTGCCCCACAGGGGAGCGACCCTTGCCTGATGGGTCGCTCCCCATCTCTAAAAAAAACCAAACAAACAAAAAAAAAACACAAAAAAAAAAATTGCCCTGGCAACAAGAGGTTTCTGCCCCCCCCTGGGGGCAGATCGGCCTAATAATAGGCCGATCTGCCCCCAGGGGGGGCAGAAATTGACTAAAATAAATTTGCTCCCCGAACACCCACCCCACCCCCCCCCCACGGAGCGACCCTTGCCTACGGGGTCGCTCCCCCTTCGTGACATTGGCGCCAAAAAACAAATCCCCGGTGCCTAGTGGTTTCTGCCCCCTTGGGGCAGATTGACCTAAAATCGACCAATCTGCCCCTAAGGGGGGCAGAAATGGTCTAAACACAGTTTGCCCCCCAGGGGAGCGACCCTTGTCTGATGGGTCGCTCCCCATCTCTTTAAAAACAAACAAACAAAAAAAACAAAACAAAAAAAAATAAATTGCCCTGGCGCCTACAGGTTTCTGCCCCCTCTGGGGGCAGATCGGCCTAATAATAGGCCGATCTGCCCCCAGGGGGGGCAGAAATGGCCTAAAATAAATTTGCCCCCGAACACCCCCCCCCTCACCCCCCAGAGCGACCCTTGCCTACGGGGTCGCTCCCCCTGCGTGACATTGGCGCCAAAAAACAAATCCCCGGTGCCTACTGGTTTCTGCCCCCTTGGGGCAGATTGACCTAAAATCGACCAATCTGCCCCCAAGGGGGGCAGAAATGGTCTAAATACAATTTGCCCCCCAGGGGAGCGACCCTTGCCTGATGGGTCGCTCCCCATCTCTAAAAAAAAAAAAAAAACAATAAAAAAAACACAAAAAAAAAATTTGACCTGGCGCCTAGAGGTTTCTGCCCCCCCTGGGGGTAGATCGGCCTAATACCAATAGGCCGATCTGCCCCCAGGGGGGGCAGAGATGCCCTAAAATAATTTTGCCCCCCCCACCCCTACCCCCCCCGGGGAGCGACCCTTGACTACAAGGTCGCTCCCCTTGTGTGACGGCGCAAAAAAAAAGATCCCTGGTGCCTAGTGGTTTCTGCCCCCCTTGGGGCAGATCAGCCGAATCAAAATAGGCTGATCTACCCCCCCCAGGGGGGCAGAAATGGCCTAAAATAATCCCCCCCCCCCCAGGGAGCGACCCTTGCCTAAGGGGTCGCTCCCCTTGCGTGAAATTCACGCAAAAAAAAAACTCCCTGGTGTCTAATGGTTTCTGCCCCCCTTGGGGGCAGATTGGCCTCATCAAAATAGGGCAATCTGCCCCCAAGGGGGGCAGAAATGGCCTAAATATAATTTGCCCCCTAGGGGAGCGACCCTTGCCTAAGGGGTCGCTCCCCACCTAAAAAAAAAAGAAAACATAACAAAAAGAAAAAAAAAAAAAAATGATCCCTGGTGCCTAGAGGTTTCTGCCCCCCCTGGGGGCAGATCGGCCTAATAATAGGCCGATCTGTCCCCAGGGGGGGCAGAAAAGGCCTTCCCAAAAAAATGCCCCCCCTGGGAGCGACCCTTGCCAAAGGGGTCGCTTCGTTGCGTGACATTCGCGCGCAAAAACAAACTCCCTGGTGTCTAATGGTTTCTGCCCCCCTTGGGGGCAGATTGGCCTTATCAAAATAGGCCAATCTGCCCCCAAGGGGGGCAGAAATGGCCTAAATATATATTGCCCCGTAGGGGAGCGACCCTTGCCTAAGGGATCGCTCCCCACCTAAAAAAAAAAGAAATCATCAAAAAAAAAAAAAAAAAAAAAAAAAAGGTCCCTGGTGCCTAGAGGTTTCTGCCCCCCCTGGGGGCAGATCGGCCTAATAATAGGGCAGAAAAGGCCTTCCTAAAAAAATGCCCCCCTGGGAGCGACCCTTGCCCAAGGGGTCGCTCCCTTTTGCCAATTTCAAGGAAAAAAAAAAAATCCCTGGTGTCTAGTGGGGTTTCAAAAGCCGGATTGCAAGCAATCCGGCTTTTGAAACCTGTGAGAGACTTCAAAGGGAAGGAAATACATTTCCTTCCCTTTGAAGCCTCTCGGGGCCTCCCCCATGGGATTGAAAAAGAAATGCAAAAGCATTTCTTTTTCAATCGCGCTGGAAGCTCTGCTTCCAGCGCGATGGGGGAGACCCTGTGACTAATCAGCGCGCGCTCGCGCGCTGACGTCACAGGGGGATTTGGGGGGGTCGGGGGTGGGAGGGGAAGGGCTTCCCCTTCCATCCCTGACTTGGGGGGGTGGGGGGGAACCCCACAGAGGGAGCGCTAACGCTCCCTCTGGGCTCTGTGCACAGGACGTAATGGTTACGTCCTGGGCACAGCAGCACTGTGCCTCAGGACGTAACCATTACGTCCTGGGCACAGAAGGGGTTAAAAATGTTTCCCATGTACAGGTTGTTATATGTTATGGCCTCTCATATGTGACATTCGACGTGAACTGATCACACAGACCAGCTTCGAAAAGGTAACGATAGATTGACCACCCCCACCAGGTCATAACGGACACGGTTTCTTGGAAGTTTGTGTGATAGTCTAATGCATTCTAGGTGTTGACATCTTGTTTTGCTTCCAGTGAACTCAATAAACCACACATATGAAACCGATGATTTGTAGGTGAAAATGTTCAGTCTGTAATGGAGTTGGTAACTCTAGGTGAGGAGGATTTAAATGATGCAGGATCACTATAAAATATGACCTTCCTTTAGGTAGATGAAATTCTCATATTCTTTGTAGAGCTTCCTTTTCCCTCCTCCAAAAACCTATATACACCAGAATTAGTGCTACTCCCCCTCTTCCACACTCAACTACACCTTAAGATTGGGTTTCTCTGAAAAGTAAGAAGTAGGCCTACATTTACTAAGCTTTTGCTCCGTTCTTGCATCATGCAAGGTGACGCAGGGCAGCGCAAATACTTTTTGGGAATTTGCAAAGCCATGAAAGGCCTGATTTGCAATCGGGCTGGACTGTTCCCACTGGAGCTCGGTCAAAAATGATTGACATATAGCTGAGTACAAACTGATGTGTCATGCTGTGCAAAATAATGACTGGAATGCGCATCAAGTAATTACCAGTAGCTAAGATTAATTCAAGCATTCCATGCATCACGTTATGTAAACTTTATTATGTCACCCTAAGTAGGATGGCTATGCCCAAACGTGGGTCCTCAGCACACTGTGCCATAGGAACCAAGCTATACCAACCTAATGAGCCCATAACAAATTTAAAATCAGTCCTGGGTTGCTTGTGTCCGGTTCAGGGAGAACCTGGCTTAGAAGTTTGGGCCGGACTGCGCTCACTGGAGAAGGATCGAGATTGATTTGCATTTAGCTGAATCCAACCTGAGGTGGAAAGGTTTGCAAAATAATAATGGACTGGGATGCAGAGTAGAGTAATTAACAGTAGCTGAGAATATTTCAAGAACTCCATCCATCACTTTTTGTGCACTTTGTTTGTGTGGCCTTGCATAACTTTGTAAAGAAATCTACAGTGAGGCAGAATCTTGTGCTGCGTTGCATTACAATTCTTAATGGTAGACGTTCCACGGATGGAACATGGGCATTTCCGTGCATCCACCCATAAATTCAAGTAATTCCATATATACTAGGGTTTGAACAGCTGGAACTGTATGAAACAGAAAGGCAGAACGGGATAACCAATCTTTTTTTCTCCTCTTTCTGTGCGATGCATTTTGTGTCACACATTGAAAGACTCAATGTCTCTTTGGATTGTTTTTGTGCAGGAAGGTGTCCTTTCCTGCATATAAACAATCCTGTTTGGAATACAGGCTCCTTTGCACCATGGTGGAAGGGTGTCTGTGTTGGTGTTATGCAGCACACTGTGCATCAGCACAAGGAGAGAGCTGAATAATCTTAGTAGATATTGTGCTTTTCAGCTCTCTCTCCTGCATGCAATGCAGCAAAGCAACTTGCCTTGCTGCGCTTCAATACGTGCATTCTTAATTAATATGCCCAGAGGTGTACCTATTCTATCCACTTTTAAACAGTAGCAAGATGTTGACACTTGTATGTATTATTTATGCTTGTCCTTGAATATATTGCAAAGAAATATCTGGTACCATGACCAGCTTCTCAACCTCTGTCTGTCCTTTGCCCTCCACCTTCCCATGCACAATTCTCCCATTCTCTAGGAAATATCAAGGCTTGATAGCATCTGTCAAAGTGAACTACTCTCATGCATATCAGAAACTTTACTCTTTCCTCTCCGGGCTGCATGAATAAAAAGAAAGATGGTGGCAAAAGCCACCCATCACCTGCATTTCCACCACTATCCTCAAGTCTGCACCAAACTGTGGGGGATGGAATGATGGTGGAAATAGAAGATCAGTGCTCTTCTTTATATCTTTATGATGTCTGGAAGTTCTAAGAAAGCAGGGGACGAGAAGGAAGCAGCTTCTTCACTGTGTTGTAAATTTAAACAGATAACCAGGTTTATTACCCATGTGCATGTTAAAAATTTCATTTGAAAACTCAAACATATAGTACACTCATTACCTTTCCAGAACTGCACACAGGACTGGTTCCAGGGAAAGGAAGTACAAGACAGTGTCCTGGTAGCCAACACTAGAGCAGTGGCAGACCTAACCTACAAAATTGAAATACTGAATGCTGAAAATCGGGGGAGTACCCAAGGCTTAATTTTAATGTATTATTTTCCATCTCTATCTTCATAGATTCTTATAGGCACACATAAAATAGTCAAATATTAACGTTAATCACAGCAACCATACATATAATCCCTCCTCTGTAGCTGCAAACACCATATGTACCTGCAGAAAAATTGTGTGCTGATCCAACAGGACAGTTTTTTAAACAAATTGCAGGGGCTGAGGGAATCTAAATTCATCTGGTTGTGACAGTTGCTCCATGTCATTCACATTTCTGGGGTTTTCCCAGTTTTCTTTACGACTAGTTCAGTCTTGATTAGATTTGGACTTCAAGGAATGAATATTGAGTGAACATAAGGGAAGTCTTGCAAGTTGGAACTGGCTGGGTGATTCAATGGCAAACTGGAAATGAATGGATTTCAATAAGAAAGGCTCAGATTCTCAGGTTACATCTCTTAACCCCATGAGTGTGTTGGATGTCTGGGTGCCATCCGTTGCCGCAGTGAGTGTCGGATGGCTCCCAGCTGTCCTAGCACCCATACATGGGGAGAGCTCTGGCGCTCTCCTGGTGGGCAGCCCTTCTGCACGCCCCACCAGGGATGACAGCGGAAGTGCTACCTCTGCCACCCTGACCCCCCCAAGCAGCATCTGATGATGTCAGCATGGACCTCTCACCGACGCCATAAGAAGTTGCCAGGTACGCACTAGAAGCTATTTGTTTCCAATGTGTCAGAAGGCAAACAGGTATGTTTGCCCTTGGGGAGGGGATCAGGGGAAAACAAAGAGGCATCAAGGGAAAGGAAAGACTTTTCCTTCCCTCTTATTCTCTTTGGGGCATTCCTGCAGAACAATCACACATTGGGCTGCAATCATGCAGCAGGAATGCCCACTAGACACCAGGGAATTAGTTATTTTGTTTTAGATTGTACCACACTCAAAATAGTTTTTAGGGGCAAATGTGAGCGTCAAAGTGAACTGCAAGGTCTGTATCATTTTATATTTATAATGTAGGTATTAGTGTGATGTATTTAGTTAGAGCTGTTGTGTTTGTAGTATTGTATGTATTGTATTTACTTATAATTGTTTTGTGTTTTCTCTTTTTTTTTTTTTAAATGTGATGGCTGTGTGCGTGAACTGGCGCTTGGCTGGTGGTGTGTGTGTGGAATGGTGCTTGGCTGGTGGTGTGCGTAGACTGGCATTTGGCAGGTGGCATGTGTGAGCCAGTGCTTGGTTGGCAGTGTGCATGGGCTGCCTCTTGTGTGAACTGGTGCTCGGCTGGCAGTGTGTGTGAGCTGCCATTTGGCTAGCAGTGTGTGAGTAGTGACTTGCTGCTGGCACTACACACACTACTAACTAAATGCCCATGAGCCAGTTTGATTGCTGTGTCAGGCATGTGGACATATGAAAGTGATGGGCCCTTGAATGGCACTGTCTGTTGATATGAGTGTTGTAATGTGCTGGACCCGCCACTGGAGGCGTGAATGGTATTGTGTGTGTCACGAATGAACGGTGTGTGAATGGGCTGTAAAGCGGTTGGTGCCTTGACATGGCTTTACAGCTCATGAGCTGTGAGTCATTGGTTCAGTTTTTTGACCTTTCAATTATTAACAATGAATTACATTTTTGTGAAATTTCTTCCTAATAACATTTTATATATTGAACCATCACTCACCTTTGTGCCAAATCCAAACAGTATGTGTGTGTAACAATAAAGAGAGTAAGAAGAGAGAGCTTGTTTCCATTCCCAAATTCCTATCAACAACCACAAAAAGTGAGCACGCTACAAAGTCTCTTACTTCTGTGATGTCCCAAACATTTAAATTATGAAAATCACTGTTTTTAACCTTTGTCCAAGGTTACCACAATCATAAACATGCCATATTGGTGGATAACCACAACACAACTGCATTGCTCTTCCCCTCTACATCAGGAATTGAAATCAGGAAAGAAACGCTCCGCTATAATCACATCCCTGACAAAGTAGGTGGCTCGGGTGGGATCTTAATCATGAAGCATGCCACCAATTTGGTTGGTGGGTGAGGGGTCTTTTTAACAAAACCTAAGGGCATTTTTTAAAACAATTTGAGTGTATAGGGCATCACTAAAGTGAGAGACTTGGTGGCGTGCCCGTTTTTTTCCAAGGAAAAATCTACCAACTCAAGATATGTTAAAATAACTAGACACCCCGGGAAGTACAGGATGGTGTGCGTCTTGTGGAACAGATGTTCTTACCCACAATGCCCTGCAAACCTCAAAATGTGATCACACATTTTCCTTGCATTTCTTTACCATATTTTTCCACAAATAGAAATAAACCACACATTTCCTACAAATCAGCGTTCCCCTCAGTCTCCTGATAACAATGATACCTCACCTGTGTGGGTGCCAGTAGCAGAATCAGCCTAAAACATATAAACAACTGGCCTTTTCGACCCACTTTGGTTGCCCCGCAAACTCTGCACATTTTTGGCCCTTCCCTGTCACAGGCACTTGGTCCACCCACACAAGAGAGGCATCATTTTTATTGAGAGACCAAGGAGGACACTGAGTGGTAGGAAATTAGTGGCTCCCCTCAGATTCTAGAACTTTCTACCACAGAAATGTGGGGAAAATGTGTTTTTCAGACAAATTCTGTGATTTGCAGGGGATTCTGGATGACAGAACCTGGTGAAAGCCACGCAAGTCACCCTTGCTTGGATTCCCCTAGGTGTTTAACTTAAAAGGATTTACAGGCTGCTAGGTTTCCCTAGGTGCAGGCTGAGCTAGGGTCGTTTCCTGTCACGTGCACTAGGCCTACCCACACAAGTGAGGTACCATTTTAACAGGAGGCTTGGGGGAATGCTGGCTGGAAGGAAGTTTGGGGCTCCCTTAGGAATGCAGAACTTTCCATCACCAAAATGTGAGGATATTGAGGTTTCAAAAAAAAAATTAGAGGGTAAAAAATGTGGAGAGCCCCGCAAATCACCCCATCCTGGTTTTCAAAAATGTTTAGGTTTGCTAGGTTTCCCTAGGTGCCAGCTGAGCTACACTCCAAAATCCACAGCTAGGCACATTGGAAAAATGTGATGTGCCACACTGCATTTTGGGCTGTTTTCTGTTGTGGACTCTATGAGTGAGATACCTTTTTATCCGGGGAACACAAAATAGCAGAATACGTGTCATTGCCAGTTGTCTTTCATTGCATTTGCGCCTTTCAAATATAAGACCGTGTGTAAAAAAGAAGTCATTTTGAAAAATGCCCTCTAATTCACATATTATGGATGCCCACAAATTCAGAGATGTGCAATAAACCACTGTTTCTAAGCTCCATATCATGTGCCCATTTAGGAAATACATAGGTTTCCTTGATACCTATTTTCCCTCTTTATATTTTACCAAATGAATTGCAGTATACCCTGTACACAATAAAAAACCATTGCAAGGTGCAGCTCAGTTATAGACCGTGGGTACCTCAGGTTCTTGGTGAACCTACAAGCCCTATATATCCCCACATTCAGTAGGGGCCAGCAAATGGAACGGAAAATTGCTTTTGAAAATCTGCCATAGTTAGAAAAAGTTACAAGTGAAACCAAAGACATAAATGGCTGTTTTTTAACTCAATTTCAATGTTTTTTCATTTCAACTGTAACTTTCTATAGCTAAACCTTAAAAGAACTACACAAATTACCCCTCTTAAACTGAGAACGTTGTCTACTTTTCAGAAATGTATAGCTGTCCATGAACCACCATTGGTTTTATACCCATTTCTAACACTAACTGAAAGGAGGTTGAAAGCACAAAAAATAGGAAAATGGGATATGCCTGAGTAAAATGGCAAAACTGTGTTGAAAAACCTGATTTTCTGATTCAAGTCTGCCTGTCCCTGATTGCTGGGAAGGTGGTGATTTTAGCACTCAAGCACTTTGTTCCTTTTTTCCCCATAAATCCCCAAATTTAGCAGCATTTTCGCTAATTTCTTAGTCCCTTCAGGAAGAATCCACCAAGCCTGGGTGCCTTTAGAATCCCCAGGATGTTGGAAATGAAGGATGCAAATTTGATATGGGTAGCTTATGTGGACAAACGGTTATGGGGGCCTAAGTATGTACTACCCAAATAGCTAAAACAAAAGGATTACCATGGGGGAGGTGTAGCAGCGAATGGGTTATTTAATTACAACATTTATATGGGTAATGTTAGTCCTGTCAGCCTTAGGGTGGGCTTCCCTCAAACTTTTTGACTTACTCTTCCATTTTTTCTGATTTCATTTTTCTTGACCTTAGGACTCTGTGCAGCTTACTATTGCTAACCAGTGCTAAAGTACAAGTGCCCACTGTCTAAAATGGTAAGGTTGGCGTACACCCAATTGCCATATTTAATTTACTTATAGGTCCCTAGTGAAGTGGTAATACATGTGCCCTGGGCCTGCAAATTCATTTACCACACAAATGAAATGATTCTAGTGGGCCTACAGAAATAGTTGTGCCACCCACTTATGTAGCCAGTCAAACATGTCTCAAAGCTGTCATTGCAGCCTCTATGTGCAGATTAAAACTGCAATTTTTACCTTGTAAAATAAAACTTTTCTCAGGCCTAAACTTTCTTTTAATACATATGTCACCCTTAGAGCAGGCCCTACATAGCCCATAGGGCAGACTGCAGTGCATTTAAAAAGTTGGTCATGTACTTTTAAGTGTTACCTGTCCTGGTAGTGAAAAGCTTTGTTTTCACTACTGCAAGGCCTACATCTCTAATAGGATAAACTTTAATTACCTTATTATATTTAATAAGTGATGATTTTCAATTAGGAGCAGGCCGATTTTAGGCGGTCATTATGACCATGGCAGGAAAGACTGCTGACCGCGGTGAATGTAATCCCGCCGTTGGAGGTGAATGTAAACCCGCCATTTAATGAACGAAAATCCCAACCCTGCCAAAAATCACCAGTCCACCACTCCCCACCATGACTCTGTCAGTGCGAATCCCGGACCTCCCCACCCCGCCACCGCCAAACACACCCACATCCCGCCCTCCAAATAATGATGCACAAATCACCTTGGCGGACAGTGGAGGCCGGATGACCATTGGCGGCTGTGACCGACATGGGCGGCAAGTGGAGTCAACAGCAAGAAGTGCACACATTGGCTAGGCGTATGACCCACACACCTGACACACATCCAGAACCCCATAAGACACCCCAAGACACACCCCACAATCCCTTGCAACAAAAGCAGGACAAGAAGACGGAGAGCACCAGAGCCAGACAGCGAACGCCAGCATATAGGACAAGCACACCGACCCACAGAGGAGCACCCTTACCTCATTCCCAGCCCGACACAATTTCCCACACTCACCATGTCCCCCCCCCAAACATTCACGCTTCACCAAAAGGGAGTTAAGGACAATGGTGGACGAGATCTTGAAGGTGGAGCCACAAATATTCGGAGCCGAGGTGCAGCACACACCCATCGCAAGGAAAATGGAGCTGTGGCAGACCATTGTGAACAGGGTCAATGCAGTGGGACACCATCCACGCACCAAGGACGACATCCGGAAGAGATGGGACAACCTGCGGGAGAAGGTCCGGGCATGGCATCAAGGCACCACATCGCAGTGCAGAAGACTGGGGGAGGACAGCCACCAACACCACCCGACTACACTGACTGGGTGGAAAAGGTACTGGCCATCCTGCACCCAGAGGGACTCACTGGACTCACTGAAGAAATGGACTTGGGTAAGTGATCTACAATTACCCCATATCCACCACACCTGTAATGCATGCACCACCCCACCCCACCCACACCCACCAGGACCTACACCCCACCCAGGCATCAACCACTACATCCACCCCCCTGTATGACCGCAAACCCACTAACAGGCCCACATCCCTACCCCTGTGCACAGTCACCCACCCCTGCACGTACCCACAATGGAACAACACCCCCCACCACAATGCAACCCCACACTGGTGCCAAATGCAATGTCAACCTCACAAAGGCACCCTGGAAGGTCACTGAAAGTAACATCAGCACAAAATAGCCCAGTCCTGTTCACCTCAAACGTTCATGCAGATGTAACAGACATGCCTATGTCCCCCAACAGGCACCACCACCCATGCAACCCTAACAGATGGGACAAGGAGTGTCAGTGCCCCACAGGGAGACAGAGGCACCTCACAGGACACTGGTGAAGGATTCCTGGACACCGATGAGCAGGCAGGCCCCTCACCCAGTCCTGGACTCTCACCATGCAGCAGCCCCACCCAGGAAACCACTGTCACCCCTACCACCTAGTCAAGACCAGCAGCCCAGGGCAGGCGACCCCACACCTGTGTACCCAGGGCACAGACTGGTGGAACACCGGTACAGAGGCCACAGTCTCCCACTCCCAACATGCAGGAAGGTGAGGGTCCCAGTACAAGTGGTACTGCCAGACCTGTGAAGGGGACACAGGGGACTGGGGCAAGTGCAAGGGTCGCAGTGGGCCAGGGGGGAGGCCACAGGATGGATGCAGCAGCCCAGGACATGATCTCTGAGGTATTGGGGGCCTACCAACATACCCATGACAGGTTGGCACAGATTGTGTCCACCATGGAGCACAGTCACAGGATGCAGCAGGAACAACACCAACAGGCCTTGGAGCAGTGGAAAGAACATAATGCCACAATGGCCACCATAGCAGGAGCACAGCTGCAGCTGGTCAAAAACCAGTCTGACACCCACACAGGACAAGAGGCCCCCACAACAGCACCGGAAAACCAGCATCAGATCACCCCAGCAGCAGAAAGATCCCAGAAACTACCCTCACAGGAAACACAAGGGCCTACCATGTCATCCCCTGAAGCTCAACAACAGGCACCCAGACGGACCCTCAGGCCACGATATGGCACTGGAAACCCAGCTAAGAACAAGGCCCCCTCCAACAATTAACTCTGTAACAAATGCAAAGCAACCATCCCACCCAATCACCAACCACACATTGCTGAGAGGCAATATGAAATACTGTTAGACAAGATGGACCCATCAATACTACCAACAAGGCTGCCACCATGTTCGTCTTGAGGACACCCCACCCTTTCGACTTTCCATCACTGTACATTGCACAATTCACTCACTTCAACTAATAAAACACGTTTCACACCTGTAACACTGTCCCCTGTGTTAAATTGTGAACAAAGTGGAGTATGGATACAACTGGCAGAGAACAACTTTATTGTCGAATCTGTGCATGATGGGAGTCCTATGTGCCCAAACGGTGGCAAGGAGGAAATGCGTATATTTTCAGTCAGTACCATGCAGAAGTGGGCCATGTTTTGCCTATCATTACCAACCCCCACATATGACAGAGCACACTGACAGTATTAGTCACTAATCCCAATGACAGGCCTAAGTCCCACACATTTACTGGAAGTAGAGTTGTATCAGTTGGTTCCTGGAATTGACATCTTCCCCTTCCTCATCATCATCATCACTCTCCTCACCTCTCTGAGGTAGCTGATCAGGACCTATAGCACCCCCCCACCTCCAGGAGTGGGATAGAATGTCTAACTGCCACGTTGTGCAGCACGCAGCAGGCCACCACTATTCTACACACCTTATCAGGCCCATAGGCCAGGGAACCCCCAGAGATATGTGGACACCGGAATCTAGCCTTCAGGAGACCTATAGTTTGTTATATTACCCTCCTAGTATGTACATGGGCCTCATTGTAATTCCTCTCTGCATCCATCCTGGGATTCCTCACTGGTGTCAGGAGCCAACACAAGTTTGGATAGCCAGAATCACCTAGAAAAAGGAGCAATACAGAGTCGCCATTGTTATGACCCTTAGTCAGACAGGCTGGTTTTCTGCAATGCGTCAGTTACTGACAGGCACACTTACCTATGATCCACCCTCTGTCCTCTTGTAGTTGTTCCATCTTCTGTGGCACACTACAGTTCCTCAACACACAGGAATCATGGACTGAACCTGGAAACATGGAATTCACATGTGAAATGTACTGGTCTGCAGTACATACCAATTGGATGTTCATGGAGTGAAAGTTCTTCCTGTTTCTGTACACCTGTTCACTCACTCTTGGGGAGATGATCGGTATGTGGGTGCCATCTATGGAACCTATCACATGGGGTATTTTGGCAAAGGCATAGATCTCAGACTTGATGGCAGTTAGGTCAGTACTTTGGGGAAGCCTCACATAGCACTGCAGATGTTGTACAAATGCATTCAGTACCATGCTGAACATTGGCTGTGAAAAACCAGCACCCATGCCCACTGTCACTTGAAATGAGCCCGTGGCCAGGAAATAGAGTGCGGAGAGCACCTGCACTTCAGTTGGAATGGTATGCTGATTATGATTTCCCGGAGTTAGTGCAGGATGCAGTAATGCACAAAGGTCCTGAATAGTTGCACGTGTGAGTCTGTAAGTGATTATGATCTGACACTCCACCAGGGTCCCCTTATCCACAAGTGGTCTGTACACCGATGGTGCCCTTCCTCGCCAAAAGGGTCGGTACCTACGAGGGGTTACAAAAAGGAGTGATAAGGACACATACATAGGCACACTTGTCATCATTTGTGCACTGCATTGTTCATTGTAGTGTCTCGACAATAACTGCTACCTGACAGATATACATGTACATCACAATGAGGGAAGAGAGTATTTCATGTGTGCTACTATACTGAATGGACAGAGGCCCAGGTGCTTCATGTGGCTAGTAGGGCCTGCATTGTGAGTAGTAATTAATTCTAGATGCATAGGTGATGACAAAATGTCTGCCCACTGTAGATCTGCCCTTTCGTTGTAGAAGTGACCTCATACCACTAGCGGTTGACGTCACAGCGTAAGGTGGTGTTTACCACTGTTCGCACCCTCATTGTCTAACATGCATGCCAATGGGGAATCCTGGCGTATCATGATTGCCGCCGGTGCATACCGCCCCAGAACGTACGCGCGTTCGTCATTGTTTGATCACTTGACTCCCTGATCTCGTGCGGACATGTTCTCCACTCTGTGTACTGCTGTGGCCTGCCTCTGGCTATGGATGTGCCACGTGTTGCAGGG
Organism: Pleurodeles waltl; assembly: GCF_031143425.1. Taxonomy (NCBI): domain Eukaryota; kingdom Metazoa; phylum Chordata; class Amphibia; order Caudata; family Salamandridae; genus Pleurodeles; species Pleurodeles waltl. The sequence goes on from NC_090440.1 coordinate 1,845,417,230, forward strand.
GAAAGGGCCCCGGTCTTCACCCAGAAGGAAATGGAGAAGCTAGTTGATGGGGTCCTGCCCCTGTATGCGAAACTGTACGGACGGCCAGAGGTGCAGGTGAGTCTGGGTTGGGGGGGCACTGTGTGTGTGTAATGGATGGTGTTGATTGCACATATGTGTGCACCTCTGAGCCTGCATGGGCCATGGTGCATGGCATGCTGCGTGCGACTGTCCTGTAAGTCTGAGAGTACTGTCCGTCCCATAGTGGACGATTAGGCAGCTGTTCCTATCGTGCAAGGGCCTGACCTCTGTGTTCCATTCCTGTGTCGCCCTTTTAGGTCAGCACCCACCAGAAGAGGGCATATTGGCATGCCATCGCCAAGGAGGTGCGGACATTGGGGGTCTACAACCGGTGGAGCACCCAATGTAGAAAGAGGTGGGAGGACCTGCGGTGCTGGGTGCGAAAGATCAGTGAAGCCCAGCTGGGGAAGTCCTCCCAACGTGGAAGGGGTGCCCGTCGGGCACTGACCCCCCTCATGTGACGGATCCTGGCGGTGGCATTCTCAGACCTGGATGGGCGCTTGAAGGCTGCACAGCAGTCACAAGGGGGTGAGTACTCATTTCACATACTTCAGTCTGGAAGGATGTCTGGGTGTGCATTAGGGTTCATGCTGCTTAGAGGCAGGGACTTAGACTGGTGTTCATCTACTTTATGGTCCCCAAGGGGTGTAGGGGTGTCTTTGTCAGGTATCCCATACGTTGCCTCCTTAGGTAGTGCAGGGGATGGGTGTAGAACAGTATTCTGGTCAGTAGTGAGGGGCATGGCCATGGGCATAGTGAACGATGCTGCCTGTTGGGTGTGTCTTCTGGGTGGGTGAAAGTCTGGCCATTATGTACCTGCATTCAGCTATTTACAAGTGTCCCTCCTGTTTTGTCTCCCCATTCCTGTTCTCTTGTGTTGGTTTGGTACAGCATCAACATCAGGCGAGGGAGCTGAGGCACCGGCAAGTGGAGAGGCAGCAGCCCACGGATCCTTGGAGGCAGAGACAACCGTCGCCCAGGGGACCAGTGGGTGGGAGGGCGAGGGGAGTTCCACGGGGGAGGCTACTACCACAGGAGGTAGTGACTCTGAGACCTCCTCCAATGGGGGCACCCCGGCAGTGGCAGACCCTAGTGCACACACCACTACCGTGACATCTTCCGCCACCCCCAATTCCATCACCGCCCTCTCTTCTGCTCCCCACCGAGTTGCCCATGCCCACCCACCCAGAAAGGTGGACATCTCCTTCGCCCCAGGCACCTCCTCCCCTGCCCCAGTCAGCCTTGCTACCCTCACAGAGGAGGCTATTGACCTCCTGAGAACCATCTCTGTAGGGCAGACAACCATCGTCAATGCCAACCAGGGGCTAGCATCAGAGGTGTAGCCAGCAGACTAATGCCTATCTGGATGGCATTCACTGTGCCGTGTCAGCCCTACAGAGATCTTTTCAGGCTCTGGCCTCCTCTCGGACAGCAGCCAGTTTCCGGGCATTTCGTCCCCCCTCCAACCTCCTCTACCCCTTCCAGCACCCCACTCTCTTCACCCATTCAAGGCACACATTCAGACACCCAGTCAAGTACATCAACACACAAGAAACACACTTCAAAACACAAGCACCACACATCCCACCACAAGCATTCACACAGCCAACAGACACCTGCACACACAACAACGCCCACTTCCCCCAGTGTGCCCACCTCTTCCGCCTCCCTGTCTGTCCCCTCTATATCCACACCCTCATGCACTGCACCTTCACTCACTGTTGCTGTTACTCTTCCTGCACAGACAGCCATACATGTATCCCATACACCACACCTGCACTCACCACCACTACTGTAGTCGACTCATGCAGTACACTCACCAGACTTGCAGACACTCACACAACATTCATCTACACTAGCTGTCTGTCTTCTCCCACTGTGTCCACCCCCCCTCCTCCAAAAACACACAAACGCACCAAGACACCCACCCATAGGCATCCACCACAGCATACTGAGCAGTCACCTGCACCCACTACACGCACCCCTACACCACATACACCCACACCCTCTGCCTCCACTCCCACGCCCTCACCCACGCCCTCATCCACACCCACCCAATTGCTCTCCCCTGCTGACCTCTTCCAACCCACTGGCCCACCCCGTCTTGTCCCCAAACGTGCACACCTCCTTGCCCTTTCAGCTCCCTCCACATCACAGCCCACCCCTGTCCACCCTTCACATTCCCGTGCCCCTTCACCAGATAAGAAAAAGGTCTGGACTGAGCCTAGGCCATCTAGCTCCACCCGATCCAAACAGCCCCCACCCCTTCAAAGGCTGAGCCCACACCCCCTCCACCTTCCAAACGAAAGACAAAGGCTCATCCCCATCAAAAATTCCGACCCCCACCACCCCTGCCCCCCTTCCGTGAGGTGCCTGGATGCCCATATAGTGCCCCATGAGGTGGAGTACCATGCACTTGTGGGAGTCAGGTAGGGCCCGTTGTAGCCCATGGCAATTGTCGACATACGGGCTGGCCATTGGTCCTGTTTAGACTGTTTGGCTCAGTGAGCTTCATATTAAAGTTTCTGTGTGGGCTGTGTTTGGGCTGCACTCCGTTGAACCCTGGTTTTTTGTTTCATTTGTTATGGGTGTGGGGCATTTGTATGTACTTACCGTCGTCATCTTCATCAGCGGTCTCGGTCGTGGAGGTTCATGTCAAGGTGCAGGGCTGGCATGATCTGCAACTCTCTATCCATGTCTGCCACAGAGTGTTCTGCAGGACTCCGGTGAATGTTTCTATATATTTGATTTGTTTCCCCCTGGCTTTGTGTTGCAGTGGTTCCCGCCCCAGAACTGGCGGCGGAATGGTGGTTCATAATTTGATGGGCGGGTTGGGCCTTTCCGATGGCCTGTGTGCGGACTCTGCCGTCGTCGTCGGCACTCCTCTGCTGGTGGTGGGTGGTTCGCAGGATGCCCGACTTTCGTTTGGTTCATTATTTGGTGGTCCGTCCCGCTCCTCTGTTGGCGGTTTTTGTCACCACAGTCGGCGGAGCGGAATGGACTGCCATGTTCATAATGAGGGCCTTAGTGTCTACAGAATTGTAATTTTAAACCCTGTTTAATGTTAACATCGGATTTTAGGTCTCAGTGCTATATTGACGATTGCCTGCGATTGACCAGCCTTCTCTTCATGCTACAGCAATGACCAAACATGACACTCTCCCTGCTCCTCACGGCCATCTCTACTAGGAACTGGACTTTTCTTTCCAGACTCTAGAAGCTACCTTTTTTTAACAGGACTAACCTGTTCATGCTATCTGACCCACACTTCAGTGTGGTTGGCCTGAACTTGTGACTTTCAACTAATCTTGCATGACCAGATAATAGTTGGTGCTGTTTTATATTTGTAGGCGCTATACTTACCCTAAGTCTTTGAAATTGTAGTTTCTGGTTCCACTGATTCGATTTTTTTCATTTTGATTGCAAATAACTTATTACATTTTACTCAGTTTTTCTAAAATGGTGTGGTATTTTTCTTGTGTTGTATTTTCAATGTGTAACAATTTGAAGTACTGCATAATTACTTGATGTACAGTCTTGCATGATTTAGAATGGAACCTTTCTGGCTCCCTGAGAACTCTGTCTCAGGGTGACATAATTGTAGAAGAGAATGTATGAAAGCTTGTTTTACAATGTTGGAGTTCACAGGTACATGCAGCGGAATAAAAAGATGTGATTAACAGCTCTGAGTGTGTCCTAATTATTCAGTGGGTACCAGGCTCAGGATGACGCTACAACTGGTGATGAGATAGGGGATAAGTAACCCAAAGAAGAAAGTGCTTTGCTGGAGATTTTACCTTGGTCCAACAAACTGTTCTTGTGTGCCACTTGTGCCTTCGTTGAAGTGCTGAGTTGACGGTTGGCGTACGTAGAGTGAAAGTACCACTCCATCTTTTGAGAAGTTTGTAAATGAAAAAAGAGAGTCACATAAAAGTCTATGCATTGTTGGTCAAGAATCTACCACCAAGATCCTACAAAAAGGTACCCCACTGACATGCAAAATAAAGTTATACATTATATGTGGCATTAATGTTGAAGGTCGATTGAACCACGTTTACCAATCACAATTAAAGACAGTCAACAGATACCGAATAGCGTTGCAAGGCAGAGATCAACACAGTGTAAGACAATACAAACTGAAGTTTTAAAAGAATAAAGTAAATGACTTACCGAGCCCACTAAAGAGAATAGTTGCAGTTCAACCAACGCTGGCCCCAAGAACAGTGCACAGGGTTGTGTAAACGGAGCGGTCTATATTTACAGTGGGCAGAAACTTGGTAGAAGGCTCTTCTGCTAATGGATTCCCTTAACAACAACCCCAAGATTGGACCATCACAATGCCAGGGGTGGAAGATGAATTAGTATTCATGCTGATTTTCAGGCAGAGACGATGGGGAAAGCTCCAATCCCAATGTCAGAAAGTTTCACATTGGTCTACAATACTGCTGCCTTCCTCAAACCACCATCACCATTTGACACTGCTAAAAAGCTAAATATTAGTGATAGATGGACTGAATGGATGGAGACATTTGAAAATTACAAAGGTGCACTTCAAGAGATCGACAACAGGAAGATTATCAAATGACTCAAAAATCTTGCTGGTGATGGTGTGAAAAAAGCAATAAAGAAAATGCCAGGAACTGATGAAGGCATCACATACCATCAGATTAAGGATGCATTAAATCTCAAGTTTAAATCAGTACCAAATGTTGACTATGGATGGTAGGTTTTCACTCATCAAACACTGTAAGTTCAATGAATTTAATGATGAAGATGCCAAGTGGCTGAGAGTGCTCAATAGATGCTTGTCTGTTTCATTCAGACAACAAATGCTGAAATAAATTCTTAGGCTGGAGTGAGTGTTGATGGCTGCCAGAGCTGAGGAACGTACTGAGAGACAAGCTGCCTACATGGAGGCAGGAGGTGCCCAGAGCAAGTCAACAATGAGTGTGAAAAGTAATTGAAAATTAAAGACTGAAGGACATAAAGTGATGTCTACATGCAAAAAGAGGTTGTGTTTCAGGTGTGGATTTGTATTGGAATGAGGGAAATTGTCCCGTCACTGGTCAGATATGGAAATTCTGTGGTAAAGAGAACCATTTTGTGACAATGTGCAGAGTGAAAGAAAAAGCAATGGGCATATTTACGAAAAGTGGCGCTGCACCTAGTGCAGCACAATTTTTCTTGCGCAGCTTAGTGTCCCCTCTAACACCACCATGGCAGCATCATATTTACAATATGGTGCACCATGGCTGTAGTTAGGGTGATTAGCGATTAGTGATTCATTTCTAATGCTAGTCCGGCACTTTGAAGGATTAGTGTAAAAAAAAATGAAAAAAATGCCGATAAAAATGCCACAAAGTAATCTCATAAATTTGCAGGCATAATGTGGCACAAGGGAATACAAGGGACTACAAAGTGGCGCAATGCCAGCATTGTTCCACTTTGTAAATATGGTGTGACGTTTTTACCCTTCCAGCACCACATTAGCATAAAATAATTACACTAATGTCGCATTGAAATGTTTCAAGGCTTCATAAATCTGGCCCTAAGAGCGTCACAACGCAAAGACAAAATGCCCACCAGAACGTTCCAGAAGTTATGTTCGCCGAATACCCACAAGCCCAAGATGCGATATCAGTTGGGACAAATAGATACAAAGTTGATCATCATCTAAGTCATCGTCAAACCGTTCTTCAGCCTCAAAAGTAAGTGGAAATGAAGAAAGTGATTGTGCCATGTCAATGCTTAACTCAGAAAAATGTGCACATGTCGAACTGGTCACCTGTGAGGAGAAAAGTCAGTCAAAGAAAAGTTGACATATCAAAATAACTAAACCATACAAACTCTCTCCAAAGATTACATGAAAATAAATGGATATTCAATACCTTTCATTATCAATAGTGGCGCTTCGGTAAATATAATACCTGAAGAAAAGTACAATGAACTGTCTCCATTACTGTGGCTTATGCCGTCAAATACTAAAGTGTACACTTGGGCTGCATCAATACCCATGAAAAGTAAAGGTTTGTTATAGCAACAGTAAGACACAAGAAAACAAAAGTATATGCACTGAACAATGTGATTCAAGGAACAGCAGCAAGTGCCTGCCTGCTCATTTTCAACATGGCTGCTAGCAGGGGACTGATTTCTGTGAATTACAACATGAATGCTCATCACGAGATAGCAAGTCAATTACCTTAATTATTTCATGGTTTAGGAAAGCTAAAGACTGTTAAAGTAAAACTGCATATTAATGAGGATGTCAGTCTTGTTGTTCAGAGACATAGAGAGGTGCTTTTCATTTACAAGTGCTGTTGAAAAATAATTTGAATCATTACTTAAGCATGACATTATTGAACATTCCACTGGTCCAACGCCTTGGGTTTCTCCCATAGAAGTAGTAGTGTCTAAAAAGGACCATGAAGGAGCAGTGTGCATGTGATTGACATGCGCCAGGTGAACAAAGTGATAGAAATAGGTTATTATCAGTTAGAATTAGAAGAAAGCTGCATATATATCACAATCTTTGCTACACATGTTAGTTTGTTTTGATACAAGATATTTAGGCCCTCATTATGACATTGGCGGAAAATCCTGCTTACCGTCACACTGACTGCCGCCAACCTACCGCCACCGCGGTGGACATCGACTCACTATATTAAGACACACACACCAATCTGTCACTATTCAGGCAGAGACACAAATCCGCCACACCAAAGGTCAGTGATAAACTGGTGGTAGCAAAGCCCACACCGTTAAGCCAACAGAACTACTCCCACCACATTTTGACAGACGAATCACCATGGCGGACATTCAACGGCGGTAAACCATTGGGGGAACATACTGCTGCACTCAAAATACACACACTCAAACAACAAAGCACCACATAGGACAATTAAAACGACACACACCTGACACACATACACACACCACACCCACACCACTGTAAAACACACACCTACATTGCCCACAACCCTTTACGAATGCAAACCATTGGCACGAGATAGACACCACAACCACAGACAAGACCAGAGCCACACACCACCCTCACCTATACACCACCCACGCACCTTACATCACACACCCCAACACATCACCCTACACAACCTCACCCACACAGCACCCATGGCACCACAGAGACACCTCTGATTCTCAGAGGAGGAGCTAAGGGTCATGGTGGAGGAAATCATCTGGGTAGAGCCACAGCTATTTGGAGCACAGGTGCAGCAGATATCCATTGCTAGGAAGATAGAGCTATGGCGGAGGATCATGGACAGGGTAAACGCCGTGGAACAGCACCCAAGAACCGGGGATGACTTCAGGAAGAGGTGGAATGACCTACGGGGGAAGGTATGTTCCATTGCAGCAAGACACCAACTCGCTGTACAGAGGACTGGCAGTGGACCCCGGCCTCCTCCCCCACAACTAACAACATGGGAGGAGCAAGTCTTGGCAATCATGCATCCTGAGGGCCTGGCAGGAGTAGCAGGAGGACTGGACTCTGGTAAGTCAACTTTTAACTACTACTACCCCCCCTACCTGCATGCCAACACATACCCTCACCCTCACTCCCATCACTCCACCACCTCCCACACACTCTACCATCACATATCAATCATCCCAATGCCAAGCCCTGCATTCACCACCAATGCATGGACACCACTCACAGCCCTGCATGGACACCTATCACTAAAGCATGCACACTAGAGAGAATCAGCTATCCCATCATACACCAACTCACACATGTGAAAGCTGCCAGGGCGAATACAACCAAAGAGGGCAACCCACTGATGCACAATATGTCACACACAGAAACAATAATACTGCATTCACATCTCACAGGTACCCCAGCCAATGTCAGCGGAGAAGAGGTGCCAGCACTATCCAGTCCTCCCACAGAAGATGCCCACAGTGATGACAGCGACTCTGGTCTCCTGGATCTGGATGACCAACCTGGCCCATCAGGGACCTTTGCACAGTCGGGTACCCAGCCACAGTCACACACCACCACAGAGCCTCCCCCCTCAGGAAACACCACCACTTCACCCCCCAGCCTACTCCTACCTCTGTCTCCAGGACACATCAACAGCAGTGTGTCCACCACTACAAGGACCCCAGGGCACACCTCGCCCTCAAGACAATCAGGGACCTGGAGTCAGTGGCAGTGGGCAAACGGTTCAGGGGACAGAGGCACAGGACAACAGGGGAACTGGGAGAACTGCTGTGTGCCGGGGGAGGACAGGACCAGGGAACCAACTCTCCAGGAGGCACTCACAGAGATCCTGGGAGCATGCCAACAGTCAGAGGATACACTGGGCCAGATCCTGGCCAACGTGCAGGAGAACAGGCAGCTGCAGAAGGGACAGTACCAGGGGAGCAGGGAGGACTTGCAGGCCATTAACACCACCCTGGTCTCCATTGCAGGGGTGCTAGCAGACATGGCCAACAATATGAGGGAGGCAGCCTCACAACAGAGGGCACCTGGCACTAGCCAGACATATGAAGTGCCTTCCATCTCCGCTGCCACTAGTGCCCAGGAGGCCCCGCCACAGGACGAACAGGCCACCAGCACCTCTCCCCCTGCAGAAGGGGAACCACCCCACAAATGTTCCCTGCAATCCAGGCAGAAGCCAGAGACTATTGGCAAGACCCCCGCCAGGAAATGAGACTCTCCTGATTCTCACCCTTGTGTCCCACTCTGTCACCCTGTTCACCTTGAACTGCTATTGCTTCTCTTCTTATGTCCCGTTGGACAATGCACCTGCGCTACCAATAGGCTGGATCTATACCCTGGACTTTCCTCAATCATCACCTCAGCCCAATGCACTTGCCCATCTACTTCTTAGCACTTAAATAAACACCCTTTGAAAAAATACCAGTATGGAGTATGTCAAATGATTTAAGTATGTATTTGTTTAACCAGGTTCAAACATTACATTTCAAATGTACAGTAACGTTCCCTTTGGAAAGACCTGTAGTTGGCTGAAGTGATCACACCAGGAACGATAGTGGGGCACCAACATCTGCAAAATGAGTTACCAAAGGGTACAGTGAGTGGGCATAGAAGTGGGAAATAACAGCATGCCAGTGACAAAGATGAACTAGAAAATGTCAATGAAAGATAAAGTAACCCTGTCCTACCTGTGTGAAGTATTGTCTGATCACTGCAGTTCTGTTGTCCTCATCTTCATCCTCTGCCTCCTCATCCTCACTGTCCACAGGGTCCACTGCTGCCACACGGTCATCTCCAGCCTCCTCCTCCTGCAGGCACATGGCGTCTCAAGGCAAGGTTGTGCAACGTACAGCATGCCACGATTATCTGGCACACCTTCTGGGTGACTAGCACAGGGATCCACCTGTTGGATGGAGGCACCGAAACCTTGCCTTCAGGAGGCCAAAGGTACATTCTGTCATCCTTCTTGTACACCCATGTGCCTCATTGTAACGTTCTTCTGCCCTGGTCCTGGGATTCCTCACAGGGGTCAGTAGCCATGATAAGTTGAGGTAACCTGAGTCACCTGCAAATATGGAGGGACAACATTTAGCCACACGCTATCCCATATGGCCTACACCAGACCCATACACCAACATCCACTGGGTGGGAACCAGGGCTCACCTATTAGCCACACCCTGTGCCTCTGTAGTTGGGCAATCACATTTGGGATGCTGCTATTCCTCAGGATAAAGGCATCATGCACAGACCCAGGATACTTAGCATTGACATGAGAGATGTACTGATCCGCCAGGCACATCATCTGGACATTCATGGAATGAAAACTCTTTTGATTTCTTAATAACTGTTCATTTTGCCGGGGGGGGCGAATGCAATATGTATTCTATCAATTGCCCCAATGACTTTGGGGATATGTCCCATTGCAAAGAAGTCAGCCTTCACTGTGGCCAAATCCTCCACCTGGGGGAATACAATGTAGCTGCACATGTGATTAATCAGGGCAGACAACACTCTGGTCAGCACTATTGAGAACATTAGCTGTGACATTCCTGCTGCCAAGCCCACTGTCACTTGGAAAGAACCAGTTGCCATGAAATGGAGCACTGATAGAACTTGCACAAGAGGGGGGATCACAATGGGGTGCCGGATAGCAGATATCAGGTCAGGCTCCAATTGGACACACAGCTCTGTGATTGTGGCCCTGTCAAGTCTGTAGGTGAGAATAATGTGCCTGTCCTCCATTATTGCCAAGTTCACCAGGGGTCTGTACGGGAGGTATGTCTCCATCTCCTATTCATCTGCAGTGGTTGCAATCTATGGGGCAAAAGAGTGAGGAGCCGGTCACAAACTAAACATTGTAGCCACAACAGTACAATTCATGATGTTAATTTAAAATGTATAAGTGGCATTTTTCCTGTATGTCCAATTGTGAATTGTGATGCAGTTATAATCCAGGGACTGCCCCCTCCGAAATGGCATCTGCCTGTCCCTCCAGGGACAGGTGGAAGTGAGGTAATTCTGCTGATGTTGTGCCGCGTTGTGGGAGGTGGATGGGAACCGCCGTGCAACGCCCCATTGGATAATATTGGCCCCTATGGGGTACAGTGGCCAATGGTGATGTATGCCGGCGGTGACGCTATGCACTGCCGCGGACGTCACCGCCATTTTCTATCTGTTCTCTCACTTGCTACCTGACCTTCAAAAGAAGACGACCTACACTGCATGTGCTGCTGTGACCTGTGTCTGGAACCTATCATGGCGTGTGTGACTGTGTAAAGGGCCCCTGCCTTCATCTGGGCGGAGTTGGAGTTGGAGAGACTGGTGGATGGGGTCCTACCCCAGTACGGACTGCTGTATGGGCCTCCAGACCAAAAGGTGAGTACACTGTAAGCACGATGCATGGGGCATAAATGCATGGAGTGGTGTGTGTGATGGCCTTGTGTGGGGGGTTGGTGGATGCCCCCTGGGCGGTGTGCAGCTTGTGTGCTGGGCCCTGTGTGTGCAAATGGCGATGTGAAGGGGTATGGTAGGCCATAAGTGTAACAGGCAGAACGGTCTGACAAATACCTTTCCCTGTGTGTATTTCTCTGCAGGTCAGTGCCCATCAAAAGAAGGGTATATGGCGTGCCATCACCAAGGCCGTGTGGACCCTGGGGGTCTACGGCAGGCGGAGCACCCATTGTCAGAAACGGTGGGAGGACCTGAGATGCTGGTCACGGAAGACCGTGGAGGCCCAGCTGGTGATGGCCTCCCAACGAGGGAGGGGTGCCTATCGAACCCTGACCCCCCTGATGGCCCACATACTAGCGGTGGCCTATCCGGAGCTGGATGGGTGCTTGAGGGCATCACAGCAGCCACAAGGGGGTGAGTACAGTGCCCATCATTACAACTTACGCATGGTAGGGTGGCATCGGTGTGGGGGATATGTGTCTGTGGGTGCCCCTAGGCCAGGCCTGACATTGTGTGTAGATCCCATGTTGAGCAGGGTTCTGATGTGATATTCCTCCTTCCTAGCTTGTAGGCATCCACTACTGGGCAGGGCTGTGTGGGTCCCAGGTATGCTGCAGTTGGGGGTATGTGTCCCACCCCATGCCCTGGTGGCTAGCATTGTTACTGGTAGTGAATTGCACAGTGCGCAGGCCTGTTCCCTGTGTATGAGGGTGGTATGTACGCCAACTGTGGTTTTATTGCAGTCATTGACCCAGGGTATCCTTTGTCTCTCCCCCACTTTCTTGTTTTGTCTCCTGTCCTTATGTGCATTAGCATCATCTGTCGGAGGAGCAGAGGCACCGGCGACAGAGGGATCTGCATCCCACAGGACCCAGGAGGCAGAGTCCACTGACGCTGAGGGCACCAGTGGGACAGAGGGCGAGGGGAGCACCACGGCGGAGACTGGAGGGGTTTGTTCAGACACAGATAGCTCCTCCGATGGAAGCTCCCTGATGGTGGCGGACACTTCTGTGACCGCCGTAGCTACAGGTACAGATGCCAGAACTGCCCTCCCAGCAGCCCCTCATTGAGTTGTCCGTGCCCACTCACCCAGGAGGGTGGGCATCTCCTTTGCCCCAGGCACCTCATGCCCTGCCCCAGTGAGTGCTGCCCTGAGTGAGGAGGCTATTGACCTCCTGCGATCCATCTCTGTTGGGCAGTCAACCATTGTGAATGCCATCCAGGGCCTGGCAGCCCAAATGCAACAGACAAATGCATTTCTGGAGGGCATTCACACTGGCATTCACACTGGCGGCATTCACACTGGTGGCCCAACAGAGATGAATCCAGGCTCTGGCCTCCTCTCTGATGGCAGCCATTGTCCTTGTTCCACCTTCCCCCCTCCAACTCTTCCCAATCCCATTCGTTCAATCCCAACCTATCCCAAGCACACAGGCAGACAAGCATGCACACAGGACAACACACAAGAGTGGGACAAGCAAACACAAGCACCACACATCACCCCACAGGCACTCACACAAACACCATCCAGATGCAGACATACCAACATCCACTGCCTCCACTGTGGCCCCCTCCTACTCGTTCTCCACCTCCATCCTAGTTGCATCTACACTCACACCTGTATGCACTACATCCTCATCCACTGCTGGCATCACCACCACACCTAGCAGGGCACACACCTCACTGGCAGACACCTCCACAACAGCCATGCACACATCCCCTGTGTCCTTTCTGACTGTGTCTTTCTACCCCCTCTCAAGGTACACAAACGCAAACACTCAGACACCCAACAGCCATCCACCTCACAACAGCATCAATCACATGCACCTGCACCCAAACACAGGAGACAGACACCTCCTACAACCACTCCCTCTTCCTCCACTCCCAAACCTTCTCCCTCTTCCTGCCTCAATGTCCCTAAGAGGTTTTTCCTCTCCACCATTGACATCTTCCCTTACCCTTCCCCACCCCGTCCTTCACAGCTGGCCAGGGTGGCAAAAACCCAGGCAAGCACCTTAGCCACCCAGTCCACTCTCTCAGTAGTGTCCACACCTACTCATGGTGGTAAAGGATCCAGGGCACCAGGCAGCCTCATGGAAAGGGTGCCGGCCCCAAGTGCTGCCTGCAGGGGCAGGAGCCCTCCCCAGCTGCTGCCCTGAAGGGCAAGGTGCCATCCCCAGCTGTTACCAGGAAGGGCAAGGAGCCTGCCCCAAGTGCTACCAAGAAGAGCAAGGTGCCATCCCCAGCTGCTGCCAGGAAGGGCAAGGAGCCTGCCCCATGTTGTACCAAGAAGAGCAAGGAGCCATCCCCAGTTGCTGCCAGGAAGGACAAGGGGCCTGGTGCTGGGACTCAGTCGGAGTCCCCAACAACAACCATGGTTGTGCAACCGTCTGAGCCTGCAGGGGATGAGGAGGAGCTTCCCCCCACAACCACCAGCAGCAGCAGTACCACCACCAGCAGTGAGCAGCCATCCGAGGCTGCAGGGGATGGGCAGGAGCTTCCCCCCACAACCACCACCAGCAGCAGCACTACCACCACCAGCAGTGGGCAGCCCTCCGAGGCTGCAGGGGATGGGCAGGAGCTTCTCCCCACAACCAGCAGCAGCAGCACCACCACCACCTTCACCACCAGCAGTGGGCAGCCGTCCAAGGCTGCAGGGAATGGTCTGGAGCCTCCCCCCAACACCACCAGCAGCAGCACCACCACCACTGAGCAGCCGCAACCGCCGGCAGACGGTCTGTAGAACTGCCTCCATGAGCTGTTGTGCAGCCTGCCCCCTGCAAATCCTGTGTGTATGACACCCAGTTGAGAGACTTTGACCTTGCACTCCCCAGGATCAGAAGCACAGGGCACGATGCCCCCTCCAGAACCAGTGGGTATGGCACCCACTCACCCCATCCTCAGCTGGATCAGAAGCACAGGGCACAATGCCCCCTCCAGAACCAGTGGGTATGGCACCCACTCACCCTTACCTCAGCAGGATCAGAAGCACAGGGCACAATGCCCCCTCCAGAGCATGTGGGCAAGTCACCCACTTGGGAGACTGTGGCCTTGCACTCCCCAGGACCAAGCACAGGGCATGTTCCCCCCTCCAGAGCATCTTGGCAAGTCACCCACTTGAGAGAGACTATGGCCTTGCACTCCCCAGGACCAAGCACAGGCATGTTGCCCCCTCCAGGACCAGTGGTGTTGTTCCATCTGCTGGCTGAGGAGCCCCCGTTCCCCATCCCCCTGAGGTGCCTGCCTATTTTCCAACTGATTCCCTTGCAGTGTTCTCTCCGTGTTGGTACAGGAGACAAGTGGGGCCTTGGACTATGTCATGTGGCCCAGGCACATTGAGGACTGGGCAGTGTCCCTTGAACTGTACATATGTATATACTTTTAGATTGAATGTTCGTATTTTTTACTGTATTTATATTATTACACTCACTTTCATCTATTCGTGTTGTCCTTGTATTATTCCCGAGGGAGACGGGATAAATATGTTTTATTTCTGCAGCTGTATGTGTGTATGGTGTTGGGGTGGCGGGGTGTTGTGCGTGAGTGTGTTACTCTCTTGCCCCCCCCTAGGTCCTAGGCAGCTGAACTCACCGTGGTCGTCTTCGCTGTTGTTGGTGTTTGTGGTTGAGCAGGACGTAAAATATCATAGGGAAGATTTGCAGCTCGGGCTCCATGGCATGGTGGTTGTTCCCTGTGTCTCCAACAGTGAGTTTTTCCCTTCTGTGCAGTGTTTCCTCCAGGCTTTTGTTGTCATTGGTACTGCCCCGGAAAAGGTGGCAGTTTCAAGGGTCTTAACCCTTGACTTCCGCCTGGCTGTAGGCGGCTACCGCTGTGTTGCCTGTTGTTTCCACCCTGGCGGTCGGGGTGGTAAAGTGGCTGTCTATCTGAGTTCTCACCTCCATGGTCATAATTTGGCAGTAGTTACCACCAGCCTGTTGGCAGTATTACTGCCACTTTATCACCGACCGCCAGAGTTGTAATGAGGGACATAGAGCATTGTTTACAAGAAATGATGCATCCCTGCAACAGCGTAGCAATGCGGCAACATTTTTAATGCAGCCAAACGACAGATCTTAATTCCATGCTTGCACTGAATTTACAAAACAGCCCACTATGGCATTAGGAACTGGGCTGTGTCGAAAAATAGGATGCTCGCCTTTCATCTGTGTCATTAAAAAATGACTCAAGTGCTGCAAAAGTGGTGCTAGCCTGATTTGCGGCACACATTCTGATGCAAGCCATCCTAGCGTCAGTTTTGCACCTAAAAGTGTCAGAAAAACAGTCCGAAATTGCTGCATTTAAAAAGAAAACAAACAGGGGATACTGTAGTAGCAGATAGGGATAGACCAGAGACACCAGGGCAACCTCAACAATCCCAGTACCAGCCAGGATATCCTGGCAGACTCCCAGGTGAAGGGGAAGAGAAAGAGTGTAGGTTCAGTGAGGAGGAAAACAACATCTTGATCAGTGAGGTGATGGAGCATCAACATTAATTCTTTGACACCTCCATGTTGCCCTTAGGGAAGAAAGAGGAAATATGGCAGTCCATTGTGGACAAAGTCAACAGTGTGGTAGAGGTGAAGAGAACATCATTGACTGTAAAAAACGCTGGCATGATTGCAAGTGCATGTTAGAAATGGTGTCTGGTTGGCCAGGGTATGTACCTAAGCCAGACAGAACCCACCCACTCTAGCCAGGGCAAGGGAGTTACACGTCCAAGATATCCCAGAGGAAATGTGTAAAGCGTTTGCACAACACAGACAACACTTGTGACGCACTATTCCCAACACAAAGGAAACACAACCCCAAGTTATATAAAAATAAACTGTATTCTACACAACATAATTAGACCAAACACAACGTGTCAGTAATACCCTGCTACTCAAGCAGTTGTCAGAACGTTACACAATACTGTTGCAGAAACCAGCAGTAGTCACACATAACACACAGGTTACTTATTATTCTGCAACATGAGCAGTAGTCAGGAAAAACATTACTATAACAATGCACTTGCCATAAAAATATTATAAATGCTCATACCAGGAACATTAGAAAACATATTGCAAGTCATAAAAACATATCAGCATGTCATGCCCATAAAAGGAACATCAGCACAAATATATCACATTTTTTGGGAAAACAGGTTAGAATACCAGTCCATAATGCTCATACTAGGAACATTTGAAATATGCATGGTCCACAAAGAGTACCTGTTTTGGATATGAAAGGTACCTCCCGTGCCACGAAGCAACTGGAAGCCCCCTCATGCTCCTTTGTACTCCAACAGGGAGGACGTTGTTATATGAGGAGGAGGGGGCAGCACACACCACTTCCTTTTCTTCTATTGGGGTCCCTCCTGGGATCTGCAATCTCTGGGGCCACCCCAGACAACTACTGGCCCTCCAAAGGGGGGGCAAGGTCAAAACAAATAAGGGGCCAAAGAGGGGACCTTGCGGTGGGGCCTACAGTGAGGCGTCCGTCCCGCCCACGATCTCCGTGGGTGAAACAAGGGGCCTAGTGGGGCTGGGAGCCTCTGTTGAGGCTTCCCTCCCAACCCGTTGTCACGCACTCACTGGGGGCCTCGGTGGGGCACGGTAGCCTCCGATGAAGTCTCCTCCCCACCCGTCCTCAACTGAGGGCTGACTCGCCCGCACCTGGCCTGGTGTACGAGTTAGCTGCAGCCTGCCTGGGCTTCAGCTGTGAACAGGCACCAAAGTGGATGCCTGCCTGTGCCCTGGGGACGCTCCTCTGCCAGAGCACCCAGGGGTGCCAGGGGCAACAAGTCTCCAACCTGATCGGATTTTGACATGTCCGGGTCATGGCAGTGATTTTAAAGCCCGACAAGCACTAACAAAGCACAAGGCAATTAAGGAAAGAGCTCTCAAGCACCTGGGGGCATAAGGAAAAGCTCTCTCCAGGCGCTATGCCCATAAAAAGAAAAAGGGAAGCACTCATCATGAGCTTCAGGCAGTTGCAGGGATCAGAGGCCACAGCATCTCGTTCCTGGGGAACACAGCAGATGGAGCACAGGGCCAGCACAAAGGGTTTGCAGGCAGTTGGCAGTCCCTCCAAGTGACCAAGCAGGTCACAGGTCAGCACAGCAGCAGCAGTCCAAGTGGTTTTGGGTGAGTCCCTCCACCAACATTCTGTGTCCAGTTACAAGTATGTTTAAGTTCCAAAGTGTCTCCAAATTGTGGGGAAAGATCCCCTGTACTTATTCTTAGTTTTGCAAGGGTTTCACGAAGAAGGGGAGAGGGGGTTCCAACCAGTTACAACTGTCTCTGGGAGTACCCCCTCTCTCTTTCAGCACAGGCTCCAAACATCAGTTGGTGGTAAACAACCCTTTGTGTGAGGCCAGGGCACAGCCTTTACAGATGCCCCACCTCCCCCTTCCCTCAGCCCAGGAAGACTATTCAAAATGCAGATGCACCTCTGGTACTCCTCCACCCTCTCTGTGTACAGGCTGTCTGAAAAGTATGCACAAAGCCAAACTGTCACTCTGCCCAGACGTGGTTTGGAGTCAAGCTGCAACACACCAAAGTCAAAAGCACAGAGAAATCCTCACAGTGGCATTTCTGTAATAATAATAACATTCCACTTACAGACCAGTAAGCAGCATTTTTCAATACAATTACAATCATACCAAACATTCCTCCGCTACCCCTCATAAATCAGACAATACCCCCTACACATAAGACAGGGCATTTCCAATGCAATCCTATGAGAAGGCAGCACTCACAGCAGTGAGAAACCATTTAGGCTGTTTGTCACTACCAGGAAAGGCCATACTACTAGGCACATACTACTAGGCACATGTTCTACCTTCTACATACATAGCAACCCTGCCCACAGGCCTAGCTAGGGCCTACCTTACGGGTAACGTGCATGTAGTTAAAGGGGAGTTCTGGGCCTGGCAAGTAAATTTAGATGATATGTCCCTCTGGCAGCAAACTGAGCACACAGGCCCTATGTTAGCAGGCCTGAGACAGGTTTGAAAGGCTACTTCTGTGGGTGGCACAATCAGCGCTGCAGGCTCACTAGTAGCTTTTAATTTACAGGCCCTGGGTAGAGATACCACTGTAAATGGACTTACAGGTAAATTAAGTATGCCAACTAGGTATGAGTAGGGAAAGCACCTGCACTTCAGCACTGCTCAGCAGTGATGAAGTGCTCAGAGTCCTAGAGCCAACAGGGAGAGGTCAGAAAAAATAGGAGGAAAGAGGATGAACCTGCCAAAAGGGCCAGGTCCAACAGCGCAGAAGAAAGGAGAAACTGGCCTGCAACCTCAAGGCAGCATTGTAGACCAGAGGTGGAAGTTCAGCACCCCAGGAGCAGCTGGATGAGTTGGAGGAGAATGTGGCAGTCATCGTCACTGAGGAGCTGGTGACCGGGGTCTCAGGACAGGACAGTGCGTCATATGACAAACTACAAGAACCACAGTGTAAGTTTCAGCCGGGGCAATGTGATAACTAGGCAATGTCATAAGGTGGAGGCAGCTATGCCCCAGTGCTAAAAAGCACTGTCTGCAGGGCAAAGGGTAGTATGCTGGCCCACTTATGGTTTAACAGCAAAGAGATGTAATGTGCACTGAACTCCCACAATTTGCACAGGCCAGTCCTGAACCATCACCTCACTTCCTTCATTGTAGTAAGAGCAGCATCAGTCCACGTTTACCCCACAATGTGCCTCATGTATGAGGAAATGACACAGTGCAGTGCAGTGCAGCAAGCCAGCTAGGTGCGCCATGCTGCCTCGTTTAGAAAGTGCAGGGAGGTATAGTATTTCTGAGATTAAATGCATCCCTGTACTTTCCCCAGTGATAGGGCACACACTGCTTCCTAGCTCCAATGCAGGCACCCATGTAGCTACTCACTTGGGCCAATGCACACTAATCTAGAATGTAAATCTTCTGAATGGAATGTCTGTGCCATAGGACCAACAACTCATCTGATAGGGAGGCCAGGTGTGGGAGATGGAAGGCATCCACACATAGTTATATGGCAAGAGACATGTCTATTGTACCCTGCATGAAACTATGTTGTTCCCAGCTGAAATGGAAGGCAGGGTGAGTACACATAGGTGTCAGCTGTCATGGAAGGGACCCACAAAATAATTTGTACAGGGGAATCTAAGAAATGCATACCACTGGACCATGTGTACACATTCTAATAATTATGTGTGGGCATGGTGGGACACTGGTACTGCTTTGCATGGTATGCGCTAACTGTGCATGGCAAAATTACATTCAGTGTGAATGGGGAGACTGTGCATACTGGGCAGGTGGGAATGGACATGTGTACCTCATATTACCTACACAAATACACATGTGCCACTGGGTCTGACTGTGCAACACTTGTGGCACACCTGGTTATGGATGGAAGAGAAAAGCCCATTGGGGGACTACAATGTATATGTCATGTGGACTTGGGGAAACATGTGGCACATGCCAGGAGGGAGTATGATGCAACATTGTCACAAGGTGCCAAATGTATAGTTTGGAGGATGTCAAACAGGGACTTGACAAGGGATACCAAGAAACACCTTCCCAACACAAATGATAGAACCCATGGAATAACCTAGGCTGAAGTGTATGGCCTTCTGATGTGGGATTCAGATGTAGTGGTGTTACACTAATCACACCACCACTACAATGTGGGATGAGTCACTAACAATTGCTGCCCATAACAAAACAACATGTATTACCACTGTAAATGGTCATGCATGATTGATGTGTCATAGGCATGTGACAATGAATGTATGATCTGGGTAGGATCACTGTGTGCCATCTACCTGTGTACCAGGGCCCAAGAGTGGGTAATCCTAGGAAGTCTGTACACATACAATGTTTTGGCCCTGAGTCACATGATGTGTGAAACTCTGCAGATGAACAACTCACATCATATTGTTAGGGGGGAGTGTAAGGGAGCTAAACTACCCAGTAGGACAGGTCCCATCCCCTCCGAGCAGGCACACAGTGCTTATGAGAACAATCCATTTGTAACCTAAAGATTGTGAAACTGTGCATCAATACCAATGCTCAACAGGTGTACGACACATCACTGTACAACTCAGGGCCCTATGTATAAGGAAATGACGTAATCTGGTGTTGCAGGCCAGGTTGCTGCGCTGCATCATTTGAAAAGTGCAGGGATGCATTGCACGTACCAAAATGCAACACATTCCTGTACTTTCTTCAGCAGTGGTGCACAAACTGCTGCCTTGCGCCAACACAGGCACCCTTGCCCCATGGTGTAGGCGTCGTACATTGTAGGGATGATTACTCATGTCCAGGAAGGGGCACTTTCCTGAACATAAACAATCATGAATGCCATCTTCCTCTTTCAGTATGTTCTGCAGAATGCAGCACACATTGAAAGAGGAAATAAATGGGGAGAAAAATGTAATTGCTCTCCATTGCACCACTTCAATTCCACCCCTGAGGTAGTGTAGTAATCTGACACATTTCCAGACATCTAAATCAGGGAATATGTCAGATTCCTTTGGATTCTATAGGTGTTGTGTGGGTACACCCACAGCAACACACATGGAACTTACCTTTTACACAGTGTAATGCATGGAAGGGGTACATATTAACAGGGCCATGACAAGCTACTCAAGGTGGCTTGTTGTGGCTTTGTAAATATGGGGCCTGCACCCTGTGCAGCCAGAGCATCAAAAACTATGACACTCCAGTTGCGCAGTGTGCTGTAGGGGCCTTGTAAATGAGGAACTTAAAGTGCTCCTTTGGAAACCTTGATTGTTAACCTGATTATTCATGTCAATGCATAGCAGAGATCAACATTAACATATCTCCATTTTATTGCAGAGAATCAACACATACCTTCTGGCCAGCTGACTCTCCTGGACTTTTCCAATGATGTAGATGACCAGCTGCAAACCATACATCCGGATATCATCCAACAAATTCTGGGTGCCATACAGACACAATCTCCGGTCACAGGGAGGCTAGACAGCATTGCGGGGTCTCCCGATGATCTGTCCAACATCCAACAGACACCACTTGCCAGCCTGCTCACATCCCTGGACTCCCAAGACCTAGGACTTATGTTCCAAAAAACTGAAGTAGGAGTCCAGTGGGAGCTGGCAGATCAGGTGTGGGTGGAGATGGAGACCATGGTGGGTACCCTGGAGGCAGTCCATACGTGCCTTAGTCCAAATAAGGAGAATGTGGCTGCCATGTGAGGCTCCTACTCACTGCTTCTTAGCCTCAAGAAGTCCCTGGCTGACAGCACAGGTCTTGAGACAGAGGCACAAGGAATGCCCAGCCAAAGTGACAACAGCGAGGTTGCCAACAGACTGGGGGCAATACAAAATGTCTTGGAGTCCATGGACTGGAAATAGGACTCCCTCATTGCCAGCATGGGTGCCTACCACGTGATGTTTCTGCTGTATTGCAGTTCCTGCAGATCCTCCTTGCTGCTGTGCTGCCTCATGTGTTCCCACAGATCTGTGTGTGCCTCACTCTACTTCAACACCTACAACACATCTGTCATTGGAGGCACCACATACATTAGAGGATGACGATGGAAAACTGCTCAGTAGCATTTCCCTGTGGGACATGCCAACTTTCTCCTTTGCTCGGTGCTAAAGATCATGTCAGCATCCAAAAAAACTGCCACTGTCCTCAATTTGACTCTCCCACTGTTGACATCTCACATATGTGGACTGTCATTGTGGCCAATCTTCTCTAATGGTTATGTGGTCTTCCTCCTTACTGAATCATTCCTCTTCAAAACATGTCCCATTACATGTTCACCCCCATGATCGCTGTCTGGACATCCAATGGCTCGATACATCAGTTGAGGTTATCTCATGAAATGTACATCAGTATACTGTTTACATTTGCACATGTAAATTAAATCACTAACTACAACCTTTGTGTTGTATGTGTGTCTGAAGCTGGACCAATATGAAAATCGATGCACAGCCTGCCAGAAACGATGCACAGCCTGCCCTAGGATGAGTAAATCAATGCACAGCCAAACCAGAACGACACAGCCCAGAATCTGAGGGAAGATCGACGCAGTGCCTGTGTTGCGACTGGAAATTCAAAGCACAGCCTTACTGGATCAACACACAGCCAAGCTGGAACAATGCAGCCCAACTTCCTGAGTGAGGATTGACGCAACACCTGCCGTGTGACAGAAAATCAAACACATCGCCTACCAGATCGAAGCAATGCCTGTGACTTCTTCCCGCACGCCCAGGATTTTCCCCCGCATCATCTCTGGGCACCAGAAGATACCCGCATCTCAGTGAGGAACCAAGACTGCGTGCCGGAAATCAATGCAAAGCCCCTTGCAGCATGGAAAGAAACAACACATCGTCTGTGCCGCATCAAAAGATCGGATGCACACCTTATTTTTTTCACGCATCTCCTCCTCTGAAGTATGCATGCATGGTAATTTGGACGCCAACCAGGTACTTCGTGCAAACAAGAAACAACTGTTGATTTCTAAGAATTAAGACTCTTTTTAAACATGCAAAAGTGATATCTCAGCTTTGTTGTTATCGCTTTGACCTTAATTTATTTAATCAGATAAATATCTTATATTTTTCTAAACTTGTGTGGTGTATTTTTGTGGTGTTTTCACTGTGTTATTGTATGATTAATTGCACAAATACTTTATACATTGCCTTCTAAGTTAAACCTGACTGCTCAGTGCCAAACTACCAGAGGGTGGACACAGGAAAATTTGGATTGTGTTTGACTTACCTTGACAAGGATTTTGATCCCTATTTGGACAAAGGTGAATACCTCTGGCAACTAGAGACCCCATTTCTAACATGTATGTTGACTATCAAGCATTTCCTGAGGCATGTGGTACAACAGGTATCCTGCAGTCATTGCTACAGCTGATGTAACTCACACCACAGGTGGCTAGTCTAAGTATGGATAATAGCAACAATTCAATATTGATGTGACAGCCAAATGATGCCTGTGTCAGTCTGTGAGGGCATGAATAAGTGTGTGAGTAACAAATCCCAGTATTAGGATGCATGCAATAACAACAACATTCCACCCCTGCATGTACCGTGATTTCCCAGCACAGGCAACTGCATATGAATACATATTTTCGAATCTGTATCCATTCACATCCAGATTGTCACATACATTGCTCAATGATGTTTGTAGATACCTGATGTGATTCCATTGCCAACCTGACAGGTACTTGCCCACAGGAAACTCACCCAGTTACACATGTTGCCACATACTGCTAGCACAGTCAAGGGTGTGTACCTTACATAACCTGTGCAGACAAGGTAACTCCTAAACAGTAAATCATGATGGAGGCTCAAATGTAGGCAACAACAATATTTAATAAAACCATAAATATGTTACTAAAACAACCTAAACTACCAAACCTAACTACCCTAAGCTAACCTACAGTACCTTAAACTAATTGATACCTGCAACTATAAACTTATTTTTTGTATTATTCAAAATGTTTGTATTTTTTGTATATTTTTTCTATAAACACATACTGTAAACATTAACCCTTACCCACTAAAACACCTAATAAAAACAAAGCCCTACAAATGTACCCACATCTAATGAAAACTACAATCTACTACAACTAGCGTACACTACACTAATTTATCTAAACAGAACTATCTAAAAACTCTAACAATAAAAACAAACATCTGCAAGGCGGAAGGGCACTAAGGGTCCATTTGACCCACACGGCTCCTCAAGGTTTCGGCACCATTTGCTTTATTACCCAGAGCAGGATGTACATCATGTCCATTTTATGTTCCAGCTTGGAGACATAGGCCCTCATTACAACCCTGGCGGTAAATCCCGATTTCCGCCGTGCAGAAGACCGCCAACATACCACTGCTGCCGTGGAATTCCGCTACAGGTATTATGACCCACAGCTCGGATTCCGCCACAATACAGGCACCCACACAAGTCCGCCACACCAAAGGTCAGTGATAAACTGGCGATACCAAAACCAACACCGTCACGCCAACAGGAATACACCCCCAGTATCACGACCCATGAATCAATGCGGCTGTCATTCAACCGCGGTAAACCATTGGCGATACACACCGCCGTGCTCAAAATACACACACACTAACAAAACACAACCACATTGGACAATTTGAAATACACACACCTGATGCACATACACACACCACACCCAAACACCCAACCCAATATAAAGCACACACCCACATCACCCACAAACCCTTATAACCAAAAATTTAAAAGAAGGTCAGAGAGAGAGACTACTTAAAACAACACCAGCATCCACAGACACACAACACCATCACTTACACAACATCCACGCACCTCAAACAACACACACCAACACATCCCCTCACACATCACAACAGACACCACCTCACACATCACCCACACCACATCATGGCACCTCAAAGACACACCAGGTTGTCAGAGGAGGAGCTCAGGGTCATGGTGGAGGAAATCAGGCAACCCCACTAACACAGGACGATCAAGGACCTGGGTCAGTGGCAGAGGGCACACGGTTCAGAGGACAGAGGCACAGGATAACAGGGAAGCTGGGAGGACTGCTGTGCGACAGGAGGAGGACAGGCCCAGGGAACCCACTCTCCATGAGGCACTATCCAACATAATGTGAGCTTTCCACCATTCCCAGGAGACCAGGGCACGGTACTGGCCAAGCTTCAGGAGACCCAGCCGCTGCAGGAGGAACACTACCTGGGGATCAGGGAGGATATGATGTCCATCAACACCACCCTGGTCACCATTGCAGGGGTGCTGGCAGACCTTCTCAACACCAGGAGGGACACAGTGGCACACCAACGGGCCCCTGACACTAGCCTGGACAATGAACATCCCTCAACCTCTGACCACCAGCACCCCACCCCCTGCAGATGGAGAGCCACCCCTCAAACGGTCCCTGAGATCCAGGAACAAGACAGAAAACATTGCCAAGACCCCCGCCAGGAAATAAGAACCCCCTGAATGTCACCCTTCTGTCCCACTATGTCACCCTGTCCACCTTAAACTGCCATTGCTCCACTTCCTATGCCCCTTTGGACAATGCACCTGTGAAACAAATAGACTGCCATGGACATACCTCCACCACAACCCCAGCCCATTTTATAACCCCCTCCACTTATTTTCACAGAAATAAACACACTTCAATCACAAAACAATCTGGAGTCTGTCTGTGCTTTCACAAATGTGTCATTGCAATATCTTTGGAATATAGCAATGTCAATTTACTTGTTCACATACCAATGTAACACAGCTGTAGGCCAGCAGAGCAGAGGGCCCAAAGTGGGACCCAGATCTGTGAAATGGAAAGTCAAAGTGACAAGTCAGTGTCCGTACACTGAGTGAAAATGACATACTTATGCTAGCTCCAACAATAGTATGAGATGTGGGAAGCAGTGACATCTTCTTACCTTTGTCTCACTGGAGGTATTGCATGATGATGTTGTTTCGGTTGTCGATATCCTCTTCTTCTGCCTCCTCCTTTTCACTGTCCACAGGCTACACAGCTGCCACAAGACCACCATCTGGCCCATCCTCCTGCAGAAAAGGCGCCTGGCGTCGCAAAGCCAGGTTGTGCAGCATACAGCAGGCCACGATTATCTGGCACACCTTCTTTGGTGAGTAGTATAGGGAACCACCTGTCAGATGGACGCACCAGAATCTGGCCTTCAGGAGGCCGAAGGCATGTTCTTTTATCCTCCTAGTTCGCCTATGTGCCTCACTGTAGCATTCCTCTGCCCTTGTCCTGGGATTCCTCACTGTGGTCAGTGGCCATGACAGGTTGGGGTAACCAGAGTCACTTGCGAATGTCGAAGGACAACTGTTAAACACACACTAACCCTTAGGGACAACCCCATACCCAGACACCTATGTCAACTGTGTTGGGACCTTGGCCTCACCTATTAGCCACACACGGTCCCTCAGGAGTTGCCCCATCACATAAGGGATACTGCTATTCCTCAAAATGTAAGCGTCATGCACAGAGTTAGGATACTTGGCATTCACATGGGAGATGTACTGGTCTGCCAAACACACCATCTGCACATTCATTGAATGGTAGCTTTTCCGTTTTCTGTACACCTGTTTATTCCTGTGGGGGGGTACAAATGCCACATGTGTACCATTAGTGGCACCAATGATGTTGGGGATATGTCCCAGGGCATAGACGTCACCTTTCACTGTGGGCAAATCCTCCACCTGAGGGAAAACGCATGTGTTTCAGCAGGGCAGATAACACTCTGGACAACACGTTAGAGAACATTGGCTGGGACATCCCTGATGCCATGGCCACTGTTGTTTGAAAAGACCCACTGGCCAGGAAATGGAGTATAGACAGGACCTGCACTAGAGGGGGTATTCCTGTGGGATGGCGGATAGCTGACATCAGGTCTGGCTCCAACTGGGCATACAGTTCCAGGATTGTTGCAAAATCAAGTCTGTATGTGATTATGATGTGTCTCTCTTCCATTGTCAACAGGTCCCCCAGGGGTCGGTACACCGGAGGATGCCGCCATCTCATCACCTGCCCCAGCAGACGTGCCCTATGGAGGAGAACAGCGAGCAGAGAGTCATCCAACACTGAGGTATCACAATGTGTTATTTGCAGAACGTTTGTAATCAGCAATGTGCCGGTATCTGTCTGTATTCCCGGCCTAGATACGTGTGATGCAGTTTTCATCCATCCCATGCCCCCTGAAATTTCGGCTGCCTGACCTGTAAGGTGGGACAAGGGGAAATAAGGTAACTGCGCTGCCGTTGTAAACCGTTGGGATGGGCGGTCGAAGACCGCGGCGCAATTCTGCATTGGTTAACATTGGGCCCTATGGGTCCCAGGAGCCAATGACGATGTATGCCGGCGGTGACGGTACGCACCACCGGAGACGTGACCGACATTTTCTGTCTGTTCACTCACTTGATACCTGACCTTCAACAGGAGAGGACCTACACTGCAAGTGCTGTTGTGACCTGTGTCTGGAAGCGACAATGGCTACAGTGTCTGGGGAAAGGGCCCCTGCCTTCACTTCGGAGGAGTTGGAGAAACTAGTGGATGGGATCCTCCCCCAGTACACGCAGCTGCACAGTCCTCCAGACAAACAGGTGAGTACACTGTGAGCATGCTGCATAGGCAATGCCTGCTTTGAGTGGTGTGGATGGAAGATACATGGAGAGGGCTGAGGCCTGCATGTGCGGATGGTGAGTGTATGTGCGTCAAGGCATGGGTGGGAACTGGTTGGCAATGAGTATGACGGTCCGGACGGGTGAGTAATTTCATTTCCCCCTGTACCATTCCTCTAGGTCAGCGCCCACCAGAAGAAGGGTATTTGGCGTGCCATCGGCAAGGACGTCCAGACCCTGGGGGTCTACCACAGACAGAGCACCCACTGCCGTAAAAGATGGGAGTACCTGCACCGGTGGAGCAATAAGATGGCAGAAGCCCAGCTGGGGATGGCCTCCCAACGTGGAAGGGGTGCCCGTCGCACCATGACCCCCCTAATGTACCGCAACCTGGCGGTGGCCTATCCGGAGTTGGATGGGTGCTCGAGGGCATCACAGCAGCCACAAGGGGATGAGTACCCTCTCATTCAGCTGACTCTGTGCGCATTACGAGGTGTCTGGGTGGTGGAGGTGGGCAGTGTGTTCCCCTAGGCCAGGGCAAACTTGGTAGGCAAGGTCCCTTGTGAGGCAGGCTATGTGGCACCCCAACACCACCTGTGACTTCCAGGTATGCAGCAAGTGGGCTTAGACCGCGTACCCCATGGTCATGTGAATTTTCTAGGAACTGTTAGTGCATGGCGTAGTGCTGAGGGCTGCTCCCTGTTTGTTGTGTCCGCCAACAGTAGTAGTGTTGCAAGCACTGAACATGTTTTTCTTCTGTCTTTCCCCTCCTTTTTGTTCTCTCCCTGTTCTTGTGTGCAATAGCATCATCAGGCGGAGGAGCAGTGGCACTGGAGCAGGAGGGAGCTGCAACCCACTTGGCCCTGGAGGGTGAAGCAATGGATTCTGAAGCCACCAGTGGGACAGAGGGCAAGGGGAGCTCCATAGCGGGGACAGGAGCATACACCAGTGACATCAACTCCCCCTCTGGTGGGAGCTCCCTTGCGGTGGCGGGTAACTCTGTGCCCACCGCATCAACAGGTAAAGCCGCCACCCCCCACCAGCACCGCCCTCCCAGCAGCCCCTCAGCGTGTGTACCGTGCCCGCTCACCCAGGAGGGTGGGTATCTCCTTCACCCCAGGCACCTCAGGCACTGCCCCAGTCAGCCCTGCTGCCCTCAGTGAGGAGGCTATTGACCTCCTGAGATCCCTCACTGTTGGGCAATCTACCATTTTGAATGTCATCCAGGGTGTTGAGAGGCATTTGCAACAAACAAATGCATACCTGGAGGGCATTCATTCTGGGGAGGCGGT
Organism: Pleurodeles waltl; assembly: GCF_031143425.1. Taxonomy (NCBI): domain Eukaryota; kingdom Metazoa; phylum Chordata; class Amphibia; order Caudata; family Salamandridae; genus Pleurodeles; species Pleurodeles waltl. Next base: position 1,845,445,614 of record NC_090440.1, read on the forward strand.
TCAACAGAGAGCATTTCAGGCTCTGCCCTCAGCACTGATGGCAGCCATTGTCCCTGTGTCCAGCCTTCCCCCTCCAACTTCCACTACCCAGACCCAATCCCCTGTACCTCAGCCTATCCCAAGCACTCCATCAGACCAGCATGCACACACATCAGCACAAAAAAGTGGCTCAGGAAAATATAAGCACCACACATCCCATAGGCACTCACACAAGCACCATCCCCATGCAGACACAGCAACATCCACTGCCTCCACTGTGTCCCCCTCGTCCACGTTCTCCTCCTCCCTCCCTGTCTCGTCTCCTCTCACACCTGCATGCACTACATCCTCAGCCACTACCTCAATCACCAGCACGCCCATCACCACTCACGTGCAATCACCACCCCCACTACCGTTCACACATCCCCTGTGTCCTCTCCCAGTGTGTCTGTGAGTGCTCCTCCCAAAGTGCACAAACACAGGCACAAACCAACCCAACAGCCATCCACCTCACAACAGCCTCCGGCCCATGCACCTCCACCCATATTTAGCAGACGTACACCTCCTACAACCACTACCTCTTCCTCCACTCCCAAACCCACTCCATCTTCCTGTCCCAATGTGTCTAAAAAACGTTTCCTACCCTTGACCTCTTCCCTTCACCTCCCCCCCTGTCCTTCCCCTAGGGCCAGGCTTTCCTGGTCCCAGCCCAGCACCTCAGCCACCTAATCCCCAGGCACAGTGGTGCCAGCAACTGCAGGGTCATTGAGTGCGCCACCAATCAGGGCTGCCAGTGTGCCACGTAGCGAGGGCAAGGACATTCCGCCACCTGCCAAGGTGAAAAAGGTGCCCACATCCCAGAGGGAGAAGCTGCACCTACCAGCCACGAAGGGCTCCGCAAAAACAAAAGGGGATAGTGGCAAGACACCTGCGGCACCATCAAAGGTGGGGAAGGGACAAAAGCAGAAGAGCAGGTCAGGACAGGGCACGGTGGCACCGACTGAGGGACCAGTGTCACCCCTTCTGTCCGCGACAACACCAACCTGTACGGCGGCGAACACAGCAAGCTGCCCCGCCACCAGCACTGCCACCTGCCCCGCCACTTGCACCGCAACCTGCACTGCCACCTGCACAGCTGCCGGCACATCTACAGCCTCAGCGACAGTCACCAGCCTCTTCCCCAGTGGGCAGCCATCTGAGGCTGCAGGAGACGTCCTGCTGTGTCCCTCAGCAGGTGCTGGCCCATGCAGCACCCCCAGAACCACTGCCACAGAAACCACCACAAGCACCGCCACCAGCCCTGCGACGTGCTCGGACAATGGCACCACCGCTGACATAGCTACCATCCCCAGTTGTCAGTCGTTCGAGGCTGGAGGAGAGTTCCTGGACCCTAGCCAGCTTCCATGAGGCATGACTTCCATCATTGTTTGCACCTGCAGGTGGAAGGCGAAGCTGCAGCAGTGTGGGGAATGTCGCTGCCTCCATGGCGTATCATGCGACCTGTTCCTCAGCAATCTCGTGGCACACTCACCCAGGTGAGGGAATTGTACCGGCCACACTGCATGTGGAGCACTCTGGGCACCATGCCCCCTCCAGAACCAGTGGAGAATGACATCCACTACCTCAGTCCTTGGCAGGATGAAGCACTCTGGGCACCAGGCCCCCTCCAGAACCAGTGGAGAATTACATCCACTACCGCAGTCGTTGGCAGGATGAAGCACTCTGGGCACCAGGCCCCCTCCAGAACCAGTGGAGAATGACATCCACTACCTCAGTCCTTGGCAGAATGATGCACTCTGGGCACCAAGCCCCCTCCAGATCCAGTGGAGAATGGCATCCACTACCTCAGTCCTTGTCAGGATGAAGCACTCTGGGCACCAGGCCTCCTCCAGAACCAGTGGAGAATGACATCCACTACCTCAGTCCTTGGCAGGATGAAGCACTCTGGGCACCAGGCCCCCTCCAGAACCAGTGGAGAATGACATCCACTTGAGAGACTGTGGCTATGCACTCCCCAGGATACAGCAATGGACAAACCACCCACTGGAGAGACTTGAGAGACTGTGGCTTTGCACTCCCCAGGATAAAGCAGTGGGCAAACCACCTACTGGAGAGACTTGAGAGACTGTGCCTTTGCACTCCCCAGGATCAAGCAGTGGGCAAACCACCCACTGGAGAGACTTGAGAGACTGTGGCTTTGCACTCCCCAGGATACAACAATGGGCATGGAGCCCCCTCGTGCAGCAGTGGCGTTGTGCGTTCATCTGGCTGAGGTGCCTGTTTATTTTCGATCTGATGCCCCCGCAGTGTTCTCTCCGTTTCCAGTCAGGTATCTTGTGTGGGTTTCGCCCATGCATTTTGGGAAAAGTGGTCCACAGACAATGATTGGTACACTATCCGGCTTTGTGTAGTTGGTGTACATATTTGTATATACTGAATTTAGATTTTTGACTATCGGATTTTTCATGATTACAATCATTATAATCATTTCCTTTTGTCCTTGCGTTCTTCCAGGGGGTGATGGGGTGTATATGTAATGTTACTGCATGTATTTGTGTGTATGTTGTTTAGGGTGAGGGTGGGAGGTATTGCATGTTGCGTGTGTGTGTCACTCTCTTTACCCCCTGTGTTGTAGGTGCAGTACTCACTGTGGTCATCGACGGCGTCTGTCCTGCTCCTGATAGAGCAGGAGGAAGAGCAGCATTGGTAACACCTGTAGTTCGGGCTCCATGGCATCCTGGTTCCTTGTTGGGTGTCGAGAGGTGAGTATTTTCCTTTCTGTGTATTGTTTCCGCCGTGCTTTTGATAGTGTTGGTTCCACCCCGGAGAAGGTGGAGCATAGGCGTATTGAAATACAATGGGTGGTACTTTGCCTCCACCTGTCTGTTGGCGGTTACCGGCGCGGTGTTTGTTTCTACTGCTGTAGCGGTCTGAGTGTTAAAGTGGCCGTCTATGTTGGCGGTTCCGTCATGGTCGTGATTCCATTTTTTTTCCCACCGGCCTATTGGTGGTATTACCGCCACTTTAACACCGACCGCCAGGGTTGTAATGAGGGCCATAGTATTTGAGATTAGCCAATTTCGTCCACGTCAGTAGCCAGTACTTGTAGCGTGCCATGGGACGTAGATGGGGCAGTGTGAGTGGTGGTGGAGGTTGATGGACCTGCCCCTGCGGTCCCACCCTTGCCTTTGGCTCAAGCCTTTCTTTTGTTTGCTCCATACAATTTGGGCCCCTCTTGGGGGAAGGCACTCCAGGACCCTGATGCTTTCTCCTTCTCAAATGTCTTCGCCATCCACTTAAAGGCCTTGCGCAGCTGATATATGTGGCAATACTTTTCCGCTCTGACATCATGCTTCCTCTTATGAGCTGCAATCATGTTCCCTGTGTAATCATGAATAAAACATTTCAATCTAACATTTATTTGGCAAATGAACATCAACAATGCCATGGAAATACTAACTTCTGATGTTCCACCCTTCACAAATCCGTTAACATCTTGTTGGACAAAGTGAACATACATCTGCCAAGTATACATTACCCCTCCCATATTTATTATGGTCATGAAACCAAGGCTAAGCTATTGTTGCACAATAGCAGTGCCCTGTCTTGGGGCATCTAAGCATATCCATGTCAGCATTGAGTATCCATATGAACAATGCAGTATTGTGACTATGGTATAGCACACCCATCACGTTGTATTGACCATCAATGTCCCGTCTGCATTCTCCAGGGATGCATGGGACAACTCTTACGTCAACTCCTATCAGTACATGGTGGGCTGTGCCATGATTTACTGCATGCTACCTGAGTAACGGAATGTGTTCCGCCATGCAGCCCATTGCCTGTACATAAGTGTCCAATATTCATGTCACCATGCTGCACACCAGCACTTAGCACAGCTAATTGATGGGTGTGTTCATGCACACCATACATCTCACATGCACAGAGATCTTGGGATAGCAATGGCTAATGCGGTCCATTGTATGAATCTGCTTGCAGTACATCATAGAGTCTATCACGTTAAGTACTATCAGAAGATGGATTGGGTATTGGCATGTCATATGACAATGATGTACACACATTCCTCTGGTCCAACACACATTGCCTGATCGGGGAAGATGGCAGGGGATAGAAACGTTGATCCATCCAAAATATGTTATGGGGCATCACACCACATGAGTGGGCAAATTAACTGCAGTTCCAATTATTGTATTTTGACCTCTGTCCTGCTACACTTAGGGCCTAATTTATGAGGCTCTAGCGGCACACTGAACCACCTGAGAATTATTTTGGGGGACGTTCCAGTGGTGCAGTGTACCAGCCCATATTTACAAGGCCACACACATCCACCTTGTGTGGATTTTCATGGCCTTGTAAATATGGACCCCTTTCACGCATAACACTGTGTGAAAGGGCCATTCCATGAGTGTTCCCACACAACACCCATGAAACCTGAAGGAATCGGACGCATTCCCAGATGTATAAGGATAGGAAACTGTCACATTCCTATGCCACCTCAGGGGTGGCATAAGATTGATGCAAGGGGGAGAAATAGCTTCATTTCTCCCTGTATATCTCTCTTTATATGTGTGCAGCATTGTGCAGCACACATAGAAAGAGGAAAACACCTTTTGTGATTGATTTTGTGCAGGATGGTGCCCCATCCTGCACGAAAACAATCATCCACACAACACAGGAACCCTTGCACCATGGTCTAAAGGTGCCTGCATTGACGTATAGAAGCAATTTGTCACCAGCCCAAGGGGAAAGGACAGAAATCCACCAAACCTTGTAGAAGCGGTTATGAAAGTGGTACATGTTCTTTGAATCTATAGTGTGACTCAAACTTTTTTTCTCTGTGTTAAGGAGAGGCGTGCCTAGCGACTACACTACAGGTAAAGTTCTGGGCTTCTGTGAAACACAAAACTTTGTGCAGTCATCCTGTGTGCATGTTGAGTGTGTGGTTTGCAATGTTTAGCACATACATGGTAATATAATTGTGCTCTGTATTGGTCTGATTACTAGGGCCAGTGGGCCACTGTTTCCATGTCAATGGGTTTAGCATGACACAAGGGGAAGGATGAAAGTAGATTACACCAAACAAGAGATGTGTATTGTCTGCATTTCTGTTGCTGAAAGGTGGAGACACAGGAACTGAAGTGAGGGAGGATGACGACTAGGCTACATTTAGAAATTCCTTGAAGACACTGTTAGCAAAGAGTTGGTAATTAGTCTTTCTTTGGCAATACAATTTGGTAGATGGTTGGCTGATGGGTAGAACTATAGTTTTTGCTGCTCAAGGTCTGATTTTTTCTAGGCACGACCTGTCTTTTTTTTGTACCTCATTAGTGTTTCATAAAGGCTGATGACAGACAAGTGCAAAGATCTCACACTTTGCTGTGTCTTTGTTTTGAATACTCTTTTGGAGCTAATTCCTTTATGGCCTAGTGTGAGAGCCATCACTCTGTACGAAGCCTGTGTCTGGTGTACAACCTGAGAATGATATGTGAAGGAGAAGTAACCAAAATTGGTTCTGAAATCTTCGACAGTGGATCCACATCTTGTGTTTTGAAAATGTGTAAAAAAGTGTGAGCCAAACCACCCCACTTTTTTCCAGTCCCATGCTGTCTTTGGGACTGGATGGAGTAAGCATGGCCCTGCATTGTCTAGGAGGAGAAGCCAAGAATGTTCCCGACATGAGGAGCAGCCAGAGAAATCTGTTTTGTCCAGAGAGCAAAGCCAGGAGTAATGTGTCTTGTGAAGCTCCCCCCCTCCCAAGTTGTTTAGTGCAGCTTTTTGTGAGAGTGTTAGATGCATAACACTGGTGCTGATGCTGCCAGCAATGTGAGTGAAAGTTGTGTCTCTGCTGAAGTGGGAAGCCTCAATCAGCCTGGAGGCTTCAACTAAATTTGCAACAAGCACATCTATGAATACAAGATGTTTAGCTTTTGGATCAGGATGCCAATATGTTGGTATGCAGCTAGTACATTTAACTTTTATTCTCTCAGATAAAATGGGTTTACAGGTGATGTGGGATAAATTTAAAACATTTTGACAGTTGGCAGCCAAGCCACCTCCCATTTGTCTCTCAATATCTTGAATTATCAGAATAAAGATGAAGGTCTAACTGATCTTGTAAAGTCTGGCATGCATCTAACATTCACCAAAGGAGAAACAAGTAAATGCAAAGCAGGTGAGGGGGAGCAGGTGAACTTTTGCTCAGGAATAGTTAGGTTTTTGCTGCCCCTTGGGCATGGGGTTATTGGATTATTTGATCTGGCAGTGTTGGACCCAATAATCCTAGACTCAGAAATACCTGGTACTCAAAATGGCCCTCAGTCCTTCCTTTCTCCCATCCCGTCAAAGGGACTTAATGAATAAGACTCATGAAGCAACCATGATTCAGTAATGAATAAGATTTTCAAGTGTTATCTAAAATTAAACTTAACTTAAATGCAGATTGTGTATAACTAAAAGTACATTTAGTAGGCTAAATTGTATAGTTATTCTTCTACATACTTTTTATAGAAAAAAGCATTCATTATTTTTACAAAGGTCAACGGTGATGTAGATGAAAACAAGGAGCCTAGTAATTTGCTTTAGTGGTTAATGGCAATATAATTGTGCAGAATCACGATCCAGATGAAAAAAAAAACATAACATTTAAATAGATGAGGAATGAGGACCGCAGTAATAAAAGGGGAAAAACTAGGGTGTCTAGAGATATGGGAAGGAAAAGATCATAAGAGAAGAAGCATATAAAGACTTATAATGTGAAGTCAAGACTGAGAAATGCATGCCAGTAAGGATAAAAATACATCATCACATAGATTAAGTAGAGCGTGCCCTCAGAGAAGATGCCTGTTAGACTCCTGCAGGTTATTGGGTTTGAAGCAGCTGGCTAATGGCACAACACATCAAGGAGGCCTTACCCTTGACCTAATAATGGCACCATCAGATGTGATTACAGTTAAGGAAGTTGTGTTGGTCTGATCACTTCCTAGTGATATTTGAACTACATAGACCTAGGCCAGAATAGGTAAAAGCTGGAAGTAAGAAAATCAGACAACGCAGAGCTTGAATCAAGCTAAGGAAGCTATAGGATGATAAGATATTTGACTTACAAAAGTGTTTTATGGAGGAGGATTCCATGCAAGAAAAATATGATCACCCCCAGGCTATAATTACAGAGACATTAGATAGAATTATTCCAGTAAAATTTGTAAAGACCAAACCGAGACAATCAGCTCCCTAGTTCACAACAACTTTAAGAGAAAACAAACATAAGTGTAGGAAATAGGAAAGGCAGAGATGTAGAAGTTATTCCTATGGGGATAAGCAGGTTTTTAAAGATGCATTAAATCAATACACTGTAGAAATTAGGAAAGCCAAATAAATATACTATAGCACAACCATTATGAAGGCTGCAAATAAACATAATTTTTTTTGGGAGATAGTAAGAGATTTGGTTGACCCAGAATGCGCTAAGAGCACAGTGATACCGTCGCCAGAATTGTGCAACAAGTTGTTAATTTTTTTCACAATAAAATTTAAGCAATTATGAAAGATATAGGGGAAGATTCTGGCATTGTAAATCCCAGTTGGAAGATGTAGCAATGAGATCCCTCAGACTGATCTAGCAGGCAAGGAGAACAGTCCTGGCAACAAACAAGGCAAAAGAGAGCCTATGAGTGGTGAAATCTTCAAGGAAGTAGCCACGTCCATCTCATCTGGCTCCTTATTAGATCCTGCTCTACATGGGGTTTGGAAAGACAGGCAGAAGAATTATACCTGGTCTTATTGAGGGTTTGTAATCAATCCTTAACCACAGTAAAAGTTCCCCCTGTGTGGAAGAACGCAGTTGTTAAACTACTGCAAGGCCATTCGCTGACATAAATAATCATAGCAATTACTAGCCTATTTCTCAACTTCTTTACCCAGTAAAGATCATTGAGAAATATGCTAGCAGGAAGTTAGCAAGTTATTTGGAATACTGTAATATCTTTGAAAATGAACAGACAGGCTTTAAACTGGCATATGGTATGGACATCGGCCTATTACATGCGATGGATGAACTGAGAATGATAGTTGATAGCGGCAAAGTGGCAATACTAATTTTATTAGATCTTTCGGCCACATTCAATACTGTCAACCATTGAATACTGTTGACCAGAATGAAAGAAATTGGGATTGAAGGCAATTTATAGATTGGGGAGAGTCATATCTGAATGATAGACATTGAGTCATTGCACTCCCCCCTTTCTAATCTATATTCAGAGAAATAAGGCATGGTGTCTCAGAAGGCTCAGTGCTAAGCCAGATCCTTTTTAATATTTGTTTGCAACCACAGTTGAAGGTGATTAAGTATTATGGGATTACCTTTGCAGTTACGTGGATGATACCCAGATTATTCTATCACTGGATAACAACAGCTCATCCCACCTGGAGAGGTTGCACACCTGCTTATTTGAGATGGCAAGACAGCTCAAGCAGAATAATTTAAAATTCAGTAGGAGTAAGACTGAGTTCCTCTGGTGTAGGCCTGAAAAAATGTTATTTCCCCTTCCAAGTAATCTTTGGCCATAGAACAGCTCTGAGAGCATTGTTACTGCGCAAAATGTTCATAATCTGGAAGTTCTAATGGATGCAAAACTTACATTGGAAACCTATGTAAGCAGAACAGAAAGCAGCATGCTATGGCTTACTGAGAAATCTAAGGAAGATCACTGCCTTACTACCTTAACCAGCAAGGGGCTAGTGATACAGAGTTCAGTGCTGAGGAGATTAGATTACTGTAACAAACTTTTACTGAGTGCCCAGACTACTTATTGAAAAGATTGCATAAGGTCCAAAGAGTCCCAACTAAGCTAAGTTTAATAGATCCCGGTTTGAGTCAGTCTCAGGTTCCCTAACAGTGCTGCACTGGCTACTGGTGAAAGAAGGAATTGTTTTTACAGCAATGTGTTTTGCTTTTAAAACTATGAATGGAACTGGCCCAATATGGAAGAAGAAATTAAGCTGTCATAGGCTGCAGTGGCAGCTGCGGTCGGCATCAGAAAATGTGTTATGTGTTCCTAGATTTAAGAAGGTCAGGTACGGTGGGAGATATTTTCAGTTGAAAGCTGGTCAACTGTAGAAAAAATTTGGACAATTTCACAAAAAGTTTAAAAAACTGTTTCTTTCCTAAGTTGTAGAAGGGACAAGGGTATACTCCGGCTTTCAGGTTTTCTTAGTTCTTTGTGTTTACTGGAGTATCTTAGTGCCATGATACCTGTGAGGTGAACGTGCGCTCTATAAGTGAGTAATAATAATAATAATAAAAATACATGTTACTCATAGCTTTTCACAACATACTGTTCTTGTCACCATTGATGATGTTTAGATCACCTCAAAGTGTGCACAGTGATGATTCTAAGAATGTAATGGCATTGCCAAAGTGCAGTCCCAACGTGTGTGGCAGTGGAAAGGGGCTCACAGAGGGCCATGACAATCAAACAGCAAATTTGATATTGTTTTAGTGTAAGAGACTTGGGTTTTGCGTGACTTTTTTATGGCTTCAAGTATTTGCCTGCTTTGTCAACTTCCCCAGTCAGGCAAAAGAGGGGTTGGATACCTGGTTCAAAGTTTTCATTGACTGTAACATAAGGATGCTTACGGCTGAGGAGGAAAACATGCAGGCTTGCGATCTGAGATGGGGATCTATATATAATGATTATTCTACTAAGGGCAATTGGCATTTTCATAGTTTATTTTATTATATTGAGAAAGTGGTTAACAGAAACGTGTTTAAATTTAGTATTTAATCTCCCGTTGGCTGGTGACTTGAATGCCAAATTGGGCACTCTACCATCCATGTTGCCCTTTATCTTCCCCTCCTTACAATATGAATATGGTCATGACTGAATTGTGGTTTCTAGGGGTCATTTTTTATCCATCTATTTGGTATCCTGTGATCTTTAGAGCATTATGACTAAACAGCAACAAGACATAGCAACTTACACAGGCCAGGGCTTTTGCTCCACAACTGATTACCTATCTAAGTCTAGATCTGTGAATAAATTAAGCTAGCAATGGGGAGGTTTTGTCCAGCATTTTCAGTGACTACAACCCTGTAACATCTATGATATCCATGCTTTTTGGAAGATAGTGAATGCCGGCTTTTCCCTATGTAGAACTATAAATAGGGTTTGCATGCCTATTGGCTATGAGGAGTGAATGCTTCACTTCCATCAAATATATTGTCCTGACAATTGCATCCAGGCTATTGAGAATTGAGATTATCCTGTATTTCCCTTAGATATCTTGTTCACCACAGAGGAGGTGTTTGAAGCTATACTTGATAGCCCCTTCGAAAAGGCCCCTGAGCCAGATGGGATCCCAACGGATCTCTAGAAGGAAAACCCAGAGTTTTTGGGCTCCTCTCATACTAATATCATGAATTTAGCATGCAAAGTTGGTATACCTACATCCTGGTATTCATATATAATTGTACCTATAATTTAAAAAGGGGGGGCACGCAGGAGGTGAAATGCTGCCGTTCTATTTCCCTACTTGACTCCTCTGTAAAGGTAATTGGCAGTATTGTTCCAGATAGGCTGCTGCTTTGGACCCCGGAGAACAAAACTCCCAGACCCAATATGAGATTAAGAAAGGGCTGGGAACAGTTAAACAGCATCAATTTGTCAGAAGTCATAATCTGACATTTGACCTATGTCTTTTAAGAGCAGTAAATATGACAAGTTAAATACAGAATTTAAAGGCATCTTTATGTATTGCTTTGATGTTCATGAACCACCAAAAATCAGCTGATGACCCATCAGTTGGTCATGGCCGACAGTTTGGGAAACACTCTTCTAGACTCTTTAAAAAGCACCAATTACACTTAATGATAACATCCATACATGATCCTCCTAGATACCAATACTGGTCATCTCCCACCTTACTCTGAAGGAGGATTTAGGCTCAATGATTAGAGATGAGTGACATTGTAGTTGGCTTCTAAAATCCTAAATCTACAAAATCTCCCCTTTAGGCTAAAAAAGAGTACTGACAGTATGGAGTATAAATCAATAGGGTTCCTCCCTTGTATACATTCACAATTCTACTGAAAGTCCCAAGAGCCAACCAAACCTTGAAACTCCCAGACTTCAATGGACAGGCGTGTAGTCCATTAAGTCCATTGATCATAAACTGTCAGACATAATACCACCAAACAGAATTTCTATATGAATTCTGAAAACATTATTTTTGATCATTCTGATATCTAGTTGTCAGGAAAACTCACTATAGATATAGGGCCTGATTTAGATGATGAACACAACGGTCCCGCCATTGACTTTTCAACTGAAAACCTCTACACCGCTGGGATGGTCCGCCCGCCATATTTAGATGTTGGTGGTCCCACAGATGAAAGTCCACATACGAAACTGCCATCTCCACAAAGAAACACCTCCTGCATCAACAGTGGGAGAGCAAAAAAGTGGATGCCGGTGGCACCCCTGCCACCCTTTCCACCGTGCGGATTTGAATGTGACTTACTGCCAAGAAAAAAGTGGCAGTCTGACCTCCACTTCTGAGCTGTGAGATCGGGGAGGAGACGTGAAAAGTCACCTTTTTTCCCCATTCTACCTCCGACAACATCTGCCATCACTGCTGCCACCGACCCACGGAGCATACACAACCGCCCTGTAGCTGGACTCAAAGGTAGAGACGCTGCATTGCTAGGGTACGTTTTCTGGGTACTGCACGGGAGGTGGGGACCACTGCAGGCATATACATTTCACAGTCATTTTCCTATATCACTGTGACATGCATATGTTTGGGGAGAAAATTGTGTCATGCATGGCTGGGGGCTCAGTGCCACAACACACATGTCGCACATATACACAACTGTCATTGTGGTGTCATCATTAATTGCAAAATGAATGCTGGTACCACAATGACGGTACACTCACCTGGACAATGACGTCCATGTGTGCACATTGCAAATTGATCTGTGATTGTGCTATCTGTTGTACATGTGAGTCAGTATGTGTATGTGTGTATGTATTTGCATGTTGAAGTGGAGGGAGCTGGAGTAGGTGATGTGGTTGTGTCTGTATGTGTTTTGCTTGCACATGAGACTCATGTTGTTGTGTATGGTGTGTTGCTATGTGACACATTCAGGTGAGTGTTTCTGTTGTGTGGCGGACATTGTCATTATGTGTGTAGTTTTGCTTGTGTGTGAATGTGCTTGTGTAGCTGAGTGTGTAGTGTTGGTTGCTGTGTTGTGCACGGGTGCAGTGGCAATGGTGTGTGTATGCTGTGTCATGGATATACATTAATGTGTGTTTTTTTGCATGTACGGGTTGTGTTGTGTTGGCATTGTAATGGAGAATAATGTGTACATGGTATTTTGTGTAGTGTGTAGTGCAGGGGGACAAATATGGCTAAGAGATAGTTTGTGTGTGTCACTTACCTCTATTCCATAGCCCCTGCCATTGTATGAAGTCTATTGGACCCTGCCGCCATCTCCCTCTGTCAGCAATCCATTGCCAGTCAACCGCTTCCACAGCTGGAATATCTATATACGGACTGGGGTCTGCTGCCAACATGATTTGGTGGTAACACTGTTGAGATATAAATTCGCCCATAGTCACATTCCTCAGTGCACAATGACACAATGACATGTTCCGTCACTTCACATAGCTTCACTATAGCACAAGGATCCCATTCCAAAAGATAGGAAAACAGTGACAAATACAGTCTAAAGCTATACGCTTGTGGTTTCATCAAAACAAAAACAAGAGGAAAACATTTATAGATCAATCTCATGAGAAACATTAAAAATGTGTCTCACAACAGTCATTCAAACACACATTCAGAGACTCATTGAAACAACGCCTAAAATGTCACTCACCAATGGTACGGTAAAATATATTATGGAATGTTTGGGCAGCCAACTATCGGGTATTGGGGCTTCTTCCTATTACACTGACAGTCTATTGTGTCAAAGAATTTGAGAACTATAAGAGAAACAGCCATCAGTCTGGAACTATCCCAACATAGCACTGAGATCACAAACACTCAATTGCTGTCACAAGTAAAGACAAAACTCCAATGCTCTTTGCCGACAGCTTGGTGCTTTTCTGCAGCCTCCAACAAGATATAGTTGATATCAGCAATATCAATGAACAATCAGCAACTGTGCACTCCCTCAAACTGTCAGTTATGTGTTTCAGCAACACGCTTCCACACTATGTTAACATATTTGCCTACAACAATAGAGAGGACAAAAGAGGCAAATAAGTGTCAGTGATTTCCATGTGGAGGTTACATGCTCTGAAATAACTGACACAAACCATAGGCAGATTATGCAAACAACATCATGTAGCCCTCTGCCCTGCAATGAAAAGTGCCAACATTCAGCTCATTATGTAGAGTAGATCACAAGGTCAAACTCACCAGTACTTTTCTCCTATTTTGATATAACTACTGCTACATTGTGTATGTAAGAGCATTGAAAAAGGGTAAAAAATCAAGTTGCAAGTGTATGCCATCCAAAGGTTTGATCACATAACTTGTGCCTTGAAGAAACACCACTGCAGCAAAGTGTTACATTTAAATCCTCTGCCATCTGCATTGCCCCCATATTCCAGAATATATGAATATGCTGGCCCTCAACACTTCAAGCAAGAAATTAACACCAGAAAAGGACATACTTATATCTCACCATGAAAACACAACATACAGAACCAGTTAAAGTTCAGGGGACATGAACTTGAAGGCATGCCTACTGAAGGAGGCTTCTGAAACCCATGCATCTTCCATTGTCATTCCAGACCCCTTTCAAATATGGATTTGGCCCTAAATGAAACTGTGCATTGATACCATGAGAAACCACACTGAATGAGACAAGATGCAACAAATCACTGATTGGGGGGCTGCATCATTCATCACTGGCAGAAGCAGCCTTCAACCCCTTCATTGCAGGCCTCCCACCTCCACTGTGCCCAGTGCTGAGCCCTTTTTTGACTATTTGGGGTAATTTGCGCTTAAGGCCCCATAACGTTTTGCCCACATAACCTTCCCACACCACATTTGTGTCCTCATTTCCAACATTCTACGGATTCTAAAGGTACCAAGTGTTTGTGGATCCTCCTGGAGGGGATCTAGAAAATGAGCATAATGTAGCTGCATTCTCAGTTTTTGGGGGAAAAATGGGGAAAATTGTCTGTTTTTTTCCCTCGCAAGTGGCATCAACAAAGGGTTTGTGGTGCTAACATCACCATCTTCCCAGCTTTCAAGAATAGGCAGACTTGAATAAGAAAAACATATTTTTCAGCACAGTTTTGGCATTTTACTGAGACATAGCCCATTTTCTCTATTTTTTGCTCTTTCATCTTCCTTCCTGTTAGTGGCAGAAATCGGTGTGAAACCGTTGGTGCTTCCCGGAAAGCTATACATTTCTGAAAAGTAGACAAAATTCTGAATTTAGCAAGGCATCATTTGTGTAGATCCTTCAAAGTTTTCCTATAGAAAGTAACAGTTGAAATAAAAAACAAATATTGAAATTGAGTTGAATAAAACAGCAATTGGAGTCTATGTTTTAATCTGTAAATTCTGCAAAGTAAGGCAGATTTTCAAAAGCTATATTCTGTTACAACTGCCCTGGATCCTTCTGGTTGTGGGGATATATAGGGCTTGTAGGTTCACCAAGAACCCTAGGTACCCAGAGCAAATAACTGAGCGGTACCTTGCAATGCTTTTCATTGTGTATTGGGTATACAGAAATGTATTTTATAAAATATAAAGAGTGAAAAATAGGTATCAAGGAAACCTATGTATTTCTGAAATGGGCACAAAATATAGAATTTAGAATCAGGGGTTATTTGCACATCTCTGAATTTGTGGGTACTATTATAGCATGCAAATTAGAGGGCATTTCTCAAAATGACTTATTTCTTACACACCATCTTACATTCGGAAGGCGCAAATACAGAGAACGGTATTTGATGATAACACTTGTTCTACTATTCTGTGTTCCCCTAAGTCTCCAGTTAAAAGTGGTACCTCACTTATATAGGTAGGCCTAGTGCCTGTGGCAGGAAACCATCCAAAAAGCAATGTGGACAAATAACTTTTTTCCACCCAAAGCTGACCCTTTTTTGCAATGGACTTAACAACAAGGTACGCTGTTCCAAAAAAAGCAGTAGGAGGGAGGAGTCCTAATTACAAGAGCAAGAAACCTCACACACCCAAGTGGGTGTCATGCTTCATCATCGGAATAGCTCCTCATCAGGCTGGTGCTGTAATGCCTGACGGGCACCCCCCGAGGGGGGGCTCTTTGCCAGAGATCTTTACTCGATAATTCCAGGACCCCAAAGGTGAGCTTGGAAGGGAGTAGACAAAGAAAGAGAGTGACAAGACTGAATAAAACTGGCTCAAAACCCTCCACCTAGGGATAACAATTTTATTCGACAAAGGAGGGTAAGGCCAAGGCTAAAACTAATGAGGAGAGTGGAATGAGTATAATGATCAAAACACTCTCAATCACATATCGTGGAACAAGGAACGTGTGGAATTACCAAACCGTCCCTCAGACAAGGGTCAACTTGTTTCGCGTCTTGAATGGTCCATAAGGATCCGGCGACGCTTCTTCACGACCAAAAAATGGAATATACTTCTCCTTCTAAAATACTGGAAACACTCCTATGCAGTAAGACTGTCAGTTATCTATACTCCAGTCACTTATATTGCTTGTGTGTAGCTAGAACGTCCTATTCCTAACTGTCGCCCTGTAATCAAAAAACAAGAATGGGTAACAAATAGAGAAATGTAATATAATATAATTGCTAATAAAGATTAAAAGTAGGTGTGATTTATGGTGAAAAACACACTGTGATGGTGCATGACGTGGCAGGCTGTGCGTATAGAACTATTCATTTGCTTACCCTCCCACTTAGAGGAACGAGCATCATGGGACAGCAACGGCCAATTGGCCGGACATGAACTTATCTAATCAAATACATGAACAATAATGTAGCTGTTACTTCTAAGAAAACATTGTTTCATACCATCAAAAGACACTAGTGTAAGTACGTATAATTTACAAAGCAAGCGTATTGTAAAATACTCTAGCGGTCACGGGCCACACTCATCCCATAGTTCTACAGTTGGGCAGGAATCCAAGGTGCATCGTAGTATAAATGATTAATACAGGATGTAGGGATAAGCAAAAACTAAGCTTACAGAGTGAATCTGCTCAAGAGTATAAGATCATTACAATAATAAATTGCTTCTCTCACAAATACGATAGCGCTAGGATAAGAGTACACGGGAACGTAATTCCACGAAGTTGAAGGAATTACAGGGTGCAATGTGAACAACACATGGGATCGTCATTGCGTAGTGTAGAAGGAATAACAGAATGCAGGGCTAAAAAAAGGGGGTTGCCTGCCATTACCCGTAGGTGTGTAGAGACCGAACCCACGGCTCATCTAACAATGCGGGCTAAAGTAGTTAGAAGCCCGTGTGTAGCCATAGCGAAACCGGCGCGGTAACAATAGGTATCAAAAAAGTCACATGGGCTCAAACTTACTTTTATTACATTACATTTATTAAATACTTACATTTATTAAATCTAAACACCAAGGGAAATCCAGGATGGTATGACTTGTGTGGCTCTAACCAGGTTCTGTTACTCAGAATCCCTTGCAAATCTCATAATGTGTCTAAAACCACATTTACCTCACATTTCTGTGATGGAAAGTTGTGGAATCTAAGGGGAGTCACAAACCTCCTTATTCCAGTATTCCCCCAAATCTCCCAATAAAAATGGTTTTGTACTTGTGTGGGTAGGTCTAGTGCCCACGCCAGGGAAAGGCCCAAAACATATTGTGGACACACAAAATTATCTGTCACAAAATTACCTGTTTTTGCAAAGGGGGCAGCTGTATTTTTTGTCTTGAGCTCAGCAGCCATCTATGGAAACCTACCAAAACTAGTCATTTCTGAAAACTAGACATCTGCGGGAGTACAGGGAGGTGTGGCTTGCATGGTTCCCCCAGTTTTTAACCCAGAATCCCCTGCAGACCCTGTGTGGGATCACGATGCCAGCACAAATTTCCTACCACCCAGTGTTTCTCTCAGTCTCCCGATAAAGATGATATCTCACTTGTGTAGCTAGGCCGAGTGCATGCAACAGGGAAAGGCCAAAAATGTGTAGAAATTGAGGAGGAATCAAAGCATGTCCAAAAAGGAGGTTTTCTTTCAGATGTTTTTAGTCTGACTCTCCTTTTTTTCATCAATATAGATGAAGCAATGCTGTGTGGTAAGAATCCTGTGGGTTCCTGTGAATTCTGGAAGTTTCTATCCCAGAAATGTAGGGAAATAGAGTGATTTCAGGCAAAGTTGGAGGTTAGTAGAGCAGTGTGGGTAAGAAAATGGTGTGGGGTGCATAGGAAGCATATCACCCTGGACGTTCAGTTTTCAGATTTGTCTGGGCATGGTAGATTTTTCCAAATGGCAGCAAATCCAAGTCAAAAAAGTTGAGCAGCTCACCATTGCAAGTGGGACAATATTATAAGTTAGTCAATCTCTCTTGGCTCATATGTAAAATCAAAACCCCAAAGAGTCAAAAGTCCTCTTGCTTGCCATTGGGATGAGCCACTTTAATTTGCAGGGAGCAAAAAGATTGTTGCCCCCTTCATTTGGGGTAGGGATATAACCATGCCTATGGTGGTGGGCAGCTCCAACCCCTCCATTTTTCTTAAATTCCCTGGCACCTAGTGGGCTGTCTGCGCTCCCCAGAGGGCTTATCGGGGATAATTACCTCCATCTGGCTATCAAGGGAGACAGAAAGACTGTTGCCCCATTTATTCGGGGTGGAGGCATGGCCATGCCCAAGTTGGGCTGCCCTCACCCCTCTTTTAAAAAAAAAAATATATATACATTCCCTTGCGTTTAAGTGGGCTTTCTAGCCACCAGGGGGGCAGATGAGGGGTAATTACCCTATCTGCCCCCAATGTGAGGCAGAAAGACTTTGATCCCCATTTATGTGGGGTGGGGGCATGGCCATGGACAAGATAGGCATACGCCACCCCTCTTTTATTAAAAAAGAAAATCCTGGTGTCTAGTAGGCTTTGGAGGAAATAACAGACTATGTATATTTTGGGGTGATGGGGGGTGCTGCTGTGCTCATTCTGGGCAGCCCCACTCCTGTACTTTTGTAGAAAAAAAGATTCCCTGCTATCTAGCCCACGGGGCAGATCAGCGGTAATCACCCTACTTGCCCCTCAAGGGAGGCAGAAAGACTTTGGTCCCCATTTATATAGGGTTGAGGTCATGACCATTCCCATGGTGGGCAGTCCCATCCCTCTGTTGGAAAGGGGGTTACTGCTAAGGGCATGTAGGTACCTACACTTAGGAATAGGCCACAATCCCCCACTAGGTCTAACCAAGGTCTCAATAAATGAACCCTTGCTCAACCCTTGGTAGCTCGGCCCATGAGCAGTTAGGCTTAACTTAAGAGACAAGTGTATAAATCATTTAATATCAACAAAACAGTTAATAAGTAAAACACAACATACAATAAAAATCCAAAACCAATGTATTAAAATGGGAAATATATGTATCTTCAACATTTTACCAAAATGACGGACATCTAATGTAGGGAACCGGAGTTATGAATTTTTAAAGATTAAATGTAAAAATATGTTTTCTAGTGCCTAATAACAAAAAGCGTCAAGTGGGGACATCTGGTCAGGCTTCACTGAGACAAAGTCAAAAGTTGAGGATAACCACGAGGGAGCCCTGCTCGGATACACTGAGTAGGAGGCCTCGGTCAAAGTTTTACCTTTGCCTGTTTGGCAAATTTAATAGGGTTCTTCAAATAAAACTGGTAGTTCACAGAAGGTCCCTCAACTCTTTTCCTTAAGTAAGCCCTTTGAAAGTGGTAGACAGAG
This sequence comes from Pleurodeles waltl, assembly GCF_031143425.1. Lineage (NCBI taxonomy): Eukaryota > Metazoa > Chordata > Amphibia > Caudata > Salamandridae > Pleurodeles > Pleurodeles waltl. The sequence goes on from NC_090440.1 coordinate 1,845,464,537, forward strand.
TTTCCACATAAATATATATATATGCAGGTACTGGTGTTTTTAGAGCATGAACCTAGCTCAAGAGCAATAGGGCAATCACAGAGAGCAAGGCCTCAACAACCAGCAATCTCTAGAAAAGAACTGCTGTAGACTATCTTGCTAGGGGAGCACTCCTTGATGAATTATTTATTTTTCATCCATGTAGTGAGCTAAAGAATTGATGTAGACATCATACCTCTGGAAATGTAAGAATATGAATTTATTTATAACGTATTTCTTTAGCATTAGGGATTAAGTGAACATTTTTTGATGTTTGAAGTATTTTGCACGTAATCCTTCATTATGTTTCCCACAAAATTTAGCCAGGCTAAATTTGCACACCCTTTTCCTCACATAATGAACATTTTAAAAGTACCCATAGCTTGTGCCTCCATCTTTCAAGATTACTGGAATAAGCAAAGATGTAAAAACATTTTTTAACCATAGTTTTTGCATTTTTCTAAGGGTTAGTGAATTTTTCCTATTCTTTGGGGTTCATACCTATTTAACGTTTGTGGTGTAAAAAGGTGTGAAGCCCCATGGGTGAACATAGTTATCTATATATTTTGGAAAACTAGATGAAAATTCAGAATTCAGCAAGGGGTCATTTATGTAGGTAGGTCATGGTTTTCCCAAAACAACTAATGGTTGAAAAAAATACATGAAAATAAGTCAGAAACAAATAACAATATGTGACAATATTTTTAGCTCTAATATTTTGCCCAGGAGGCTGATTAAAAAAATAATATACCATTACGTGTGTGTCAGACCTTTCTGGTCGCAGGTATACAAAGTGTTTGATGGTTGTCCAAAAACATGCTATACCAAGAATCACCAACTAAGATGCAGCTTGTAGTGATTATTCATTTTGTATCAACCATGCATTTAATAAAATATAATGAATGAAAAATGGGTTTTATGGAAAATTATGCATTAAAGGGAAATTTTGCAAAATGTCATCTTTCTTACACATTGGCTTGCAATCTTACAATAAGAAGCCAATAGAGGGGACAAATTAATTTGATAATAACAAATTGTTTTATATTCTGCATTCCAATACTTCTGATAAAAAGCAAAACTCCAATTGTGAGGATGAGCCTATTGCCGGTAACTTGATAGACCTCAAAATGCAAGGTGAAGACTTCAAATTATTGCCATTAATGTGATGTGGGTGGCTGCAGAACTTGGACTTGGCCGCCACTCCAGGAAATGTACCAAATCCAGACATTTCTGGAAACCAGATACTCGGTGGAGTTCAGGGTGTGATCACTTGCCTGGTTCACACACTGTATTTATCCACAAAGAATTCAATGAAAATGTCAACCTTTGTCTAAATATACACATTTCCTAACATTTCTGTGAAGGAAACTTCTCAAACCACCCAGCATTTTCACACTCCCCTCAATAAAAATTGGTACCCCACTTGTGTGGCTAGACCTATCATCTATGAAACAATAGGCCCCAAAGCCTAATGTGAAGACATCATATTTTTACAATGAAAATTGCTCTGTTTTGCCAATCTGGATAACTGCAGAATATGACCCAGAGCTTGGCTGCCACCCAGGGGACACAATACAACTGCTATGTATTTTGACTGATATGTTTACATCCTCTGCATTGCAGAGGTAGCAAAGTGGAGGTGAACGTTGTCATCACATTGTAAGTGTTTGATTCTCTGTATAATATAGTGCAGAGACATTCTGAGGTAAAGATCATATTATACTCGATGTACATGTTTGGATTGTTTATGTGAGATAAACACTGCACCAGTTTTAGTTGTGATTGATAATATAAGTTGAAAGTTGCTTATACACTTCTTTGTAATGCACAGTATGATTACAAGTAATGTATGATGTATCAAACATTTGATTACTTTTTTTCAACTAGTTATGTTGGTATTGGCTTCTACCAGACTCTGGCCCTCTGACAGTAGCAGTGAATCCTGCTTACCGCCACGCTGATGGGCGTCAACTTACCGCCGTGGTGGCGGATATCCGTTCACCATATTATGACACACACACCAATCTGACAGAATTCAGCCACATACACAAATCCTCCGGATCAAAGGTCAGTGTAAAAGTGGTGGTCCCAAAACCCATACCTTTATGCCAACAAAACAATGCCCATCACATTATGACCCACGAGTCACTATGGCAGACCTTCAACAGCAGTAAACCATTGGCGGTACATACCGCCGTGCTCAGAATGGACACCCACATAAAAAACAACACTACATTGGCCAAGGTGAAAAAATACACACCTGACATTCATACACACACCACACCCACACACCCAAACCACTATAAAACACCCACCCACAATACCCACAACCCTTTACAAACAACAATTACTGCCAGGAGATTGACATGAACAGCACAGAGACAACTAGACACACACACCACATACATCCATACATCCCTCACGCACCCCACATCATAAACCCCACCACATTACCCAACACACCCTCACCAACACACATCACACAACACCCATGGCACCACAAAGGAACCCCTGTTTCACTGAGAAGGAGTTAAGCGTCATGGTGGAGGAAATTGTCAGGGTAGAGCCACAGCTGTTTGGAGCACAGGTAAAGCAAATATCTATAGCAAGGAAGATGGAGCTATGGCAGAGAATCATGGACAGGGTCAACACCGTGGGACAGCACCCAAGAACAAGGGACAACCTCAGGAAGAGGTGGAAAGACCTATGGGGGAAGGTACATTCCATAGTAGCAAGACACCAGCTCACCATACAAAGGACTGGCTGTGGATCCCCACCTCCTACCCCACAGCTCACAGCATGGGACGAGCAGGTACTGTCAATACTGAATCCTGAGGGACTCGCTGGAGTAGCCAGAGGACTGGACACTGGTAAGTCAACATTTATTAATCATCACCCCCATACCTGCATGCCATCACACTCTCTCAACCTCACTCCCATCACTCCACACCATCCCACACACTGCACCTACACATACAGTATGACTAACCACAATGCCAAGCCCTGCATGCAATACCAATGCATGGACACCCCTCCCGGACCTAGACACCCATCACCAAAGCATGCACAACATAGGGAAACTAACAATCCCATAATACATGACCACACACAAGCAAAAAATAGCAGGGTAACACCAACCATAGTGGGGAAGCTAGGGAAGTACAAATGTCATACACTTGAAATATAATACATAATTTACATCCCCACAGGTACCCCAGCCAATGTCAGTGGAGAGGATGTGCCACCACTATCCAGTCCCCCAACAGAAGAAGCCCCCAATGATGACAGTAACTCTGGACTTCAGGATATGGAGGACCTACCTGGCCCATCAGGGACCACTGGCAGTCGGTCACCAAAGCCCACTCATAGACCACCACAGAGCCTCCCTCATCAGGAACCAACACCACAGCACCCACCCAGCGTACCCACACCTCTGTTCCCAGGACATGTCAATCAGCAGTGTGCCCATCTGTACAGGGACCCCAACCCACACCTCACCCACAAGACAATCAGGGACCTGGGGTCAGTGGCAGTGGGCACACCATTCAGGGAACAGAGGCACAGGCCAACAGGGACACTGAAAGGACTGCCATGCGCCAGGAGGAGGACAGGAGCAGGGAACCGACTCTCCACGAGGCACTCTTGGAGATCCTGGGAGCCTGCCAACATTCCCAGGACACAATGGGCCAGATCCTTGACAACGTGCAGGAGAACAGGCAGCTGCAGGAAGGACAGTATCAAGGGATCAGGGAGAACTTGCAGGCCATTAATAACACCCTGATCTCCATAGCAACGGTGCTGGCAGACATGGCCAACATCATGAGGAAGGCAACAGCACACCAGCGGGCCCCTACCACTAGGCAGTCAACTGAACAGCCCTCCACTTCTGCTGCAGCTAGTGGGCAGGAGGCCCTGCCACAGGACCCACAGGCCACCAGCATCCCTCCTTCTGCAGAAGGTGAACCACCCTGCAAATGTTCCCTGCGAACCAGACAGAAGCCAGAGACACTTGCCAAGACCACCAGGTAATGAGACTCTCCTGTGTGCCACTCAGTCACCTTGTCCACCTTGAACTGCTATTGCTCCCCTTCCTATGTCCCCTTGGACACTGCACCTGTGCTACAAACAGACTGGAACAATACCCTGGACTTTCCTCCATCTTCACCCTATTCCATTACACTTTCCCCTCAATTTATTAGCACTACAATAAACACCCTTGGACAAAACTTGACCACTAGTATTTCATGTACGGCAAATTTGTATTGATTGAAACAGCTACATCCATTGCGCATTAACTGCACATAGTGAGAGCATAAAATGAATGACCTGTTGCAGGATGTTGTTATTACATCACAACATTGTTGTCACCACATCCGTATGATAATCCATATATGACAGTAAGTAGAAAAAACAAGTGGGAAATGCCAGCATGCCAATGCCACACAGAATACAACAATAGTCATAGAAATGTGAAGTTGCATTGTCTCATCTGTGGGTCATTGGAAGTACTGACGGATCACTAATGTTCTGTTGTCCACATCCTCATCCTCTGCCTCCTCATCCTCACTGTCCTCAGAGTCCCCTGCTACCACAGGGGCATCTCCAGTTTCCTCTTCCTGCAGAAAAGGTACATGGCATCTGAGGGCCAGGTTGTGCAACATGCAGCATGCCACTACTATCTGTCAGACCTTCTCTGTGAGTAGCACAGGGATCCACCTGTCAGATGAAGGCACCTGAACCTGGCCTTCAGGAGGTCGAAGGTTCTCTCAATTATCCTTCTGGTTCACCCATGTGCCTCATTACATTCTTCAGCCCTTGTCCTGGCATTCCTCACAGGCGTCAGCAGCCACAATAGGTTTAGGTAGCCAGAGTCACCTTCAAGTATTGAGGGACAACATTCAGCCACACACTATCCTATTTGGCTAACAGCATAGGCAACACCAACATACACTGTGTGGGCACAAAGGCTCACCTATAAGCCAAACCCTGTGCCTCTGTAGTTGGGCCATCACAGTTGGGATGCTGCTATTCCTCAGGACAAAGGCATCATGCACCGACCCTGGATATTTAGCATTGATGTGGGAGATGTACTGGTCTGCCAGGCACACCATCTGCACATTCACGGAGTGGAAACTCTTATGATTCCTGTACACCTGTTCATTCTGCCGGTCAATCGCCCCAATAATATTGGAGATATGTCCCATTGCATAGAATCCAGCCTTCACAGTGGTCAAATCTTCCACCTGGGGGAAAGCAATGTAGCTGCACATGTGTTTTACCAGGGCGGACAAGACTCTTGCCAGCATGATTGAGAACATTGTCTGTGAAATTCCTGCTGCCTAGCCCATTGTCACTTGGAAAGAACCAGTTGCCAGGATATGGAGCACTGATAGAACCTGCACAAGAGGGGGGATCCCAGTGGAATGAAGGATAGCTGATATCAGGTCAGGCTCCAACTGGGCACATAGCTCTGTGATTGTGGTCCTGTCCAGTCTATAGGTGAATATAATGTGCCTGTCCTCCAGTGTAGCTAAGTCCACCAGGTGTCTGTACACGGGGGTATGTCTCCATCTCCTATTCATCCGCAGTGGTAGATATCTAAGGGACACAATTGTGAGTAGGTTGTCACAATTTGAAGAACTATACCACAACAGCAGTCCATATCATGCAATCATGTTTTGGGACAGTGGAATTTAAAAGTATGTGACTATTTATCCTGCAACACAGCAATTATCGATAGGCCTGTGTCCCCCCCCCGAAATAGGGACCGCCTGTCCTGTGTGGAGGGACAGGTGGAAGTGAGGTAATTCCGCCGACTTGTGCGCCGCGGCGGTAGGAGGTCATGAACCGCCGTGCAATTCCTCATTGGATAATATTGGGTCCTATGGGGTACAGTGGCCAATGGGGTTTACGCCAGCGGTGACGGTATACCGCCACGGACATAACCTCCGTTTTCTTTCTCAATCATCACTTTTTTTCTGACCTTCCACAGGAGAAGTCCTACACTGCATGTGCTGCTGTGACCTGTGTCTGGAACCTAGCATGGCCTGTGTGACCGGGGAAACGGCCCCAGCCTTCACTTCGGAGGAGTTGGAACAACTGGTGGATGAGGTCCTACCCCAGTACGGACTGCTGTATGGGCCTCCAGATCAACAGGTGAGTACACTGTAGGCATGATGCATGTGGCATGAATGCATGGAGATATGTGTGAAGGCATTGTGTAAGGGTGGGTGAGGGGTGAGGGAATGTCTGTTGGCGGTGTACATGTTGTGAGCTGGCATATTTGTGTTGCACTGGTGATGGGACTGGGTATGGTGGGCCATGTGTGTGACAGGCTGGACTGTTTGTTTCATGGAGTTCTCCTGTATGTATTACCTCTGCAGGTCAGCGCCCATTAAAAGAAGGGATTATGGCGTGCCATTGACAAGGACGTGCGGACCCTAGGGGGTCTATGACAGACGGAGCACCCACTATATGAATGGGCCTCCAGACCAACAGGTGAGTACACTGTGAGTACGATGCATGGGGCGCGAATGCATGGAGTGGTTTGTGTGAAGGCCTCATGTAGGGGGGGTTGGTAAATGGGCCCTGGGCAGTGTGCAGCATGTATGCTGGGCCATGTTTGTGCTAATGGGGATGGGAAGGGGCATGGTGGGCCATAAGTGTGACAGGCAGGACGGTTGGACTAATACCTTTCCCTGTGTCTATTTCTCTGCAGGTCAGCACCCTCCCAATGAGGAAGGGGTGCCCATTGGACTCTGACCACCATGATGGCCCGCATACTGGCGATGGTCTACCCTGAGCTGGATGGGTGCTTATGGGAATCACAGCAGCCACAAGGGGGTGAGTACAGTGGGTATCATTACAACTTATGGCTGGTGGGGTGGTATCCAGGTAGTGGTTGTGTGTTAGTGGGTACCCTAAAGCCAGGCCAGACATAGCAGCGTAGGTCCTCTTAAGGGTAATGGTTGCATGGAAAAAACAGGTAACCTAGCTTGTTAGTATTCACTTCTAGGCAGAGCTGCGTGGGTCCCAGATGTGCTGCAGTTGGTAGTGTGTGTTCCTCCTCTTGCCGTGGTGACTAGTCATTTCACTGGTAGTGCAAGCATAGTGCGTAGGCCTATTCCCTGTGTGTGAGGGTGCTCTGTACGCCAACGGTGGTGTTGGTGTAGTCAATGACCCAGTGTATGCTTCGTATCTCTCCCCCCTTTCTTGTTTTGTCATCCTGTCATTGTGTGCATTAGCATCATCCGGCGGAGGAGCAGAGGCACCGGCGGCAGAGGGAGCTGCATCCCACAGGACCCTGGAGGAAAAGTCCACCGACGCAGACGGAACAAGTGGGACGGAGCGTGAGGGGAGCACCATGGCAGAGACTGGAGGGGACAACACATACTCTGATACCTCCTTCAATGGGAGCTCCCTGGTTGTCGTGGACACCTCTATGACCACCCCAGTAGAAGCTACAGCCACCACACCCTGTACCAGCTCCACCCTCCCAGTAGCCCCTCGGCGAGTTGCCCGTGCCTGCTCACCCAAGAGGGTGGACATCCTTTTCGCCCCTGGCACCTCAGGCCCTGCCCCAGTGAGCCCTGCTGCCCTGACTGAGGAGGCTATTGACCTCCTGAGATCCATCTCTGTAGAGCAGTCAACCATTGTGAATGCCATCCGGGGGCTGGCATCCCAGATGAAGCAATGCAATGCATTCCTGTAGGGCATTCATAGTTGTTTGGCAGCCCAACAGAGATCAATTCAGGCTCTGGCCTCCACTCTGATGGCAGCCATTGTCCCTGTTTCTACCGTCCCCCCTCCAATTCCCCCTTCCCAGTACCATTCTCCTCAACCCCAACCCATCCCAAGCACACAAACAGACGAGCATACACACAAGAGTGGCACAGGCAAACACAAGCACCACACTTCATTCCGCAGGCACTCACACAAACAACATACCATTGCAGACACGACAACATCCACAGCCTCCACTGTCTCCCCCTCTTCCTACTCCTCCACCTCCCTCCCAGTTACATCCACACTCACACCTACATGCACTACATCTACTATCAGCATCACCACACCTAGCGGAACACACACCTCACTGGCAGACATCTCCACAACATCCATGCATGTGTCCCCTGTGTCCTCTCCCACCGTTTCAGTCCCCCCAAAGGACATAAACGCAAGCACTCAGACACCCAACAGCCATCCAACTCACATCAGCATACAACCCATGCACCTGCACCCAAATCCAGCAGACATACACCTCAACAACCACTCCCTCATCCTCCACTCCCATAACTCCTCCCTCCTCCCGCCCCAACGTCCCTAAAAAGATTTTCCTTTCCCAAATTGACCTCTTCCCTACCCCTTCCCCCGTCCTGCATGTATGGGCAGGATACCAAGGACACAGCCCAGCACCTCAGCTAAGCAGTCCACGGGGACAGTGGTAGCACCACCTACTTGTGGTGGTAAGAATACCAGACATACAACACTGAAGGGGAAGGAGCAAGCACCACCAGAGTTGAAAGGGAAGAGTCCTGCACCAGCTGTGAGGAAGGGGAAGGAGCCTATACCAGCTGTGAGGGAGGGGAACAAGCCTACACCAGCTGTGAAGAAGGGACAGGAGCCTGCACCAGCTGTGAAGAAGGGGAAGGGGCCTGCACCAGCTGTGAGGAAGTGGAAGGAGCCTGCACCACCAGTCAGAGAGGGGAAAGGATCCTCGACCCATGAACAGGAGGAGACAAGGCACTCTACGCCAGCGGAAGCTGTCAGACTAACACCGCCACCACCACCACCAGCTGCCAAGGGGTCACCACCACCAGCTGTGGATGTGCAGCCATCAGTGAGTGCAGGGGCTGCCCAGGAGCCTCCTCCAAGCACCACCACCATGCAGCCATTAGTGAGTGCAGGGGCTGCCCAAAAGCTCCTCCAGCCACCACCACCATGCAACCATCACTGTCGGCGGAAGCCATGTAGTCCACCCTCCAGGGGCTACTGTGAGGGCTGTCCCCTCCAGAACCAGTGGGAATGACACCAGCTTGAGAGACTGTGGCCTTGTACTCCCCAGAACAAAGCAATGGGCATGTTGCCCCCTCCAGAACCAGTGGGAAAGACACCCACTCGAGAGACTGTGGCCTTGCACTCCCCAGGACAAAGCAATGGGCATGTTGCCCCCTCCAGAACGAGTGGGAAAGACACCCATTCGAGAGGCTGTGGCCTTGCACTCCCCCTGAGAAAGCAATGGGCATGGAGCCCCATCCAGAACCAGTGGGTTTGTTCCCGCAGCTGGCTGAGGTGCCCACTCCTCTCCCAGAGGTGCCTGCCTATTTGCAAACTGATGCCCCTGCAGTGTTCTATCCGGATGTGGTCAAGATTCGAGTTGGGCCTTAGACTGTGCCCTGTGGCCATGTGGGCCCTTTGAACTTTGGACTGAGCAGTGTCCCTTTGTGTACATGTGTACATATCTGTTTCATTGACAAATCAAATTATTAATTTTGATGTTGATCTGATTACAATCACTTTAGTCAATTCCTGTTGTCCTTGCATTATTCTGCCGTTTTTTGGGGACAAATTGTTTTTCTTGTGCAGCTGGTTGTGTGTATGGTGTGTGTGAGTCGGGTGTGTGTCACTCTTGTTTTCCTCCCACCCTTCCTTGTGTGCTAGGCAGCTGTACTCACCGTCGTTGTCTTCGTCGGCGTTGGTTTTCCAGGTGGAGCATAACGTAGAAGATCATAGGTAAAACATGCAGTTCGGGTTCCATGGCAGCGTGGTTCTTCCCTGTGTCTCCAATGGTGAGTCCTTTCACTTCTGATCTCTGTTTCCTCCAGCTTTTGTTGGCGTTGGTACTGCCCCAGAAAAGGTGGCGTTTTGCAGGGTCAAAAGATGGTGGGCGTTACTTTATCTTCCACCTGGCTGTTGGCGGCTACTGCCGTGGTGGCTGTTGTTTCCGCCGTGGCGGTTGATGTGGTACATTGACTGTCTATGGGATTTATCACCGCCATGGTCATAATTTGGCGGTACCTAGCGCCAGCCTGTTGGCGGTATTACTGCCACTTTATCACCCACTGCCTGGGTCGTAATGAGGGACTCTATGTCTAGCAAAGTGTCTGTGGAGAGAGTAAGAATTGAGTAAGCATTGCCGTGGTGTTTAGGACCCACCATGTCATGCGTTCTGCATCCCAGAAGGTTGACATCTAAGGCATAAATATTCCTACCAGCTAAATGGAGAGAAAGAGTTTATGGTAACTATCCTGCATAGAAACGTTCCATCTTGCTGGCTGACTTTTCTGTCTAAGTCTAAAGCATTACATATCATGAATGCCATGTTAATGTGATATCCCAGTGGTTCAAAAGTTAATCCTGCTAACTACTTACTAGGTCAACCTCTCACTTCAAAAGTGCTACATTAATGTAAGGGTTGGTTTCTCTCAACTTAAGGTTGATACACAGGAGCCTAGAAACCGGTATATAATTTAATATGACAAGGGTCCTTAGTAGGTTTCTATAACTTTGCAGGAAACCTAGTGACAGCTGTTTTCAGACCTCCACTGTAGTTAGCATCCAGTAACTAAGAGACAGATTTAATAAAATTTCACATAACACAGTGCAGCATGGCAAATTGCTGTGCAGCTTCGCAAGAAAGGGAGACATCAGATATGTGCCATATTTACAAAGATACAACACATTTCTGCTGCCTCTATGTGCTGGTTCACTGTTTAACAAGGAAAAACAAGTTTGTTGTTCTTTTTATGCCTGTGTCAAGAAGGTGTACCATTTTGATGCATTCCCAGGTTTATAACTCTTGATAAACCTAGGAATCCGTCAAAACCTATGGGTGGAGATATGGAAATGCCTTTACACCACCCATGGAACACCTCCCTGCCACAAGGTACTTAAGACAGTAATATGCACTGCCTTGTGTTGCTTTGGATTTAGTACACAGAGTCATGCAACATGGCTTTGCACCGCTTAATAAATCCCAGTAAAGGACTTGTTTTGCTTCGTGATGACATGTGTTACACAAGGGCAATGCAAGCCCTTAGTAAATCTGAACCTAAATCTCTAACAGAACCACTTCCAGTCAAACCAGCCACTCACTTTCTGTAAGATTAGCCCTAGAATGTTTTCCCAAGTGAGAGCATACATATTATTCACATGAGCATAAACCTGAAAACCTAGCCAAATACAGATATCCCAAACATACACTTTTGTGATCGTATGTAAATGTCTACTCATCTAGAAGCAAAATCAGGGCATAGCTCAGCTGCAGCTTAACTCCCACTTCTGCCACGCGGCTTCATGTTATAGATAGCCCAAGCTGTATGCCTCCTAGGTGCTACACTTGCCCTCATGTTTAATTGTAGCTCGCATGCATGCTGTTTTACAGTAATATGTCACTTCAGTGCATCACTTTATACCTCAGTATATATGTGTGCACAGAGGCTAAGACCCTAAGTTCGTAAAGGCACTCTTGCCATTAGCCCATTTCTCTTGATAAAATACACAATTAATCTCCAGTGTCAAATAATGGCTGCTATCAGGTCTTACATTATCCAAAGGCCTGCTTCCAAAATGAACATCTCTCAATCGATACTTGTATGACACTGATTTTTCCAGATAATTTTAATCTATTGTGAAGCAAATGTTGGGATATCATATTGACGTTCCTGGATGGAAATAAAAGTAACTATAAATAATCATACATCTGCTTTTATGTAAAAAAGGCAGACATTTATTATGGGAGATCTGCAGTGAAAAGGTATACTTTCCAATGTTCAGAAATTCTTTGTGCAGTTTTGCTACAAGGGGGCTTTACTGGTTCAGATCAGTGCAAGCACCCAAACCGTGGTCTATTGAGATTGATAGCATTGGCTTTGCACTGAAAACGAATACCTCCTTGAAACAGTGTAGACAATGCATCATGTTCACTTCTCCAAATGTGTGCAAAACATCTGTATTTGCCTACACTTGGGAATTTTTCCTGGATGGGTGTGCATAGAGTATACAGCCTATGTTAGACTGCACACACCCATCTCTCAATATATAGTACAAGGTGGTTCATTGCAAAAAGAATAGCGGGTGGCATCAGCAGCAGGCCAGCCTTTGCACAGGTGATGCTGCACTGTATTCTACTTTGCACATCACTATCCCCACAAGTGCTGCTCCGCATGGAAAAGTAATACATTTGGTCATAAATTATCTGAAACAGCTTATCTGGAAACTTAGGGGCTCCTTTACAAGCCACTTGGACCACTAGTTTGTCACTTTTTATATGGAAAAATTGATGTACTGGCCGCGCAAGGGGCTTGTAAATAAGCTCCCTAGTATTTGAAACGCCACTGTAAATCTAAGGGCAGCATGCCACCCTTTGCCACTGGGAAAGGGCAGAAAATGTTCTGTATTTACAGGATACCTCGCATTTCTGTCCTCTCCCCCTGCACTGGTGCACAAATTGCTGCCATGTGTCAACACAGACACCCTTGCACCAGCGTGCATGGGTGCCTGCGTTGTGAAGATGATTGGTTCTGTGCAGGAAGGGACACCTTCCGGCACAGAAGCAATTACAAGAGGTGGTTTCCTCTTTCTATGTGTGCTGCAAATTGCACACATAGAAAGAGGAAAAAGTGGGGAGAAATAAAACATTTCTCCATGTTGCATCACTCTGACGCTACCCTGAGGTGGCATAGGAATCTGAGACATTCCCAGACTTGTAAATCTGGGAATGTACCAAATTTCTTTCGGTTCCATGAGTGTTGAATAGGAACACCCCAAACAACACCCATGGAATGCCCCTTTCACTCAGTGGTATGCAGGAAAGGGGTCCATAGTTACAAGCTCATGAAAAGCCACGCGAGGCGGCTTTGCATGAGCTTCTAAATATGGGCTGGCACACTGCGCCACCGAGCTTTAAAAAACGAAATGCTCTGGTGATGCAGCGCTAGTGCCTCGTAAATGAGGCCCTAAGTTTGAGACATCCATACAATTCCAAGTAGTGTGTGAGATTGAGAAGGTCTGACTGCTGCGCATACCATGCTGCAGAATGGCACAGATTTATCATTTGAATTGACCTTAGAGAGCTACACAGCCTCCCATTAAGTACAATAACTGACTGGAAAATCCACTACATCTTTACTGTCTGCTTAGCTTTTCTTTAAACAAGTCCAAATATAAATCCCTTATACATACAGAAAGGAAGATGGTTTATAAATCAGCTTCTCCTGACAGAATTGCGTGTGTCAGAAAATGAACAAGAAACAGATTAACATGTGCCAGATAAGAAGCTGACACGTCAAAAGTAAAATCTGCTTCTTTTGCTGTCTAAATTCAGACATCATTTGTATACTGCGTTCATACTGTTTGCACAACAGACCCCCAAAAGAGAACAATATGGAAGAGATTCCGGCGCCTCTGTCCAGCCTCTATGATTTCCGCTAGCCTTGAAATAGATACAGCCCCCCATAGGAGACCACTTAAGACGGAGACAGGCAATTTGCCTCTTTCTCAGGCAAACGGGCCGAAATGAGCAACACTTACGGACAGCGTAATATTTTGTTTCTATCTGGCCTTCAGTCGGCAAATGGTCATAATCAATGCCCTAGCGAATAAAAATCTGCATGGAGCTACATTGTCTCGGTACAGGAATCCTTCTTTAGACTTTTTGAACAAAATATGCGTTTTAGAGTGTTCTGTGCTCTCACAGGATAAGCAATGTTCGTGCGAATGAAGAAAATCTTACAGCTAGTGCTGAAATTAATCGTGCTAAAAATGCATTTGCCCGGGGAGGAAACTTGGCGGCTTGTTGCCAACATGTGCTCAATGATGTGCAATCGAGTCCCTCTGAGAGGATTTCTATTCTCTGTGAAATGCAGTTTTTTCAAGAATGTCTTGTTCAAGCGTTACACTGCTAAACCTCCATGCTTCAGTACGAATCAATAAAGAGTGCCACATTATCAACCTAAGCTGTGCATTTCTATCTGATTAATAGATGTTTTGATATGTTATTATTGTGTGATGATAGCTGCGTTATTGGTTGATATCTGAGACATTTCTCCCTTCTTTTCAGTGTCTAGTGAGTGAAAAAATACACAACTTTAAAAATGATGGACTTACTTTCAGATTTATTGTGCAGAAATTCATAATCGTTGACGTACAGTAAGAAAATATTCCAATTTGCACACCTTATCAAGTGAGTACTATATAGTGCTCTAAGTAGAACAGCATGTATACATTTTTATTGTGCTGAGTTGGTGGTTCACACAGTTCATTGCAACATTCATCTGTGGGATGAAGGATGGATTATGATAAATATGATTTTCCAGCTTCCATGCATTTCCACTGAGGTGCTGCAATACCAATGACGTGTGACCTTTAGAACAGGGAGGGTACTGGTGCTAAGTTTTCCCACTGTAAGGACCTGGTTCTAAACTGGTGAGGCAGAGTCGGGTTTCCTCAGCACACTCTCCAGGAATATTGAGATACGATCTTGATTTCTTTAAACCACCCACACCTTGCTTCTTTCTGCCTGTCACATGTGACATCTGTAAATCTCTTCCCTGTATGCTTTCAGCTGAAGCTCTGCCAGTACAAGGCAGTTTGGAACTCCTCAAATGGATGTTCACCTCCAAACCTTCCTAGACACTTGATTATTTGCCTCGCTGAAGCACAATACTATGGTGCACTACCATGTCGTATAAGCCAGAGGGGAAAAGCAGGTAAAATGCTGCTGATTGGTCCTAATATGAGGGTAGATGGAGGCATTTAGATCTGATGCTGGATTGATGCAATAACAATGAGTGTTCATGAAATCTTAAAATCCTGTGATTCCTTCACAATCTCACCTCAAAGCATCTTATTTGGGCAGATTTATCAATAAGGCAGTTTGGCTTGGCCTATTCGATCAGCTGAAATTTTCTTTCACAAGTGTGGGGCTCACCAATTGTTTAGAGGTCCTAGGCCTCAACTTGGGATAAGTAGGCCCTCAAAACTATATTATGTCAGAACTACGTCTTGTAATTAATTACTTGAATCATATTGCCAGATATGGTACCATAGCAGGTCTGCTGCTTTGATTTCCAGCTATGCTTGCTCTAGTGGTGTAGATATCCAGGGATCATATTTGGAAAATGCAACTTGACGTTTGATAGTGTGTACTTAAAAGAAGGAGAGGCATTGTGTTTCTCTCTGAGGTTCTGTGGCTCTTTGCAATTTTGAACAGAAAAGTTAATGAGGCACTCAAGTTTGTTGGGAAATTATAAGGAGTGCGTTCATAACAATTCTCTTCTGTTGTGAATGTTGGTATATGAGGCTTTTTTAATGCTGTCTGCCAGTACCATGGGGCCCCCATAGATTACTCATCTACCATATTCGGTTAGACTATGGCTAGATGTTAACAAAATCTTATTACCTCCTGTCTTTACAACAGAAAATTCAGTAGAGACCAATTTATCCTCCTCCTTTCTACACATTATCTATTTGCATCCCCAAAGTGGTACTACATTCAGGTGGTGATTAATGCAGGTGTGCCTCACGATTAAAGACTTAGGGCCAGATGTAGGTAGGTTAAAAATTGCAACTTGCAATTTGCGAGTCATAGCGACTCTCAAATTGCAACTCGCAATACGAGATGCAGAAAGGTGTCTCAGACACCTTCTGCGCCTCTCTATGGGGTTGCAAAGACCCACCTCATGAATATTTACGAGGTGGGTCGCAGTTTGCGACCCCATAGCGAGTCTAGGCACTCACAGGGATGGTGGCCTGCCGGAGACAGCAGACCACCATGTCCGTGACTGCTTTTTGAATAAAGCAGTTTTTTTCTTTCTTTTTGCAGCCCGTTTTCCTTAAAGGAAACCGAGCTGCAAAAAGAAGAATACTGAAACCATTTGGTTTCGTTTTTTTCAGAGTAGGCAGTGGTACATAGCACCACTGCCTGCTCTGAAAAAATATTTTTATTGACATTCACAAAGGGGAAGGGGTCCCATGGGGACCCCTTCCTGTTTGCAAATGTCTTACCATCCACTTCAAGTGGATGGTAACTGCGAGTTGGTTTGCGACTGCATTCGCCGTCGCAAATAGGAAGGGAGCACACCTTCCTATTTGCGAGTCGCAGCCTCAAATTGCGAGTCGGTACCGACTCGCAATTTGAGGTTGTGCATCGCGTTTGGCCTTTTGCGCCTCACAAACTGCGTCTTTTGCAGTTTGCGAGGCGCAAAAGGCTTGCTACATCTGGCCCCTAAAGACTGGCAGGCTTGCCATGCTTTTCTGTATGGGGGTGGTTCGACTATACACTCTCCAACTTCACCACTGACATCCCCTTTCACTTTTTTGAAAAAGTCATTGTTCAGAGATCTTTTAACTATAGTGTGGGCTTTTCCAAGGGAACCATCTGAGATCAGATTTCAATAAATTGTTTTAACATGAAAGTAGTGTGGGTTCTTTACTACAGTTGGTGGGAATTCAGAGAGATTGCCATGTAGTGTTCATTGTGCATGGATCGTTTTACATACACCTTGCGTTGTTTAACAACAATGATAAGCAAGGTAGGTGCTCTCTCCTAAAAAATATCACTAGGCCCCTAGCATCATATTTAGAATACGACAGAAAAATGACGCACGCAAATGACCGGGTCTAAAAAAATGTCAACATTTAAGGCCTGGCCAGGCGTTAAAATGAGCCCCACACACTACTACATAAGGGAAACACACAAAGGGGCATTGAAAAGCAACTGGACAACATGGACCTGTTACTCCTACAGCTTGGCACCCGTAGAAGACAACAGCAATGACGCCAAATGCCACCAGCACCACCACATTAACCCCAAACACCACCACAGCAGCCACAAAGGCACCAAAGAAGGCAAGAGAGGATCTTTTGCCAGTCTGCGACCATCCTGGCTCTCAGGGAAGAAGAGGTGTTCAGACTCTACCATCTGAGGCAGGAGTCCATTGTACAGCTGCTCCATCACATTGTGCCAGATATCACAGCAAGAGTGCATATTTACACAGCAACTCCACCCTTGACCAAACTCCTGGCTGTCCTCCTCTTGTCTGGTATCAGGGTATTTCCAGACAACTGCCACACAAGTGGGTGGGATTTCCCATCCATCCCTCTTTGCCTTCTTTATGAAGGTCCTGGACGCCATCATCAAACTCACACCCCACTAAATCCAGTTCCTTAACAACCAGGTACTGCAGTCTGAGACCAAGCAAGGCTTCTAACAAATTGCTGGCTTTCCGCATGTGCTGTATGGAATGGATTGCACCTATATCCAACTTGTCCCTTCTGCAGCAACCAAATACCCCACTCCATCAATGTGAAGGACATCGTGGACCACATTGCAATTATCTCAAACATCCTTGCAAAATATCCTGGGAGCATCCATGATGCTTACATCTTCAGGCACTCCTCTAAAGCCAACAATTCCTGGATGGACAAAATGGCAATGACCTACTTGTAGGTAAGATAACATACACAAGACACCAAACGTGTAGTACAAACAATACAAACACCACAAGAAACACACATGGACAAGGAAACACAGATATGTAGAACACAACCCATATGCCACATGCCACATTACACTGCATGCAATGCACATCACCTTCAAGTACACCCATATCTACAAGTCCCTGACATCACCTGACTGACACATCACTAGACGGACAGGTGGAGCAATGTCCCCTATAAATACAAAAACAGGCTTCAAACAACTACATGTGTCCACAGTTTCACAACAACACACAGATCCTTCACACATAACACTTACCAAGGAATCACTCTGCTATGTGAATTGCATGGGCCATTCAACCGTCTAACAAGTCACATATTGGCACTGCACTACTGTTGGAAATTAGATCTCTGTTTAGCAGTCAGTTTGCACTCTGTCCAAGCAGAGACCCTCTAGTCAGGGCAAAGGAGATACTCACTTAAGATAACCCCTGCTCAACTCCTTGGTAGCTTGACACATGCGGTCAGGCTTATCTCAAAGGCACTGTGTAAATTATGTGTACCAACACACACAGTAAAACAGTGAAGACACTACAAAATGGGCACCACACCAGTTTAGAAAAATAGCCAATAGTTATCTAAATCAAACAGGTGAAAAATGTCAAGAATCCAACATAGACAAGAAAAGTTATGATTTTTTAAAATATTAGACTCTTTCTCAATAGAAAACAGTGGAAAGGTTGTTGTTACACAAAGTACCTGGTTTGCATCAAAAATAAATCTTCACAGGCGAGCATGCATCGGAAACGTCAGCAATGCATCGATTCCTTACTCGCAAATGAGGCTGTGCGTTGTTTCCTCTCCAGTCAGGTAAGCTATGCATTGTACCTGTAGCTTACAGGGAGTCCACTTCTGGAGTTGCAAAAGCAAGGCGAAGTCCTTTTCTTGATGAAGCCCAAAGTGTGCAGCTGGTGCAGTCCTTGTGAGTGCAGTCATTTAGGTGCAGACCTGGGGTTCAGCAGAGTAGTCCTTCTCTAGTATCCTGTTTCAGCAGAGCAGGATCTGAATTTTTGGGCAGCTCTGCCATATTTATCCTTGCTACTGGGTTGGCCAGCAGGGGGCATTCCTGACCAATATGGGGCAGAATGCCACCCTCTGGAGTGGCCACTTCCTTTGAGACTGACCAATTAGGAAAGGGCACTACAGGACTGATTTTGGTAACTTTCAGAAAGAGTTCTAAAACTCTTTCTCTGTACTAGTTTTAATAAATCCAACATTGGCAAGTTGTTGGATTTATTCTAACTTTTATTTGATATCAAACTTGACATTTAACTCTTTTCTACTTTATTATTTTTAAATACATCCTTCAAAATGATAGCCTATGGAGTCAATGCACTACAATGGGGAAAATGAATTTGGCTGTTTACTGTCACTGGGGCTTCTAAATCAGATCTTATGAAGTCCCTGCTTATACTTACACTGCACTCAACCATTGGGGCACCCTGGAAGACCTTAGGGATATCATATATGTAAAAATAGGGTAGTGTGAGACTTTGGAAGTGCTTTTAGTTCCAAAGTCGAATACGAGGTTACCTTTATTTTAAAAGCAGCCAGCAAGGCAGTCCTGCTTTTACAATGACACCGGAGACCACAGTAGGGCATCCAGGGGTGCTTTAACTGCACTGGGCTCCTTAAACCTACTTGCCCTACCATATACTAGGAACTTATAGGTAGGTTGTCAGAGCCAATTATAATTATGTCTAATTTGCATTTACACAGGGCTCTGGCCCTGGGACTGTTAGCAGTGCCCTGGGCATAGTCAGAGTCAGTAAACACCAGTATCAGTCAAGAAAGTTGGGTGTGATCAGGGCCATAAGGTTGACTTTCTCACACCCTATTCTATTAAAAAAAATAAACCTTGGTGTCTAATGGGCTTTTTGGTCCCCTAGGGGGCAGAAAGACTGTTGTCCTTTATGTCTGGGGAGGGGTGCGGGCAATGACATTCCCATTATGGGCAGTCATCACCCCTACATACAAAACAAAAAAAATATCTCTGGTGTTTAGTGGGCTGTCTAGCCCCCCCAGGGGAGCAGATCGGGGAGCATTGACCTCATATGCCCCCCCCCAGAGGAAGCAGAAAGACTGAATTGGTCCAAAAGCAAGGTGAGGGGGCTAAAGCCTTTGCCCAAGGGGCCCTTCCCCCCCCCCTGGTGTCTAGTGGGTGCATGTCTACTTGGGTATCAATCAATCAATCAAATAATTTATAAAGCGCGCTACTCACCCGTTAGGGTCTCAAGGCGCGGGGGAGACTATTGCTCGAAAAGCCATGTCTTGAGGCATTTTCTGAAGGCCAGGGGGTCTTGGGTCTGGCGTAGTTGGAGCAGCAAGGAGTTCCAAGTCTTGGCAGTGAGGTAAGAGAAGGATCTTCCTCCGGTGTTGGTGCGGTGAATGCGGGGGACGGAGGTGAGGGCAAGGCTGGCGGAGTGGAGCTGGCAGGCAGGGTTTGGAATGTGAGTCTGTTGTTGAGGTAGGCCGGACCTGTGTTGTGGAGGGCTTTGTGTGCGTAGGTGAGTAGTTTGAAGGTGATCCTCTTTGATACGGGTAGCCAGTGTAGCTCTCTGAGATGGGCTGAGATGTGGTTGCAGCGTGGGATGTCTAGGATGAGTTTGGCGGAGGCGTTCTGGATACGTTGCATTTTCTTTTATAGTTTGGCTGTGGTTCCTGCATAGAGCGCATTGCCGAAGTCCAGTCGGCTGCTGACTAGGGTGTGGGTGACCGTTTTTCTGGTTTCAACGGGAATCCCCTTGAATATCTTGCGGAGCATGCAGAGGGTGTCATAGCAGGAAGAGGAGACTGCGTTGACCTGTTGAGACATGCTGAGTGCTGAGTCAAGGATGATTCCCAGGTTCCGTAATTGGGTGGTGGGTGTGGGGGCGGCTCCGAGGGAGGTAGGCCACCAGGAGTCATTCCAGGCAGAGAGGTTGCTGCCGAGGATGAGTACCTCTGTTTTGTCTATGTTTAGTTTGAGGCGGCTTGATTCCATCCAGTCGGCGATAGCGTGAAGTCCCTTGTGGAGGTTGTTTCTTGCTGTTGTGGGGTCTTTCGTGAGGGAGATGATCAGCTAGGTGTCGTCTGCGTAAGATACTATGTTCATCTTGTGGGTTCGAGCGATGTTGGCGAGGGGAGCCATGTAAACGTTGAAAAGTGTTGGGCCGAGGGAGAGTCCTTGAGGGACGCCACAGACGATTTTGGAGGATTCTGCAGGTAGGGCGGAAGGCGGACTCTCTGGGTTCTGTATGAGAGGAAAGAGGAGATCCAGTCGAGGGCCTTGCCGCGGATCCCGGTGTTGTGGAGGTGTGTTTAAAGGGTGTGGTGACAGACGGTGTTGAAAGCGGCAGAAAGGTCCAGGAGGATGAGCGCTGCGGTTTCGCCTTTGTCGAGCATGGTCCTGATGTCATCTGTGGTCTCCGTGCTGTGGTTCTTGCGAAATCCGGATTGGGAGGTATTGAGCGCTCTGCTGTCTTCCAAGTAGTGGGACAGTTGGCTGTTCACAATTTTTTCAATGACCTTCGCTGGGAAGGGGAGGAGGGAGATAGGTCGGTAGTTAATGGGGTTTTCTGGATCTGCTTTGGGTTTCTTCAACAGGGCGTTGCGTCGGCGTGTTTCCATCTCTCAGGGAAAGTGGCTGTCTCGAAGGAGCTGTTGATGATTGCACAGAGGTGGGGTGCGATGAAGTTGCTGGCTTTGTTGAAGATCTGGTGCGGGCAGAGATCCGAGGGGGAGCCAGAGTGGATGGAGGCCATGGTGTTGATGGTGTCTTTGTTGTTGACGTATCACCCTCCTGCAGCAATCTCCAAGCAGGTATCCGCTAGGAATGGGAGATTCTCCTTTTTCAATTGATACCTCTCTGGTTTGTCTCGGAGCTCAGGGCGGCTGAGATAGAGAACCAAAGCAGTGAAAGTATAATGAGCTGATCAGCTGATTTCACTTTCGTTTTTCCTCAACTGACGTCAGTGCACCATGCGCTGTGATTGCCGTTTCAATGAAAACTAAAGCTAGCCCTGGGAGCTGAGAAAGCTCTTTCCCAGCTCCCAAAGAGGTTCATAGTGAAAACAAATCCCTCTGCTTTAAAAGGAAGAGGGATTTAGTGGTCATGTGCAGAGGATGTAACAGTTATGTCCTCAGCACACAACTACAGTGACTGAGGATGTAACTGTTACATCCTCGGCACCCATATGCAACTTGGGAGGAGTTAAAGATGTTGAGAAATGGAAGAAGTTGGCATGTTGAGGCAGTTCATACTGAATTAAATTAAAAAAATAAACAAAGATCTGCTAAGCCATCAAAGCACACTTCCCTTCTTATTATTACATTGAAGGGTTTCCTTTAGGCTTGTGAGTGTCTCCTTTCAGAAATACAACTGGGGCAGATTTATGTGTCTTTCACACAGTGTACCAGGCCACCTTATTGCACTGAGCTACATGAAAGAGCAACAGTAGGAATGCACTGTATTTAACATAATATGACACATTCCTGCCCTAGTGCCCTTTTTGCTGTCTAGAACCAATGCAGACACCCTTGTGCCATTGTGCAAGAGTGCTGCATTGCAGACAGGATTGTTTTTGTGTAAGAAGGGGCACCGTCTTGCACAAATACAATCTTCTGAGGCAATTTGCTCTTTCTATGTGTGCTGCAGAATAGAAAGAGGAAAAAATGAGGAGAAATAAAAATATTTTTCCTTGTTACGTCTCACCAGGGGAGGCATAGCATTTTGATGCATTCCCAGGTCTACCAGCAATGGTAAATCGGTGAAAGCACTAAGATCCATGAGTGGATGTGTGGGAACACCCACACTCCACCCATGGAATGCATACCTGGGGCAGAGTAACACAAGATAGCGATTTGCACTGCCATTCATTACTCCAGATTTATCAGCCATACAAGGCCACACAAGGGGTGGTGTTTTGTGGCTTGATAAATCTTACTTTAATGTTGCACTGCCCTTGTACCCCATCTTGCGTGCCCCAAGTGCAATGCAACATCCTGATTAATATACCCCATGATATATTGTGTGTTTTTATTGTGTTATCTGCTAGTCATTATCCCATGGATCTTTCAAGAAACACACTAAAGATTTGAGGATATTTAATTAATATGAATCACAACTGACATTAAGTCACTTCATTGCAATTCCGTGAATTCTTTTCCATCAACATCAGCATTATTTCAAAAGAGCAATAACTTTCATTTTTGATAAGGTAAAACTGTAGATACTTCAACGCTGAAGCATTGTGATTGTACATGTGGATTGATTCGTGGATAATTCATCCGACATCAGGGACTGTTTACAGACCATCTGCCAGGCTACTGCTTAACTCTTCTGTTTAACACTCAAATAATGATTTTCATGTTTTATTAGGCTTCACCGTGTAAAGCCTGCTTGGCAAATTTATTAGAGTTCTTCAAATAAAACTGGTAGTTCACAGAATGTGCCTCAACTCTTCCTTTAGTAAGCACTTTGAAAGTGATAGACAGAGCTTCCAATTATAAATATATCTGTATGTGTTGGTATTTTTAAAGTGTGAACCTAGCTCAAGAGCAATAGGGCACTCACAGAGAGTAAGGCCTCAACAACCAGCATTCACTGGGAAAGATCTGCTGTAAACTGTCTAGCTAGGGTGACTGCTCATTGATGAATCATTTATTTTTTAACCATGTAGTGAGCTAAAGAAGTGATGTAGACATCATACCTCTGTAAATGTAAGAATTTTTATTTCTTTCTAACTGAAATTGATAGCATTAAGGATTAAGTGAACATTATTTGATGGTTGAAGTTTTTGCATGTAATCCTTCATTATGTTTCCCACAAAATGTAGCCAGGATAAAGTTGCACACCCTTTTCCCCACGTAATGAACATTTTAAAGGTGCCCATGGCTTGGGTCTCCATCTTTCCAGATTGTAGGAATAAGCAAAGCTTTAAAAACATTTTAACCATAGTTTTTGCATTTTTCTAAGGGTTAGTGAATGTTTCCTATTCTTTGGGGTTCATACCTATTTGATGTTTGCGGTGCAAAAAGGTGTGAAACCCCATGGGTGAACACAATGATCTATATATTTTGGAAAACTAGACGAAAATTCAACAAGGGGTCATTTATGCAGATAGGTCATGATTTTCCCAAAACAACTAATGGTTGAAAAAATGCATGAAAATAAGTTTAAAAAAAATAACAATAGGTGGCAAAATTTTAGCTCTAATATTTTGCCCAGGAGGCTGATTAAAAAAATAATATACCCTTACGTGTGTGTCAGTCCCTTCTGGTCGCAGGTATTCAAACTCTTTGATTATTGTCCAAAAACATGCTATACCGAGAATCACCAACTAAGATGCAGCTTTTAATGATTATTCATTGTGTATCAACCATGCATTTTGATAAAATATAATGAATGAAAAATGGGTTTGAAGGAAAATTATGCATTACAGGAAATTTTGAAAAATGTCTTTCTTATACATTGGCTCGCAATCTTACAATTAGAAGCCAATAGTGGAGACAAATTCCTTTGATAATGACAAATTGTTTTATATTCTGCATCCCAATACTT
The DNA here is from genome assembly GCF_031143425.1 of Pleurodeles waltl. Taxonomy (NCBI): domain Eukaryota; kingdom Metazoa; phylum Chordata; class Amphibia; order Caudata; family Salamandridae; genus Pleurodeles; species Pleurodeles waltl. Next base: position 1,845,488,592 of record NC_090440.1, read on the forward strand.
CTTCTGATAAAAACAAAACTCCAGTTGTGAGGATGAGCCTATTGTCGGTCACTTGATAGGCTCCAAAATGCAAGGTGAAGACATCAAATTATTGCTGTTAATGTGATGTGGGTGGCTGCAGAATTTGGGCTCGCCCACCACTCCAGAAAATCTACAAAACCTAGACATTTCTGTTAACTAGATACTCGGTGGAGTTCAGGGTGTGATGACTTGTCTGGTTCACCACTTTATTTTCCCACAAAGACTGCAGTGCAAATGTCAAACTTTGTCTAAATATACACATTTCCTAACATTTTTGTGAAGGAAACTTCTCAAATACCCAGCCCAGCATTCCCTCACTTCCCTCAATAAAAGTGGTATCCCACTTGTGTGGCTGCACCTATCACCCATGAAACAATTGGCACCAAAACCTAATGTGAAGACATCATATTTTTGCAATTAAAATTGTTCTATTTTGCCAATGTGGATAGCTGCAGAATATGACCCTGAGCTTGGCTGCCACCCAGGGAACACAATACTACTGTGATGCATTTTGGTTGATATGTTTATATCCTCTGCATTGCAGAGGTAGCAAAGTGGAGGTGAACGTTGTCATAACACTGTAGGTGTTAACCAGCATATGATTCTCTGCATAGTATAGTGTAGAGACATTCCGAGGTAAAGATCATATTATACTTGATGTACATGTTTGTATTGTTTATGTGAGATAAACACTGCACCAGTTTTAGTTGTGATTGATAATATCAGTTGAAAGCTGCTTATACACTTCTTTGTACTGCACAGTTTGATTACAAGTAATGTATGATGAATTAAACATTTGATTAATTTTTCTCAGCTAGTTATGTTGGTATTGGCTTCTACCAGACTCTATGTCCAGCAAAGTTGCAGTGGAGAAAACAATAGTATAAGTAAGCATTGAGTAAGCATTGCTGTGTTGTTTAGGACCCACCATGGCATGTATTCTGCATCCCAGAAGGTTGACATCTAAGGCATAAGGATACCTACCAGCTAAATGGAGAGAAAGAGTTTATGGTAAATACCCTACATAGAAACGTTTAACCACACAGCCATTCCATCTTGCTTGCTGACTTTTCTGTCTAAGTCTAAATGATTACCTATCATTAATGCCATGTTAATATGATAGCCCAGTGGTTCAAAAGTTAATCCTGCAAATTACTAACTAGGCCAACCTTTCACCTCAAAGGTTATACATTAATGTAAGGGTTGGTTTCTCTCAACTTACGGTTGATATTCAGGAGCCTAGAAACCATCATATAATCTAATATGACAAGGGTCATTGATAGGTTTCTATAGCATTGCAGGAAAACCAGTGGCAGCTGTCCTCAGACCTCCACTGTAGTTAGCATCCAGTAACAAAGAGACAGATTTACTAAAGGTTCACCGAACATAATGCAGCATGGCAACTTGCTGTGCTGCTTTGCAAAAACAGGAGACATCAGAAATGTGCCATATTTACGAAGATACAACACATTTCTGCAGCCTCCTTGTGCTGGTGTACTGTGTAACAATGAAAAACAAGTTTGTTGCCCTTGTTATGCCTGTGTCTAGAAGGTGTACCATTTTGATGCATTCCCAGGCTTACAACTCTTGATAAACCTGGGAATCCGTCAAAACCTATGGGTGGAGATATGGAAATGCTTATGCTCCACCCATGGAACTCCTCCTTGCCGCAAGGTACCCAAGACAGTAATATGCGCTGCCTTGTGTTGCTTTGGATTTAGTACACAGAGCCAAGCAACATGGCTTTGCACTGCTTAACAAATCCCACTAAAGGGCTTGTTTTGCTTCGTGATGACATGTGTTACACAACGGCAATGCAAGCCCTTAGTAAATCTGCCCCTAAATCTCTAACAGAAACACTTCCATTCAAACCAGCCACTCACGTTCTGTAAGATTAGCCCTAGAATGTTTTCCCAAGCGAGAGCATACATATTATTCACATGAACATTAACCTTAAACCCTAGCCAAAAGCAGATGTCCCAAACATACACTTTGGGAATCGTGTGTAAAAGTCTACTCATCTAGAAGCAACATCAGGGCATGGCTCAGTTGCAGCCTAACTCTCACTCCTGCCAAGCAGCTTCATGTTATATATAGGCCAAGCTGTATGCCTCCTAGCTGCTACACTTGCCCTCATGTTTAATTGAATCTCGCATGCATGCTCAGTTTTAATATGTCACTTTAGCGCATCACTTTGTACCACATTATATGTGTGTATAGAGGCTAATACCCTATATACATATAGGCACTCTTGCCATTAGCCCACGTCTCTTGATAAAATCCTCAATTAATCTCTAGTGTCAAATAATGGCTGCTATAAGATCATACATTAACCAAAGGCCTGCTTCCAAAATGAACATCTGTCAATCGATACTTGTATGTTAGTGATTTTTCCAAGTAATTTTAATCTATTGTGAAGCAAATGTTGGGATACCATATCGACATTCCTGGATGGAAATAAAATTAACTATAAATAATAGTACATCTGCTTTCATGTAAAAGAGGCCCAAATTTATTAAGGAGGTTTGTGCTGAAAAGGTATACTTTCCAAAGTTCAGAAATTATTTGTGCAGTTTTACGACAAGGGGTCTTTACTGGGTCAGATCAGTACAAGCACCCAATGCCTGGTCTGTTGAGATTGATAGCATGGCCTTTGCACCAAAACTGAATGCCTCCTTGAAACAGTGCAGACAATGCAACATGTTCACTTATCCAAATGCATGCAATACATCTGAATTTGTCTACATATGGGAATTTATCCTGGATGGGTGTGCATCCAGTATACAGCCTATGTTAGACTGCACACACTCATCTCTCAATACATAGTGCAAGGTGGTTCATTGCAAAAAGAATAGCGGGTAGCATCAGCAGCAGGCCAGTCTTTGCATACGTGATGCTGCACTGTGTTTCCCCTTTGCACATCACTGTCCCCACAATTCTGAGTGCTGCTCTGCATGGAAAGTAGTACATTTGGTCCTAAACTATCTGAAACAGCACATCTGGAAACCTAGGGGGTCATTTACAAGCCACTTGCACCATGGGTTCGTCACTTTTCATATGGGAAAAAGTGATGTACTGGCCATCCAAGGGACTTGTAAATAAGCCCCCTAGTATTTAGACGCCACTGTAAATCTAAAGGCCTCATTTACAAGGCCTGTAGCAGAGGGCAGCTTGCCACCCTGTGCCACTGGGAAAGAGCAGAAATGTTCTGTATTTACAAGATACCGTGCATTTCTGTCCTCTCCCACTACACTGGTGCACAAATTGCTGCCATGTGCCAACGCAGGCACTTTTGCACAAGTGCGTTGTGGGTATGATTGGTTCTGTGCAGGAAGGGTCACCTTCTGGCACAAACACAATCACAAGATGTGATTTCCTCTTTCTATGTGTGCTGCAAAAGAGGAATAACAGGGGAGAAATAAAAAATTTCTCCCTGTTGCATCATTCTTCCGTCACCCTTGAGGTGGGATCCATGGGTGTTGTATGGGAACACCCCAAACAACACTCATGGAATGCCCCTTTCACTCAGTGGTATGCAAAAACGGGGTCCATAGTTACAAGCTCATGAAAAGACATGCAAGGTGGCTTTGCATTGCCTTGTAAATATGGGCTGGCACACTGCGCCACCGAGCCTAGAAAAACAATAGTAATGCTCTGGTGATGCAGCGCTACTGCCTCCTAAATGAGGCCCTAAGTTTGAGACATCCATACAATTCCAAGCAGTGTGTGATATTGAGAAGGTCTGGCTGCTGCTCATACCATGCCTGCAGAAGGGCACAGATTTATCATTTGAATTGACCTTAGAGAGCCAGGCAGCCTCGAATTGAAATAACATTAACTGACTGGAAAATCCATAACATCTTTACTCCCTGCGTAGCTTTCCTTAAACAAGTCCAAATATAAATCCCTTATACATACAGGAAGCAAGATGGTTTATAATTCAGCTTCTCCTGACAGAATTGCGTGTGTCAGAAAATGAACAAGAAACAGAATAATAACGTGTGCCAGATAAGAAGCTGACGCGGTTAAAAGTAAAATCTGCTTCGTATTTCTTTTTCTGTCTAAATTCAGACATGATTTGAATACTACGTTCATACTGTTTGCACAACAGCAGCCCAAAAGAGACAACAATATGGAAGAGATTCCGGCGCCTCTGTCCAGCCTCTATGATTTCCGCTAGCCTTGAAATAGATACAGCCCGCCATAGGAGACCACTTAAGACGAAGACAGTGAATTTACCTCTTTCTCAGGCAAACGGGCCTGTATGAGCAACACTTACGGACAGCGAAATCTTTTGTTTCTCTCGGGCCTTGGATCGCCAAATGGTCATAATCCATGCCCTAGCGACTAAAAATCTGTGTGGGGCTACAGTGTTTAGATACATGAATCCTTCTTTAGGATTTTTGTACAAAATATGCGTTTTTTCAGAGCATTCTGTGCCCTCACAGGCTATGCAATGTTCGTGCGAACGAAGAAAAGCTTATAACTAGTCATGAAAATAATCGTGCGAAAAATGCATTTGCTCAGGGAGGAAACTTGGCGTGCTTGTTGCCAACATGTGCTCAATGATGCGCAATCGAGTCCCTCTGAGAGGATTTCTATTCTGTGTGAAATGCAGTTTTTTTCAAGAATGTCTCAATCAAGAGTTACACTGATAAACCTGCATGCTTCAGTATGAATCATTAACGAGTGCCACATTAGTCATTTCAAGAGTAAAAACACCAACCTAAATTGTGAATTTGCTATCTGATTAATAGATGTTTTGATATACTATTTAGTATTTTGTGATGATAGTTGAGTTATTGGTTAATATCCGAGACATTTTCATATTCTGTTCAGTGTCCAGTGAGTGAAAAAATACACAACTTTGATGGAATGATGGAATTACTTTCAGATTTATTGTGCAGAAGTACATAATTGTTGGCGTACAGTAAAGCAGGAGTCCAATTTGCACACCTGATAAAGTGAGTGCTATATAGTGCTCTAAGTAGAACAGTATATACACATTTTAAGTATGATGAGTTGGTGGTTCAAACAGTTTATTGCAACATTAATTTGTGGGATGAAGGATGGATTATGATAAATATGATTTTCCTGCTTCTATGCATTTCCACTGAGATGCTGCAATATCAATGGCGTGTGACCTTTAGAAAAAGGAGGGTACTGTGGCTAAATTTTCACACTGTAAGGACCTCGTTCTAAACTGATGAAGCAGAGTCTTTTTTCCTCTGCTCACTCTCCAGGCATACTGAGATATTGTCTTGATTTCTTTAAACCACCTCCACCTTGCTTCGTTCTGGCTGTCACATGTTACATCTGTAAATCTGGGCTATCAGTCCCCTGTATGTTTTCAGATGAACCTCTGTGTGTGCAAGGCACTTTGGAACTCTTCAAATGGTTGTTCAACCACAAACCTTCCTAGACATTTGTTTATTTGCTCAGCTTAATCCCGATAATATGATGCACCACCATGTCGTATGAGGCAGACGGGGAAAGTAGGTAAAATGCCGCTGATTGGTCCTAATATATAGAGGTCTTTGATTATGTCCGTCAACAACCGAATCAGTTCCGCATTTAGATCTGATGCTGGATTGATGTAATAACAATGTGTGTTCATGAAATCTTAAAATCCTGTGGTTCCTTCACAATCTCACCTTAAAGGATCTTATTTGGGCAGAATTATCAATAAGGCAGTTTGGTTCGGCCTATTGGATCAGCTGAAATGTTTCTTTCACGAGTGTGGGTTCACCAATTATTTAGAGGTCCTAGACCTCAACTTCGGATAAGTAGGCCCTCAAAACGATTTTGTGTCAGAACTACGTCTTGTAATTTATTACTTCAATCAAATTGTCAGATATGGTACCATAGCAGGTCCGCTGCTTTGATTTTCAGCTATTATTGCTCTATCGGTATAGTTATCCAGGGATCATATTTGGAAAATGCAGCTTGACGTTTGATAGTGTGTACTCAAAAGAAGGAGTAGTATTGTGTTTCTCCTTGAGGTTTTGTGTCTCTTTGTGAGTTTGAACAGAAAAGTTCGTAAGGAACTCTGGTTTCTTGGGAAATTATAAGGAGTGTTTTCATAACAATTCTCTTCTGTTGTTTATGTTGGTATACGACGTTTTTTTATGCTGTCTGACAGTACCATGGTGTCCCCTTAGATTACCCATCTACCACATACGGTCAGACTAAGGCTAGGTGTTAACAAAATCGTATTAACTCCTATCTCTATAACAGAAAATTCAGTAGAAACCAATTTATCTGCCACCTTTCTACACATTATCTATTTACATACCCAAAATGGTACTACATTCAGGTGTTGATTAATGCAGGTGTGCCTCACGATTAAAGACTTAAAGACATCCTCTTTCACTTTCTTGAAAAAATCACTCTTGTGAGATCTTTGTACTAGAGGGTGGGCTTTGCCTAGGGCAACATCTGAGATCAGATTTCAATAAATGATTTTATTAAGAAAGTAGTGTGGGTTCTATACTACAGTCGGTGGGAATTCAGAGAGATTGTCATGTAGTGTTCATTGTGTATGGATCATTTTACATATTCTTCAAACCCTAAAGGAATTGTGGCCCAGATTTAAGAAAAGTTAGTGTAACCTTTGCGCCATTTGTTTACCCCAATGCGACGCTTACTCAACGGATAATTAACATTTTGTCACTAGAGCAGTCTAGCATCAAAATGTTCGACTTAGTGTCATGAGCTCCATCTCATCTTGCGTTGATTAACAACAATGATATGCAAGGTAGGCGTTCCCCCCTAAAATTAGTATCACTAGGCCCCTAGCACGATATTTAGAACCCAACAGAAAAATGATGCATGCAAAGGACTGGGTCCAAAATATTTAAAAATTTGAACGCCTGGCCCTGCGTCAAAATGCGGCTCACATACTACTACATAAGGGAAACACACAGAACGAGCATTGGAAAGTAACTGGACAACATGGACCTGGTACTCCCACAGCTTGGCACCAGTAAAAAACAACCGTGATGACGCCAAGTGCCACCAGCATCACAACAGCATCCTAAAACACCACCACAGCAGCCACAAAGGCAGCATAGTAGGCAAGAGAAGATCTTTTGCCAGCTTGCAACCATCCTGGCCCTTAGGGAAGAAGAGGTGATCAGATTCTTCCATCTGAGGCGGGAGTCCATTGTACGCCTGCTCCATCACATTGCACCAGACATCACAGCAGGAGTGCAGAGTTACACAGCAACTCCACCTATGACAAACTCCTGGCTGTCCTCCACTTGCTGGCATCTGGGTATTTCCAGACAACTGCCACGCAAGTGGGTGGGATTTCCCAACCACCCCTTTCTGCCTTCCTTATGAAGGTCCTGAATGCCATCATCAAACTCACAACCCACTACACCCGGTTCACCAACAACCAAGTACTGCAGCAGGAGACCAAGCAAGGTTTCTACCAAATTGCTTGCTTCCCGCATGTGATGGATGCAATGACTGCACCCATATCCAACTTGTCGCTCCTGCAGCAACCAAATACCCCACCCCAGCAATGTGCAGGCCATCATGGACCACATTGGAATTATCTCAAACATCCTTGCAAAATATCCTGGAAGCCTCCATGATTGATTACATATTCAGGCACTCCTCTATAAGCCAACAATTCTAGGATGGACAATATGGCAATAACCTACTTGCAGGTCAGATAACATACAAATCATAACATACATAAGACACCAAACTTGTAGTACAAACAATATAAACACCACAACAAACACACATGGACAGGGAAACACAGATATGTAGACTACAACACATACGCCACAGGCCACATTACACCACATGCAATGTATATTACCTTCACATACACCCACATACACCCATATCTACAAGTCCCTGGCACCACCTGACTGACACACCACCGGACAGACAGGTGGAGCAGTGTCCCCTATGAATATAAAAGCAGGCTTCAAACAACTATGTGTCCACAGTTTCACAACAAAACACAGATCCTTCACACATAACACTTACCAAGGAATTGCTCTGCTACCTGAATTGCATTGGCCTTTTAACAGTCAAACAACTCACATATTGGCACTGCCCCACTGTTGGAAATGGGGTTTCTGGTTGGCTGTCAGTTTGCACTCTGTCCAAGCAGGGACCCTCACTCTAGTCAGGGTAAAGGAGATACTGACTTAAGCTAACCCCTGCTCAGCCCCTTGGTAGATTGGCACAAGCAGTCAGGCTTATTTCAAAGGCACTGTGTAAAGTATGTGTACCTACACACAGTAACACAGTGAATACACTACAAAATGGACACCACACCAGTTTAGAAAATTAGCCAATATTTATCCAACATAGACAAGAATAGAAAACAATGGAAACGTTGTTTTTACACAAAGTACCTGATTTGCATAAAAAATAAAGCTGCACTAGCGAGCGTGCGTCGGAAAAGTCAGCGATGCATCGAATCCTTACTTTCAAGTGAGACTGGCCGTCATTTCTTCTACAGTTGGGTAAGTGTTGCATTGTTTTTCTCTGATGAGGCACCTTGGATCCGCACACGTTCACATTGATTTTGATGCCCAGTGATGATGCATGGGAAATTCATCCAGATGAGGACGAGAATCTGAGCTGTGTGGGGTTTGCGTTGATTTTAGCAACCGCAAGCGGGTGTTGTGGCATGTCTCAAGCTGCGTTGTGGGTGATGCGTCAATTTTCCACCCACGATGCAGGTGGTACATTGATTTCAGCCGCAAGGCAGGTGGCGCGTCATTTTTACAGCCACATTGCGGGTGGTGCATCAAAACGTTCCCTGCACAGCTCCTGTGTGTGGATTTCCACCTTGGTTCCACCAGCTTCACCTTTTAAATACCCAGGGACTGGATAGGGCACCACTTGGTTAGGTAGGAGTCTCAGCAGAGAGCCTAGATGTCAGAAGTGGAAGTCTTTGATAGCCCTGAGACTTCAAAACAGGAGACAAGTTCAATCCAAACTTTTGTAGACACTTCACAAGCAGGAATATACCACAAAGTCCAGTCTTTGACCTATTTTAGGCAGAAGCCGAAACTGCAGACCAACCCAGCAAAGCACAGACACAGGCAAAGGGGCAGTACTCCTCCTCCAGATCTTCAGCTCTTCTCCTTGGCAGAGGTTCCACTTGGTTCCAGAAGTAATCTGACAATCTAGGGTTTTTGGGTCTAGTACTTGTACCCCTTTCTGCCTTTGAAGTAGGCAAACAGCAAAGGAAAGTCTCTGTTGTTCACAAGATCCCGCCTTGCCCAAGGCTGGCTTCAGACTTACAACAGTGGGTTGGAGACTGCATTGTGTGAGGGCAGGCACACCCCACTCAGGTGTGTCAGCTCCTCCCTCCACTCTAGCCCAGATGACCCATCAGCATATGCAGGCTACACCCCAGCTCCCTTTATGCAACTGTCTAATGGAGATTCAAAAACAGCCCAAAGTCAGTCTGACCAGACAGGAACTACACAAACAGGCAGAGTCACAGAATGGTTTAAGCAAGAAAATGCCCACTTTCTAAAAGTGGCACTGTCAAATTGACAATCTAAAAAACAACTTTACCAAAAGATGCATTCTTAAATTGTAAGTTCAGAGACCCCAAACTCCAAATATCTATCTTCTCCCAAAGGGAAACTGCACCTAAAAGATTGTTAAAGGCGGTCCCCCTGTTAACCTATGAGAGAGATAGGCCTTGTAACAGTGACAATCTAATTTAGCAGTATTTCAATGTTAAGCCATGTAAAAAATATATATGTGTACATGTCCCACCTTTAACATACACTGCACCCTTCCCATTGAGCTACCTAGGGCCTACCTTATGGGTGCCTTACATGTTTATGAAGAGAAAGGTTCGGCCTGGCAAGTGGGTACACTTGCCAGGCTGAACTGGCAGTTTAAAAACTGCACACTGCAGTCTGTGGCTTGACATATGCCTGTTGCAATTCTGGATATGTGTGTGAAGACTGCAGTAAAGATGTATAGGCTATATAGGAAAATTCTAGCAAGTACCTGCAATGGTAGAATTGTGCCTGCTAGGTAACCTAGCAAAGTGTGAATGACAATATCACACATGAGTACTGAGAACATACTTCTCAGTGCTACTCACATGTATTAGCAAGAGAGTGACATACAGAGGCCAATACACATAAATGTCTAGGTATATCACACCCAATTATTTGGGAATGTGCATGCAAGTCAAGCAATGTGGTAACAAGTCACAGACCCTTGGCAAGTTGCACGTGTGAAGAATGACATAGAATTGTTAATTGTGTCATTCCCTCTACTCATAGCTGACATATGTAATAACAGTATCAAAATGCACTCATTGGGAATGTGACATAGATTGTAGGATGCAAATGTGAGTATGTGGCCATGCTTAACAAATGATGTGAAGCTACAGTAGAACAGTTGTGAGAAATGGTGGAAGACTTGGAGGGCTGTTCATGCTGAAATAATGTATGGATACTAGTGGTACCTCTATATAGAAAGGGTCCGGCCATGGACCTGTTTGTGGAGTTTCTCATCCTGAAACACCTTCAAACATGTGAACTTTCCAAAATCTTTTAGGTGGAGGGAGCCCACCGGATCACAGGTGCATCATGAAAGCATGGAGCACACCCTTGTCCCTTCATAGCAAGACTCACAAACATCCAATACTGGGATGTGATTCTCCAAGCAGCTCACAATGCCCCTCCATTGTACATAGATTATGCTGGGATTACCTTTATCCCAAATTTCAGTCTTTGGGTCCAGAGGCTGCACCGCAGTTTCCTCTAGGTGAAGAAAGCTCAGAGGGAATGGAACCACAACTATTCAATGACTTATCCGGTGCAGCTTTGATTAGTCGCAGCATGCAAAACTCACTTTTAATCAAGCCCAGAAGCTGGTTGTGATTGTCTGGATGGAATATCAAGTGGCAGGAGGGTTAAAACACTGTGACCACCCTAAGAGGTGTCGGGTGGTGCCAAGACCAGGGAGAATTGTGATATACTTGAAATGGAGGTGCGGGCAAAACAAAAATCACCTATCTTGGGACCCATGGGAAGACAAGAGGGGCATGTGGGATTTTAAATGGGGCACTGGAAGTGCACCCGGAGTGTCTTGCGGGTCGGCTGAGAGCAGCCCTTGAGGGTCCTTAATCAGTGGTTGAGAGGAAGATTGAGACTGAGAAAATGCAACATCAACTTGGTAAAGACATTCCAGTAAGGGGCTGGGTGGGGGCCAGAAAGTGTAGTGATGCTTCCTAGTTAGCAGTATGTTTGGTTGGGGCAACGGGCACTATGCGCCGTTAGGGAAGTGGGCAGTTTTGATTTTGCAACGCAGTGTAGCACGGAGAAGGGATTCATGCTTTATGAGGGGTAATTGGATAATTGTTGTATTTAATGTTCAGGCAAGATACATACAGCCAGTCTACTTAGCTGAGGCACACAGGATATTCACTATCACAGTATGAACCCCACACAGCATTGGGCTGGCACCCCCCTGGGTGTGGTACATTAACCATACAATGGGATGTCCAAAGTTAGTGTGTCAACCCTAAGGATTCCATCCTGGAATGTCAATGGACTAGGCGTCAAAGTCAAACGGGGAGTTGTGCTCCAGCACATCAAACCAGACTCCCATGATTTAGTTCCCCTACAAGACACACACCTCCTAGGTAATAAGTGTCACGCCCTTGACCATTGGGGAAATAAAAAGGCTGCTAATGTGCATCATACCACCTTCTATAGAGGAGTAATAATCTTGGTGAGCAGAATGCAAACCCTGGGGATTTGGCAAATATGGCCCGATCAGCTAGGTCCCTATGAGGTACTCTCTGGGACCTGTGAGGAGGGCACCTTAAACATACTTGCAGTGAGTATCACAATATGACTTCATGACTCTGTACTACCAGCCCTGACCACTGTGTTACAGTCTTCTAGATGGGGAATTGATCAAGTGAGGGGCCGTTAACGCAACACTGAGTGATAGCACTCACAGACATCCCCGCAGGCCCCTGGATTCAGTTAGACGATCATTTGCAGACTTCCTCACTGCCCAGGGACTGGCAGATGTATGGTGTATCCTTAACCCCTGCACTTCATCCTTTTACTTGGGGATGCATGATAGTCTCTCCTGAATTTATCACTTTCTCAAGTCAACTCCCCAATTATTAAATGTCAGTGGGACAACAAACTCAACCACGGGCATTTCTGACCCTTCTCCCATGTGGCTGGTGTATGGTTGGGGTGAGAGCCAAGCACTAGCCACATCATTTTGAGCCCTTTGTAGCTTAAAGTGCCAAAAATGAAAGAAGGGATGAAAGCTGCAAAACACAATTATTTTCAGGGAAACATTACTTCAGTCGAGTCTCCACTCAAGTTGTGTGCAGCCTAAGAAACAGTAGTCAAGGGGGTTGGTTTCTCTTTGATGGCACAAGGAGAAAAATAAAAAAGGGCCAAATTGAAGGCTATTGAATGTGAGTTATTGCCCCTTGAGGCTGGCTTACCAGATGAGGAGGGATCAGAGGGAGCCCACATGTTAGCCCTTATGGAAGAAGAATACTGAGACGTGGCCCAGGACGTTGCTATAATGTACCACAGGGCAACACAGTACCATATCAATGTAATGGGGAACAAGACAGAAAAATTATTGGCCTTGCTAGACAGGTAGGAGGCAGCGGGTAGAGGGGTTCCTGGGATCCAGAGGGAGTCAGGGGAACTTGCTAGCAGTCGACAAATGATAGCCCAAACATTTGCTCACTATCATGGGAAAATCAATTATGCAAGGTGTTTAGCCACAAAAAGCAAAGCAGGTGAGCTCCTGGGTGATACCTCCCTCCCAAGCCTCACCATTAGAAGAATATAAGTTGACAGCCGCTAAGCTTGCCTCACATCAGAAGCATATGTTTGAGGAGAGCCAGAAGGGGGGAGTACTTCTATTAGACCAGTGATCATCCACAAAGTAGGGAAGCCCAGGGAGGATATTATCTGTACCCCAGCTCTTCAGATAAGACCCAGTTCCAAAAACTATCAATGACCTACCCAAGCATCCTAGGAATAGTCTCACCTATTTATGGCAAATCATGTAAAACCATAGGAATTGATGAGACATGTTACACACAAACAAGTGTATGATAGGGCAAGCCGGACATCAGCAACCTCAAAGATAACAAAACATACTTGTCCAGGGAATCACAAATGTGCAGGTCTATGTCTGCAGGGGACTGTGCATCGCAGTGATGATGATCCATCAAGAGGATGCCAGATCACCACCCAACGCCCCCAAAACCCTAAAGGAGGCTACATTGACACTTGACACAGTCAGGGGCCTGCTGATTGTGCACAGTGAACTGAGCTGAGGTGACTACAGTAAACCTGTGTTGATACATGCATCGATGGCCCTGTGTGGCCATTCATCGTGCCACAGGATCACTGATGACTAGGGCGCCGTCACCGCATGAAAGCACCCCTGCCATAGAGATTGTATCCAATTTTATCAATCTGCCAATAACAATACATTTTGAGTCATTGAACATTGAAAATGTATGTTGTTAACACATTATGGGGGTGATTCTGACCTCGGCGGTAAAATGCCCTTACCGCCGGTCAGAAGACCGCCATAACACCGCCGCGGCCGCGGTCAACCGCCACGGTCATTCTGACCCATAACGTCCAAACCTCCAAAAATCCGTCCTCCACTGCAGCCCGCCACATCGGCGGGCAGCGATAAACTGGAGATGACCAAACCTCCACCGTCACGCCAACAGAAATACGCCCATGCCATTACGACCCACGAATCCACACGGCGGTCATTCAAACGCGGTATTCCATTGGCGCTACACACCGCCGCGGTCAGAATACACACACATCACCAAAACACAGCCACATTGGACAATTTGAAAAACACACACCTGATACACATACACACACCACTCCCACACAATCAACCAACTATAAAACACACACCCACATCACCCACAAACCCCTGTGACCCCAAATACTGAGAGAAGGAGAGAGAGACACAGCAGACAATCCAAAGCAAGACACACTGAGGCACACTACACCATCACACACACCACATAGTAGCACAAAGCACCACTCACCAACACACTCCTCATCACATACACCACCCCACACCTCACCCACACCACCCCATGGCACCCCAAAGGCATCCACGCTTTTCGGACCAAGAACTCCGGGTCATGGTGGAGGAAATCCTAAGAGTGGAACCCCAGCTCTTCGGCTCGCAGGTGCAGCACACCAGTATAGCCAGGAAGGCGGAGCTATGGCAGCGGATCGTGGACAGGGTCAACGCGGTGGGACAGCATCCCAGGAATAGGGAGGACATCCGCAAAAGATGGAACGACCTACGGGGGAAGGTCCGGTCGATGGTCTCGAGGCACAACATCGCGGTCCAGAAGACTGGCGGCGGACCCCCACCCACCCCTCCCGAATTTACATCGTGGGAACAAGAGGTCTTGACCATCCTGCATCCTCAGGGCCTCGCAGGAGTAGCCGGAGGAATGGACTCTGGTAAGTCCCATCTCAACTACTATATCCCCCACACCCCACCAGCATGCCAACCCACACCCCCACCCTCACCCCCAACCCCCCAGCACACATCCTTCCTGACAATGTCTCACCAGCACAACCCACCCATTCCAACACCAACTCCTGCATGCCAACACAAACCATGGGCACCCATCACCTAAGCATGACCACTGCACTAACCCCTCCCCCCCACTAAATACCCTCACAACACCTCCCTCCAGGGAATGCCTGCACTGGGGGACAAGGGCACCCACAACACGCATGCTATTGCACACACAGAAACAATAACCAAACTCTCTTACCCCATGCAGGACCCGAACGACAACACACCAGCCAGGAGGGTCCAGAAGTGTCCATCCCACCACCGGAACAGGCCCACACTGAGGATAGCAGCTCTGTCGACAGTGAACCTGATGACCAGCCCGGACCATCGGGGACCTCTGGGCAGTCGGTTCCCCTCACCCAGACACAGGCCACACCAGACCCGACCCCCTCTGCCGACACCAGCACAGCTCCCACCCAGCGGGCCCATGCCTCTGTCTCTAGGACAGCTCAATCAGCGGTGTGTCTGCCACTACAGGGCACCCAGGCTAACCCGACACCCCAACAACAACAGGGACCTGTGGGCAGTGGGAGCGGGCACACCGGCCAGGGGACAGAGGCCGGGGGAAACCGGGCAGCTCGGAGGGCTGCTGTGCGACAGGGGGGGGAGGAGAGGCCCAGGGAACCCACTCTCCAAGAGGCCCTCACCACCCTCATGGGGGCCTACCACCACTCCCAAGAAACGATGGCGACGGTACTGGCCAGGTTCACTGAGATCCAGGCACAGCAGGAGGAACGCTACATGGGCTTCAGGGAGGAGCTGAGAATCATCGGGACCGCAATGGGGACCATCGTCCTGGCCCTCCACAGGATAGAGGACGCGTTGCGGGACCATGGTGCACCACACAGGGCCCCTGTCACTAGGCCGGACCAGGAACAGCCTACCACCTCCGCCGGCGCTAGTGGACAGGAGGTCCCAACACCTCGACAGCCCCCCAGAACCCCACCTCCTGCTGAAGAACAACCACCCCGTAAGAGGAGCCTGAGACCAAAGAAAAAGACAGAGTAGGATGTCAAGACCCCCGCCAGCAGGACATACCCCCTCAAGTCTTCCCACTGTCCCACATTGCCACCCTGTCCAACCATGAACTGCCTATGCTCCATCCTTCCACAGGCAAAAGAACAATGCACCTGTGAGACTGAGAACTGGACTCTGCCATGGATATTCCTCCACCCCCACCCATCACCCTTAGAATCACATGTACCGGTATCTAGCACTGTAAATAAATCACATTTTGCACACAAACCTGTTTTGAGTCATGCTGTATTATTAACAAAGGGATAACATATTACTGTTCAATTTCTGTTCTGTCAATTAGTCATGACAACATACCAATGTCAATACGCTGTATTTCATGGGCGAACCAAGCAGAAGTCAGGTACTGAGTCAGACAGCACTGAGAAGGGAAGGGAAAGGCATAAATTAATAAAAAACATCTGTGGGGAACTACAGAAAGTATAGATGCAGGAGGCTAGAAGCAATCGTGAAATGGCGTGGGTGATTCTTACCTGGGTGTTACTGGAAATACTGTTGTATCACTCTGTCCCTATTGTCTGTGTCGTCCTCAGAGTCTTCCTCCTCTTCACTCTCCACAGGCTCCACGGCTTCTACAACACCACCATCTGGACCATCCTCCTGCAGGAAAGGCACCTGGCGTCGCAAAGCCAGGTTGTGAAGCATACAGCACGCCACGATGATATGGCACACCTTCTTTGGTGAGTACATTAGGTATCCACCAGTCATATGCAGGCACCTAAACCTGGCCTTCAGGAGGCCAAAGGTTCGCTCAATCACCCTCCTTGTACACCCATGGGCCTCATTGTAGCTTTCCTCTGCCCTTGTCTGGGGATTCCTTACTGGGGTCAGTAGCCACGGCAGGTTGGGGTAACCAGAGTCACCTATTAGCCACACACGTTGTCTCTGTAGCTGCTCCATCACATCGGGGATGCTGCTATTTCGCATCACATACGCGTCATGCACTGACCCTGGGAACTTGGCATTTACATGGGAGATGTACTGGTCAGCCAAACAGACCACCTGGACATTCATCGAATGATAATTCTTTCTGTTTCGGTACACCTGCTCATCGTCTTTTGGGGGTACCAAAGCCACATGGGTCCCATCAATGGCACCAATGATGTTGGGGATATGTCCAAGGGCATAGAAATCACCCTTCACTGTGGGCAAGTCACCCTCCTCGGGGAAAATGATGTAGCTCCGCATGAGTTTCATCAGGGCAGACAACACTCTGCTCAAAATCTTAGAAAACATAGGCTGAGACATTCCAGATGACATGGCCACTGTGGTCTGGAATGACCCACTGGCCAAAAAATGGAGGACTGACAAAACCTGCACCAGAGGGGGAATCCCTGTGGGTTGGCGGATGGGGGACATCAGGGCTGGCTCCAGCTGGGCACACAGTTCATGGATAGTGGCACGGTCAAGTCGGTATCGAAGGATTATATGGCGTTCTTCCATTGTCGACAGGTCCACCAGCGGTCGGTACACGCGAGGATTCCTCCTTCTCATCCCAAGTCCCAGCGGAAGGTGCCTAGGAAGGACAACATGGAGCACAGAGTCAGCCAAACCACAGGTACGTACAGACAGCTTGCACAGTTAAAGAATGGCAATGGGTTGAAAGGCGTGTATGTGTGGCAATGCAAGGCCTAGGCCTGTGTGTCGCAGTCAAAATTAAGCCATGTGGGCCCTTGAAATGGCGGCTGCCTGACCTGTGAAGTGGGACAATGGGATGTGAGGTCACTGCGCTGGCGGGGCACACCGTGGCGGTAGGCGGTCGAAGACCGCGGCGCAAAGCCGCATTGGTTAACATTGAAGCCTATGGGTTTCAGGAGCCAATAACGAAGTGCGCCGGCGGTCGCGGTACGCACCGCCGCGGTACGCACCGCCGCGGACGTGACCGCCATTTTCTATCTGCTTAATCACTCGAGACCTGATCATCCACAGGAGAGGACCTATACTGCAAGTGCTGCTGTGACCTCGGTCTGGAAGATACAATGTCTGCTGTGACTGGGGAAAGGGCCCCTGCCTTCACGTCTGAAGAATTGGACAAGCTCGTGGATGGGGTCCTCCCCAGTATGCGCTACTCTACGGTCCTCCAGACCAACAAGTGAGTACCCCGGGTGCTAATGGAATGGGCTATGCCTGTGTGGATTGGGGTGGATGTAAGTTGGTGGGGTGGGGGGCGTATGAGGAGTGCAACGCCCGACAGATGAGAGCATGTGCCATATGGCAAAGTGGGTGGGGGGGGCCAATTACATCTAACATGCAGGCCATTGATGATTTCCTCCTTTCCACCCTGTACATGTCTAATAGGTCAGCGCCCATCAGAAGATCGATATTTGGCGTGCCATCGCCAAGGAAGTCCGGACCTTGGGGGTCCACAACAGACGGGGCACCCACTGCCGCAAGAGGTGGGAGGACATCCGCCGCGGAACAAGGAAGACCGCAGAAACACTGCTGGGGATGGCCTCCCAACCTAGGAGGGGTGCCAGTCGCACCATGACCCCCCTGATGTCCCGGATCCTGGCGGTGGCCTACCCTGAATTGGATGGGCGCATTAAGACATCACAGCAGACACAAGGGGGTGAGTATCAGCACATTCTCCTATCTTTCTGCGCAGTGGAGGCGTCTGGGTGGGGGAGGAGGGCTGTGGGTGACATTAGGCCAGGGCGCTTTCTGTAGTGTAGTCCTCTCCCTTAGGCATGGCCCTGTGCCCCCGGCCCCCACCTCTGTAGGGTGACAAGTACAGCCATTGAAGGTCCAGCATCTCCCATGTGCGCGTTTGACGTCTCTTGGCCTGTTGTCTTAGTCAGTAGTACTGAGTAGTGTACCCCGAATGCGCGGCTTAGTGCATTAGGCACCTGTGTCTGTCCTCTCCGCCAACGGTGTTGACATTGCATGCACTCAACCTGGTCTTCTTTTTTCTCCCCCCACCCTTTCTCTTCATCTTCTTGTGCATGTGTGCATTAGCATCATCAGGCGGAGGAGATATGGCATCGGAGCACGAGGGAGCTGCAGGACACAAGGCCCCGGTGGGCCCAGGAACAGACACCGAGGGCACCAGTGATCCGGAGGGCGAGGGGAGCACCACGACGGGGACCGCTGGTGAGAGCAGCGAAAGCGACACGTCCTCGGATGGGAGCTCCCTAGGGGTGGCAGAAACATCCGTGCCCCCCGCCTCTACAGGTACAGCCGCCACCCAGCGCACCAGCCCCGCCCTCCCAGCAGCCCCTCAGTCTTCGCTCCGTGCCGCTTCGCCCAGGAAGGCGCGCGTCTCCTTCGCCCCAGGCACCTCAGCCCCTGCCCCTGTTGCCCCTGCTGCCCTCAGTGCGGAGCTCATTGACCTGGTAAGGACGCTCATTGTTGGGCAGACGACCCTTCTGAATGCCATCCAGGGTGTGCAAAGGGAGGTGCAACAGAGCAATGCGTACCTGGAGGGCATTCATTCGGGTCAGGCTGCCCATCAACGAGCGTTCACTGCTCTGGCCTCAGCACTGACGGCAGCCATTGTCCCTGTTTCCAGCCTCCCTCTTCTGACTGCCTCCAGCCTGTCTCTGTCTCCTGTTCCTCAGCCTATCCCATCCACACCATCAGACCAGCCTGCACACACCTCAACACCCAAGAGCAGCTCATCCAAACACAAGCACCACAGATCCCGCAAACACTCACCCGAGCAACACCCAGATGCAGACATGCCAACAGCCACTGCCACCCCTGGGTCCCCCTCCTCCTCGTCTCCCTCCTCCCTCCCTGTGACGTCTACACTCACACCTGCATGCACCCCAACATCAGCCAGTGCTTCCATCACCACCTCACCCTCCAGTACAGTCCACACTCGTGCAGTCACCACCCCCACTGCCATGTACACGTCCCCTGTGTCCTCTCCCACTGTGTCTGTCACCCCCTCTTCCAAGACACACAAACGCAGGCAGCCACCCACCCAACAGCCATCCACCTCACGACAGCCTACAGCACCAGCACCTTCACCCAATGACAGCACACCTGACTATCCTACAACCACCTCCTCTACCTCCACTTCCATCTCCACTTCTCCTACCCTTTACCTTGGCCCTAAAAAACTTTACCTGGCTAACCTCAACCTCTTTCCCACCGATGACCTCCCCCATCCATCTTCAAAGAGTCCCAAGAGCACCGCAGCCACCACCAGCCCAGCTTCGGGTGTCACTGTTGTGCCTGGGTTCTGGAGCCCACCCTTTGCCAGCAGTGACACATCGAGCTGCAGCAAGGACACGTCCAGCCCCCCCCCCGGCAAGAGGACCCGCAAAACCAAGGACCGCCGTGCGAGGACCGACAGGGCTGCCCCCAAGGAGCAATGTGCGGCCACTTCACCACCCACACCATCTGGGGGAGGCAAGGGCCCGAGAGCCCCATCAAAGGAGCGGAAGGGCAGCAGGAGCGCGGAGAAGGTGGACCCCACATGCCACATCCCAGCTGGGAAGGAGGACACTAAGGAGGCCAGGAGTCCGTCCCCGAAGGGTCCAGATACGTCACGGTCCGAGGGCGACTGAACAGGGAGTCCAGGCCAGGTCTGGCTCCCTTGACCTGCTGGATGGGCACCGCTGAACAGGGCCCGCGGTGCAGACGAGCACCGCTGAACATGGCCCCGCCGTGGAGATAGGCACCGCTGAACAGGGCCCGCGGTGCAGAAGAGCACCGCTGAACAGGGCCCCGCCGTGGAGATAGGCACCGCTGAACAGGGCCCGCGGTGCAGAAGAGCACCGCTGAACAGGGCCCCGCCGTGGAGATAGGCACCGCTGAACAGGGCCCGCGGTGCAGAAGAGCACCGCTGAACAGGGCCCCGCCGTGGAGATAGGCACCGCTGAACAGGGCCCCGCCGTCTCAAGCACCGCTCCGCTGGGCCCTTCCTCTCAAGCACCGCTCCGCTGGGCCCCGCCGTCTCAAGCACCGCTCCGCTGGGCCCTTCCTCTCAAGCACCGCTCCGCTGGGCCCTTCCTCTCAAGCACCGCTCCGCTGGGCCCTTCCTCTCAAGCACCGCTCCGCTGGGCCCTTCCTCTCAAGCACCGCTCCGCTGGGCCCTTCCTCTCAAGCACTGCTCCGCTGGGCCCCGCCGTCTCAAGCACCGCTCCGCTGGGCCCTTCCTCTCAAGCACCGCTCCGCTGGGCCCTTCCTCTCAAGCACCGCTCCGCTGGGCCCTTCCTCTCAAGCACCGCTCCGCTGGGCCCCGCCGTCTCAAGCACCGCTCCGCTGGGCCCCGCCGTCTCAAGCACCGCTCCGCTGGGCCCTTCCTCTCAAGCACCGCTCCGCTGGGCCCTTCCTCTCAAGCACCGCTCCGCTGGGCCCCGCCGTCTCAAGCACCGCTCCGCTGGGCCCCGCCGTCTCAAGCACCGCTCCGCTGGGCCCTTCCTCTCAAGCACCGCTCCGCTGGGCCCTTCCTCTCAAGCACCGCTCCGCTGGGCCCCGCCGTCTCAAGCACCGCTCCGCTGGGCCCCGCCGTCTCAAGCACCGCTCCGCTGGGCCCTTCCTCTCAAGCACCGCTCCGCTGGGCCCTTCCTCTCAAGCACCGCTCCGCTGGGCCCTTCCTCTCAAGCACCGCTCCGCTGGGCCCTTCCTCTCAAGCACCGCTCCGCTGGGCCCCGCCGTCTCAAGCACCGCTCCGCTGGGCCCTTCCTCTCAAGCACCGCTCCGCTGGGCCCCGCCGTCTCAAGCACCGCTGAACAGGGCACCGCCGTCTCAAGCACCGTTGATGGTTCATTGTGCCCACCATGCCTCCTCCTTGACCAGTGGAGACTGTCATCCACATGATGGACTGTGGCTTTGCACTCCCCAGGATGGTCCAGTGGGCAATCCACCCACTGCAGAGACATTGAGAGACTGTGGCTTTGCACTCCCCAGGTTGGTCCAGTGGGCAGCCCACCCACTGTAGAGACATTGAGAGACTGTGGCTTTGCACTCCCCAGGATTGAACAGTGGGCATGGTGGCTCCTCGTGGATCTGGCGTTGTGGACTCATGTGGCTGTGGTGCCCCCCCCTTCCCTTCCCCCTGAGGTGCCTGTAGTTTTTACATCTGATGCCCCTGCAGTGTTCTCTCCAAAGGACTCAGGTCTCCTGTGTGGGCTTTGCCCTTGTTTCTCAAGACTTTGGCCCACGGACATGCTGAATTCGTAGGATGTGCAGGACTTGGTACTTCAGTTATACACTGTCATTTGTTTTGTTGTGGATATCTTTCATGGTTGTACGCTAATTTTCTGGAGCTTTTTGGTACATAAATATTTATTCCAAATATGATTATGTCCTAGCATTTTTCAGGGGTGTTTGGGTGGTGTCACTGTGACTTGGTGCTCTGCATTGGTGAGTACATGATTGGGGGGGGGGGGGCGGTCGCATATGTGTGTGCCCGTAACCTTTCGTCCTCCCCCTCCCGTGTGTCGTAGGTGCAGTACTCACCGTTGTCGTCTGCGCCGGACTTCGTACTCGTGGTAGATGAGAAGGTAGACGAGAGCAGGTATGATGTTCAATTCGGGTTCCATGCTGTCCTCCGTCCTCGTGGAGTGCGTAGAGGTGAGCGTTTTCCCGTTCGTAGTCTGTTTCCGCCGTGTTTTTATCGGCAGTGCTCCCGCCCCGGAAAAGGTGGCGGATTGGTGAGTTATGATAGTGTGGGCGGTACATTGTCTGCCGCCTGCCTGTTGGCGGTGACCGCCGCGCTGTTTGTCTGTACCGCCGCGGCGGTCGGAGTGTTAAGTTGGCGGGCTGTGTTGGCGGTTCCCGCCAGGGTCAGAATTCCATTTTTTGGACCGCCAGCCTGTTGGCGGGTTGGCCGCCACTTTAACACCGACCGCCAGGGTTAGAATCACCCCCTATGTCTACATTTTTCCACACATGTCCCAGCTAGGTAGACCAGGCTTGAGGCTGTATATTTGCAGTTGGACAAATAACTACAAATTACATGATAAAATGTGTATGTGTCACAAGATAACTTACAACTTATTATGACCAGTACAAATGTCTCCCCATTGTGAAACATATTTCACACAGATATGAGTACACAGATTTGGCCTACATATAAGACAGCTGGAATTGACATTTGGTATGTGTCTAATCCCTAAACACACTGTATCATGCATCCCTTATCAGACATGATACATATATTTCCACACTAAAACATGTTAGATACATACCTGCAATGACACATGTAAGGACACCATCTCCAATATTTTGCATGCATGGGGAACTATGTGTTACATGCGTTGCTTTGCATCATTAAGTCTGCTCCTTACAAAACACCAGAGTATGCATATATGTTCACTCACATTGACATGGCTTACATGATGAAATCCCAGCCTTAGTCAACAGCATCCTTTGCTAAAGATGTGTTAACGTTATCATATGCCTGAACATGTATTGCACATGGCCCTTCCTCTTTTATGTTGTGCATTGTAACATACAGTCGGAACTCTGACATGACAATGTGGCAGATACACAACATGAGAAGCATCACATAAGTACACTTCATACACATGTGTAAACATGTATGTGGCAAACAGTTTTGACACAAGCACAGTATCAATCCCTGTATGCATCACACACACATATAAAAACAGGCTAACACATCCCTATATTACCAATACACAATGAAATGCACATGCACACACATGTAGCCATAATATACAAACTTCGTAGATGCATAGCAACTGAACAAGGACTGTGAATCTGGGTGCACTGTCAGCCTTTCCACCAAAATCCACGCATGACCGTTATGCGTCAAAACAATTGACACATATGGTACTTCTCCATACATCGCAAATCACTAAAATGACACCTGGCACCATGCGATTCTGTACTGTCTTGCTGTCTCAGTCATCCCTCTAAAATAAACGCATACCTGTAATGCGTCAGAAATTTTGATGCATACAATTGTCCTACAAACATTGGACATGCCAAAAATTATGCCTGGCCGCTGCTCGTCAATTGCAAGTTGACAGGCTTTGTCAGCCTTCATGGAAAAAATCAACGCATGGCCTGCATGCGTCAAAAAACCAATGCATATCAGAAAACGTGACATATACACCCAGGAAGTGATGTTAAGGACTTCCTTGTGGCACACATGGCAACATGAATTTACTTTCACTTTTACTCTACAGACTTCTAGTCTGTGTTTGTGAAAAGTTGTGTATAGCTGGTGCTGGTTGAGGAGTTGTGTTCTGTGAGTTTTGTGCAGTGTCCTGTTGCTTTCTAGTCTAATTTGTTATATTTGTAATTTTGTGTAGTTTTTTTGTCCTGTTAATGTATTTATATTGTTGGGTGTTTGTTTTGGGATAGTGTACTCTGTTGGGGTATTTGTGGTTAGGTGGGGTATTGTTTTCTCATTTCTAGGGTTACAATTATGGCAGTGGAGAGAAACTGCAAAATGTTTGGGAAGGGGAGAGCCCATCGCATGAGTGCAGATGAACTGTGACGGTTCATCTGGTTGGTGTGCCACTACCTCCCCAACATGGGGTCTATGGCTGGCCGGGTCTTCTAGGGCTACCCAATGGAGGCAAGGTAGCTGAGGAGGGGCAAGGTACTCTACCAGCTTAGAAATATCTTTGCTGTGGAGCGGATGAACCACCAGCTTAAAAAACGGTAGGAGGATCTCATTGCCTGTAAAGGAGATCTCCTGGATCACCTGGTGAGACTGGTTGGCGGACATGTTGGCAAGTACCCCTTTTACATTGCAACATCCTCATTTGCATATGCATGACAGTAGGACATAAGGATAACTGCAGCATGTAATGACAAGGGTCAGGACAGGAAGTTTGCCAATTTTCACTTTGCACGTATAGCACCTGCATGTATAGTGCTAAACATGCTAAGAGCAACATAGTTCCCAATGTCAGTATCCTGACATCTGGCATGGTGTGCCTTATGTTACATACGGCACACACATGATCAAGTTATGTGGGGGTGCTATGGGTTTGATAAAAGTCATGCATCTGAGTGGTTGCTACTCTTTTCACATTGATTAACTACAAGATCTTAAGCTTCTGCCAATGAACAGTATCCTGTCCTCCAAAACTGTCAAACACATGTATGTGTAACCTTTACATATGTCTGCCACCCAAATCTGTAGATGTTATTGTGGGCTAACTATGGGCCAGATATGAAAGAAACTGGCTTAGCGCTGTGCTGTGCCAATACCAGCAGTGCTGTGATGAACCAATTTCAAACACAGGGCTGTGCTGGATTTTCCAAGAGTACAGCACAGCCCTGCGTCAGTGCATGCACTGACATATGATTCAGCTGCCTGCACCGACGCAGGTATACTTGCACGATAGTGCAAGTGTGTCTGCGTTGAGGAGAGTCTTATGTGCAGAAAGGTATCCCTTCATGCACATAAACAATCTACAATGGCTATTTTACACTTCTATGTGTGCTGCAGAATGCACGCATAGTAGTGCCAAAGCGTCATTTATATAAGATTGTTAATAAGCAGGAAATAACGCCTTCCTGCATACAAGCGTCATCCATGGCATATTTTCTTGTTCTCAGTGTGCCTCCGAAATATGCACACATAGAAAAAGCAAGAAATGAGGAGAAAAAAAACATTCCTCATCGTTTTGCCATGCTAACTCCACCCATTAATTTACGATATCTTGCAACTCTGGGGTAGCTTCAAAAGCAATGGGTTTTGCAATGGGATGAGCACCCCTACTGCCACCATGTGTGTGTTGCATTAGAAATTTGGCACAACATGCCACAAAATAGGGGGCAATAGGGTAACATTTGTACACTATATTAAAATACTGTTCAGTCTTAGAGCAGAATATATTGGCACTAACACTGAACTGTACATGGGTGCCCTTTTAAATCAGTGGTGTGCCTCCTTGTAACGCCTGCTCTGAGCAGGCGTTAAATGAAGAAAAATAAATGACGCTGTGGAATCTCCTAGAATCCTCAGTGCCATTTTTCCAGCCCCCCTTCCGGGTGAATGCCACCTTGCATACATGATACCCGGCCAAGGCATAATGTAGCACAAGGGGTGACAAAGTGGTGCAATGCATGCATGGTGCCACTTCTTTACTATGGAACAGGGATTTTGGCCTTGTTGGGCCACATCAGCCTCACAAGAATGATGATGCTAATGTGGCACAAGGAGGCACTAGTGCAACTTAAATCTGGGCCTTAATGTGCTAAATTAGATAGCCGTTATTCCTGTGACATGAACATGATATTGTAGATGGTAGGCAGCTTAGCCTTAATTTGGATCTTGACATCGTTGTTGTATGTCTGGTGGCCAACATGTGTTATCTGAAGATATTTTATATATTGTAAGCATGTTCTACCTCTACTCAATGCAGTTTTTGATACCATGTTCTCCTTATATTTTAGCAGCCACAATGCTATGCTTTTTAGAAGAGGGCAGAGTGCTATTGCCATGTTTTGGAAGTGCATGCAAGTTACAGGAAGATGGCCAACAAATATTGCAAAGAAAAGTCATCGGGGTCTTGGCAGGCATTCCCACATGGCTGACCACCTAAACAGTCCACAACCAGCACCAAAGAAAACCAAGCTCTACAGCAAGGGTCAGGACTGCCTCAGCTGGTCCCATCCCATCAACATTCACAGAACAAACTTCCACGCCAGCCCAGCAACAGCCACCACCAGATGCCACAGTCTCAAGCTTTAAGACAGACATGAGGAGGGACATGGCTGATATGAAGTCCAGGTTGGCCATACTTGAGCAAGACAATGCCCCAAACTACAAACTACTGAAATACTGCAAGAAAATCTTTAAAAAACTATGAATAACAAAATGCAAAGCTTCCCAGTTCCTTCCCTTCCCCTATTGTATATTGTAAATAGTTTTAGTGGATTTAAGGTGTGTAGATATACGTTAAGTAGCGTAGAATAAATTAGTTGTAGGACATAGTATAGTTGGGGGTGGGTGTTTGTTTTAATTCTTATTTTGTGGAGATTTGGGGATGTTATGTATAGGGCTCTAAGTATTTTTTTAAAGCATAAAATTAAAAAATACAAAAGATATAGGATAAGTTTAGATTACGATAAATACCTGTAGGGGTAATTTTAGATATGTTAGTATCAGTTAGATTAGTGTAGGTTAGTGTTTAGTTTAGATGTTTAATAGGTTGTGCTTTTAAGTCCAAATAAATCCTGTTAATTTTAGACAGTAAGGTGTTCATGATGATTGACTGTTCTCATTTCTGCATTGGTCATGTTAGAGAAATTCCTTAGGGTATGCATTCAGCATAGATTTATATGTATGACTATGTGTATCCCCTATGACAAGAAGCTGTCTGATTGGCTGCAGTATGACATCAGCTACTCAAGACAATATTCAGCGCAGTTCCTGATACTTGGATTGTGTATGGATACAAATTCTTTGACAGGTATTAATGCAACATTAATTATCATTGCTAAGGGATGTCACAATCATTCTTGAAAAGTTTAGCACATCAAACTCCAACGTATTTGTGGAATTAATTCTGGCACATTAAAAGGTGCCGCTCACTGTTGTAAATATGCCTCATTCGTTTCTCATATATTTGTTGTACAGGTACAATCATCAGGGAAACTTAATTTCTGATCCATACATGACATATGTTAACTTCGATGGATACCTGTTCAATACATGTTTTGAAGGCTCAGAAAGTTGGTTGTAGTCCAAAATACTGTTATCTCCTTTATCATGTTTGAGTCCTAGTGAGTGCCTTTGTGTCTGACACTAAGCCACACATGCCATTTGGTTCTGTTCTCATTGACATAGCTTCACACAATGCATACATTTATAGGAGTTGATTGAACACTGAAACATGTTCATGAGAAATGTGAATATGGTGATTTATTTACATGTGCAAGTTTTGTTTCCAGTGCTGTAAAATGTACTGTTCACTGACCCCATGAAAGATCCTGAGCCACTTAATGTTCAGTCAGAGTCCAGGGGTAAGGGACATGTTATAAGACATTTGTAGAAGTGTTCATTAGTGAGGAGGTGTTCGCATTGACAATAGGTAGGAATTGAGAAAATGACATACCATGCAAGATAAGTCAACAGTGGTAGAGTGGAAAGGGCACATTGCTGGCTATCACAACATGGCATGATCGTAAGCACAGAACTAAAGTGGTACAGAACTAAAGTGCACAGACTGGAGCTACTTGGTGGTTTCTCTTGTGAATTTCGTTCCTTCTACATTTTCATCCTCTGATATGTGTGGTGCCTTCTGTGCCATGGGGGGTACTGTTGTTGTAGTTGAGGGGGCACACACACATCAGGGAATTGAGATGTGGAATCAAAGGACCTGGCAGCTGCCATTTGTGGGAATATATAATACATAAGGAATCACTGCAGCAAGGAGGAACTGCTGATTTTGCAATACCGCTGATACATCATGGTGGTAGGCAGCCATGTTTTCCCTGAGGGAGGCCACTTCCTGATGCATGGAGTCTGGGTATTTTGTATAGCCCCCAGCCTGTCATCAGTCATGCTGCTGTCACTTTGGGAGGGCAATTGGTCAAACTTCTGTCTCATAAGAGCAGCTATGTCGGCCAGGGTCTGCTGGAGTCCATATAGCAGGGAGTGAGTGCCTCTGATGGCAGCGGAGTTTACCTTATTCAGACTAAAGAACACCTGCACTCCCTCTAGGCCACCTATCATGGTCTCCATCCCCACCTGCACCTGCTGTGTCAGCTTCCATTGGACTCCTACTGCTGTTCTCTGAAAGGTAGTGTTTGGGTCCTCAGAGTCCAGGGCTATGGCAGGACTGATTGGTGCTGCATGTTGATAGTTGGGTGGTTCATGTGGAGACGCCACAATGCTGTGTTCCCTCCCTGTGACTGGATGTTGTGTCTGGAAGGAACCCAGGACATCCTGGAGAGTTTCAGCAGTGATGGTCGGCAGCTGGTCATCCATATCATCTGTAAAATCCAGGACAGACAAGTCTGCAGGAGGTAAGGCATCATTCTCTGCAAAGGGATAGTGAAAGGCCAATCTTTGACTGTAGTGGCTGTTGACATGACTCATCATTTACTTGCTACTGGTGGCTCAGTGACATGGAACAGACCCCCAACTCAAGGCACATATTTGTGGACTCCTAATGACACCTGAACATCATTTGTGTGTGGTCACCATTTGCTCATTCTGCCAGTCCACAGTTCCCAGTGAGTTAGACCCACCTCGATTTTTTAATCATGGTCCTCGACATATGTACCCCTTTCATTGACTTAACTGTGTAAACTTAGCAAGAAATAGGCGTTGTTCCAGATTTGTGCTCAAGCCACAAGTGGAGATTTACAGATATACTTGGAATTTGCTCTTACAGATATTTGAGTTATTAAATGACTCATCTCCCACCCTACGTGTGCTGTGGAGTGACAGTAGGGAGTGAGCTGTCCACATGCATCTTCCTAGACACTTTGAGTAATATGTCCAGCATCCTGCACTACCCATTGTGAGATTCAACCACTTTGTGTGTATGTGATCAAACAGTATTTCTCCCTTCCTACAGGACAGAACTCATCTGCGCATCTCAGGTTTCCTTGTGCGTAGCTGCAAGGATGGCTGCATTGCTGGACTGAATGTTGTTTTGGTGAAAGGTAGACTTTCCTGTTTGCACACATAAGCACAAGATGGTTAATTGTTATGCTGTGTGATGCAGGATGCAGAATACATGAGTCTGGAGGTAACAATTAAAAGGCCCTATCATCACTGGAGCTTCACTTTTAGCAACGCTCCGGTGAGACTTCTCAGTGATCCATTTTTATAAGGAGGTGTAATGCCACTTTTTGTGCCATTATGCGTCCATGTAAAAATGGGCCCCTCAAATGCATTTTTCTGCCTCAGAGGGTTGGGACTGGTTGCTGCAGTGGCCGTTCCACCACAACCTCCATGACTTATCACGCTTGCCCAGATTTACAAAAAATCCTAAATTTGTGGCAGTGGCAATGACTAACACCAACCTAGGGTTGGCTTTAACATGGCAAAATGAGGAGGAATGCTTTATTCCTCCTTGTTTGTTGTTTTCATGTGTGAGCATTCTGCTTTACACATAGGAGAAGCAAAAAGCCATGGATGTTTGTTTATGTACAGGAAAGTGTCCCTTCATGAAAATAAACAATCAGTCTCCTCAAAGCAGACACCGTTGCACTCTGGTGCAAGGTTGCCTGGATTAGTGCATGCAGCATACTTCAGTTCCAGCACAGGGGGAACAGCAGGGGTGAGCTGTATTCCTGTAATTAAGGTGCATCCCTGAATTACAAAGGTGGCAGAGCACTATGATTTATGGCGCAGCAGCTTGCTGCACAACTTTGTCATAAATCTGTGCCTAAGTGCCTAGGAGGATGTATGTTGAAAGCCCACCCACTTCAATCACTCTGTCTTATTGATGCATCTTGTTGGGACACTACATAAAAAATGGCATTGTAGTTGTGGTACTGAGAAAAGACATGATAGTAATCCTATTGTGGGCTTCTTTCAATGTGAGTTGCAATCATCATCAAACAATGTAAATGGCAGACAGCATTCCTGTTACTAGATTTAGCAGGATTTGTGCATTAGGACAGACACAAGGGAAAGCCCTACTCCATGCAGGTTGTGTGGCAATGTTGGTAAGGTCCCTCATATATTTAGGCATTGCCAAGGTTAGTAGAGGGATGCAGTGAATACTTGTGACAATCACACATTCCTTTCTATTTGAATTCATGCTGCACAGCAGAGCAGGCAGAGCTGTTGCAGTGCATGCTTCTTCTTCAATGGGTAAATATGTGCCAGTATATCCAGACACAGACATCATAGTGCTGTATCCAAGCATGTAAAATATCTGACTTTTACTTGAGTGGTGGCTAGTGATAGGTCATACTTAACATGCCAAGGAGAAGCACCTTACATACCTTATCCTAGTGTATTTTCCATTAGCCCCTCTCACAGCTGACTTTAGGTGTAGTGTCAACCAAGAACACAGGGTGGTGTGGAAGTTATAAGTGGGTGTGGGACAAGTTTCTAATTCTACAGGTTGTAGTTATTTATTATGTTTTGCATTGTGCATCACACAAACTTTCAAGGTATTTGTTGCATTAATCCCACACCACCATGTTCCTTGCAGGTCCCTTGCCCAAGCCACTGACACCATGGAAGCACATCATGTACATTACTGTTTACCATGGTGGACATTCTAATGAATTTTGTCACTATTTGGTGCTTTACTGCATTATCACCATCAATAATGGCACCAGTGCAGTAAAGCACATGGAGGCCCATTACTTACAATGCTTGTATCACTTTGTCTTCTGCCTTTGGCAGGCCTCACACATGAGGTAATAAGATAGCACAGTGCAAACTTTATGGATTGTCAGCCCCACTAGTTCTTCCCTCCCTGCGTAAGGGATATTTCC
This sequence comes from Pleurodeles waltl, assembly GCF_031143425.1. Lineage (NCBI taxonomy): Eukaryota > Metazoa > Chordata > Amphibia > Caudata > Salamandridae > Pleurodeles > Pleurodeles waltl. Next base: position 1,845,519,627 of record NC_090440.1, read on the forward strand.
TTGCATACAGCATATCTGTCTCAGGCATATAGTGGTGTAAGCATGTACAAAGTGGATTAATGTGTGCATTGTGTGACTTTGTTCATGTGACACAAGGGGAATGTGCAATTTGGATCCACAATGACAACAATTTTTTATGATGCTAATGTTGCATTACAGGCTCGTAAAATCGGGCCCCTAGTACGACATTGATACCATTTGTGGCTGTTCTTAAAAATGTAGGTGTCACTTTGTGCACCACATCAACCTTTTCCACAATACAGGTAACCTTGTTACATGGATAAGTGAGCTTCATCCTGGGGAGGATGGGGTGAGTGGATGTTTTCTCCACTGGTTCTGGAGGGGGCATTGTGCCCAGTGAGCTCCATCCTGTGGAGGATAAGGTTAGTGGATCTTTTCTCCACTGGTTCTGGAGGCGGCATCGTACCCAGTGAGCTTCATCCTGTGGAGAATGGGGTGAGTGGATGTCTTCTCCACTGGTTCTGGAGGGGGCATCGAGTCCTGAGATCTTCATCCTGTGGAGGATGGGGTGAGTGGGTGTCTTTTCTACTGGTTCTGGAGGGGGCATCGTGCCCAGTGAGCTTCATCCTGTGGAGGATGAAGTGAGTGGATGTCTTCCGCACTGGTTCTGGAGGGGGGCATCGTTCCCTGTGCTCTTGATGTGGGAGGCTGGGGTTGATAGGTGTCTTACTCACTGGTTCTGGAGGGGGCATTGTGCCCTGTGATGCAGATCTTGGGAGTGCAAGGTCACAGTTTCTCAGCTGGGTGTCATACCAACCGGATTTGCAGGGACGAGCCACACAACAGCCCATGGACGCAGGACTACACACTGTCTGCCGGCAGTGGCATCTGTTCAGTGGTGGCAGTGGTGGTGCTGCTGCTGGTAGTGGTGGGGGGAGGCTCCAGCCCATCCCCTGCAGCCTTGACCGGCTGCCCACTGGGGCTGCTGGAGGCGGTGCTGCTGGTGGAGCTGGTAGTGGTGGGGGGGCTCCAGCCCATCCCCTGCAGCCTCAGATGGCTGACCACTGGGGCAGGTGGCAGTGCTGGTGGTGGTGCTGGTACCGGTGCTGCTGGTGGAGCTGGTAGTGTTGGGGAGAGGCTCCTACCCATCCCCTGCTGCCTCAGACGGCTTCCCACTGGGGCAGGTGGCGGTGCTGGTGGCGTTACTGCTGGTGGAGCTGGTAGTGGCGGGGGAGGCTCCAGCCCATCGCCTGCAGCCTCAGACAGCTGCCCACTGGGGCAGGCGGCAGTGCTGGTGGCGGTGCTGCTGGTGGAGCTGCTGATGGAGTTGGTAGTGGTGGGGGGAGGCTCCAGCCCATCCCCTGCAGCCTCAGACGGCTGCACCACGATGGTTGGTGGTGGTGAGTCCCAGCACCAGGCCCCTTGTCTCTACTGCCTGCTGTTGCAGGCCCCTTGCCCTTCCTTCCTGCAGCTGGCTCCTTGTCCCTCCTTCCTGGATCCAGGGCTTGCTCCTTGCCCTTCCTTCCTGCAGGTGGAGCTGGGTTTTTGCCCTTCCTTCCTGCAACTAGGGCTGGCTCCTTCTCCTTCCTTCCTGGATCTGGGACGGGCTCCTTGCCCTTCCTACCTGCAGCTGGGGCTGGCTTTTTACCCTTCCTTCCAGCAGCTGGGGCTGGCTCCTTACCCTTTCTTCCTACAGCTGGGGCTGGCTCCTTGCCCTTCCTTGAAGCACTGGGTGCAGGCACCCTTTCCGTTTGGCTGGCTGGTGGCCGAGATCCTTTCCCACCTGGAGTTGCTGGTGACACTACTGTACCCGTGGACTGGGTGGCTGAGGTGCTTGCCTGGGTTTTGACCACCCTGGCCTGGAGGGGGAGAGGGATAGGGAAGAGGTCAATGGTGGTGAGGAAAAGCGTCTTAGGGACATTGGGGCAGGAAGAGGGAGATGGTTTGGGAGTGGAGGAAGAGGGAGTGGTAGTAGGCGGTGTCAGTCTGCTGTGTTTGGGTGCAGGTGCATGGGATGGATGCTGTTTTGAGGTGGATGGTTGTTGGATGTCTGAGTGCTTGCGTACATTGGGAGGAGGGGGCACAAAGACAGTGGGAGAGGACACAGGGGCTGTGTGCATGGTGTGGGGTGTGTACTGATGGGTATGCTGGTGATGGTGGTAGTGGATGAGAACGTAGTGCATGCAGGTCTGAGTGGAGACGCTACTGGGAGGGAGGTGGACGACGAGGAGCGGGGTGCCACAGTGGAGGCAGTGGATGTTATGTCTGTTTCTGGATGGTATCTGTGTGAGTGCCTGTGGGATGAAGTGTGGTGCTTGTGTTTGCCATGTCTATTCTTGTGTGTTGTCGTGGGTGTCTGCTCGTCTGACTGTGTGCTTAGGATAGGTTGGGGTTGAGGGGAATGGGATTGGGAAGAGGAAGTTGGAAGGAGGGAGGGGGAAACAGGCTGCCATCAGAGACGAGACCAGAGCCTGGATTGATCTCTGTTGGGCCGCCAAGTCAATGTGAATGCCCTCCAGAAATGCATTGGACTGTTGCATTTGGGCTGCCAGCCCCTGGATGGCATTCACAATGGTTGACTGCCCAACAGAGATGGATCACAGGAGGTCAATAGCCTCCTCACTCAGGGCAGCAGGGCTAACTGGGAAAGGGGCTGAGGTGCCTGGGATGAAGGAGATGACCACCCTCCTGGGTGAGCGAGCATGGGAAACTCACTGAGGGGCTGCTGGGAGGGTGGTGCTGGTACGGTGGGTGGCGGCTGTACCTGTAGCTGGGGTGAGCACAGAGGTGTCTGCCACCACTAGGGAGCTTCCATCGGAGGAGCTATCCATGTCAGAACTGTTCCCTCCTATTTCCGCCGTGGTGCTCCCCTCGCCCTCCGTCCCACTGGTGCACTGTAGCACCCCTGCAATGGAGACCAGGGTGGTGTTGATGGCCTTCAAGTCCTCCCTTATCCCCTTGTACTGTCCCTCCTGCAGCCGCATGTTCGCCTGCATCTTGTCCATGATCTGTCCCAGCGTATCCTGGGAATGCTGGTATGCTCTCAGGATCGCAGTTAGTGCCTCCTGGTGGGTCGGTTCCCTGGGCCTGTCCTCCCCCCTGTCGCACAGCAGTCCTCCCAGCTTCCCCGTTGTCCTGTGCCTCTGTCCCCTGAACCGTGTGCCCACTGCCACTGATCCCAGGTCCCTGACTGCCCTATGTTTGTGGGGTGGCCTGGGGTCCCTGTAGTGGTGGACACACTTCTGATTGACGTGTCCTGGGGACAGAGGTATGGGCCCTCTTGGTGGGTTCTGTGGTGGTGGTTTTTCCTCAGAGGGGAGACTCTGTGGTGGTGTGAAAGTGTGCCTGAGTAACCGACTGTCCGGAGGTGCCCAGAGTTCCTCCAGTGTGTCCCAGACCTCTGCCATCTTGAATGCAGAGGTGTGAGGGCACAATGGAGGCCTCTGAGTGGCCAGTGCCAGCAGGTGACGTCAGAGACCCCTCCTGATAGGTGCTTACCTGGATTAGGTTGCCAATCCTCCTCTGAGGGCTATTTAGGGTCTCTACTGTGGGGTTTTCTTCAGATAACGAAGGCAAGAGCTCACCAGAGTTCCTCTGCACCTCTCTCTTCAACTTCTGCCAAGGATCGACCAGTGACTGCTCCAGGACGCCTGCAAAACCACAACAAAGTAGCAAGATGACTACCAGCAACATTGTAGCGCCTACCCCTTCCGGCTTTATCGCCTGTTTCCTGGTGGTGCATGCTCTGAGGGCTGTCTGCCTTCACCCTGCACTGGAAGCCAAGAAGAAATCTCCTGTGGGTCAACGGAATCTTCCCCCTGCTAATGCAGGCACCAAACTTCTGCATCACCGGTCCTCTGGGTCCCCTCTCATCTTGTTGAGCGTGGGCCCTGGAACACAGGAGCTGAATCCAAGTGACCCCGACAGTCCAGCGGTCCTTCTGTCCAAATTTGGTGGAGGTAAGTCCTTGCCTCCTGATACCAGACAGTAATCCTGTGTACTGCGTGATCTGCAGCTGCTAGGGCTTCTGTGCACTTTAGCAAGGATTCCTTCCAGCACTCCGTCCTGCATTGCTCAACTCGCTGAGTTGACCACCGGCTTCGTGGGACCCTCTTTTGTTGTGTTGAGATGACTGCCATGCTCAGATATCTTGAATGCCTGTTCAAGTACTTCTGCGGGTGTGCCCTGCTTCTGCATGGGCTCTCTATGTTTCTGAGCGCCCCCTCTGTCTCCTCCTCCAAGAGCCAACCTCCTGGTCCTTCATGGGCCCAAGCAGCACCCATTATCTTCAACCACAACTCTTGCAGCTAGCAAGACTTGTTTGCAGTCTTTCTGCATTGAGACAACTCTGCATCCTCCAGCACACTGTGGGGCATCTTCTGACTAAAGGAGAAGTTCCTTGCACCTTCCGTTGTTGCAGAATCTTCAGCTTCTTCCACCAGGAGGCAGCCCTTTTGTACCTTCATCTGGGGTTTAGTGGGCTCCTGCCCCCCCTGACACTTCTGTGACTTTTGGACTTGTTCCCCTTCCTTTGCAGGTCCTCAGGTCCAGGAATCCATCTTCAGTGCTTTGCAGTCAGTTGTTACCTTTGCAGAATCCCCTATCTCGACTTTACTGTCTTTCTGGGTTTGTAGGGTAATTTTGCTCCTACTTTTCATGGTCTTGGGGTGGGGTATCTTGGACACCCTTAGTGTTTTCTTTCACTCCCAGTGACTCTCTACACACTACACTAGGCCTGGGGTCCATTCGTGGTTCACATTCCACTTTTGGAGTATATGGTTTGTGTTGCCCCTAGGCCTATTGTCTCCTATTGCATCCTATTGCATTCTACAGTGTTTGCACTACTTTTCAAACTGTTTACTTACCTGATTTTGGTTTGTGTGTATATTTTGTGCATTTTACTTGCCTCCTAAGGGAGTATATCCTCTGAGATACTGTTGGCATATTGTCACTAAAAGAAAGTACCTTTATTTTTAGTAACTTTGAGTATTGCGTTTCTCATGATATAGTGCTATATGATATAAGTGGTATTGTAGGAGCTTTGCATGTCTCCTAGTTCAGCCTAAGCTGCTCTGCTATAGCTTCCTCTATCAGCATAAGCTGCTAGAACACTACTAATCTACTAATAAGGGATAACTGGACATGGCACAAGGTGTAAGTACCATGAGGTACCCACTTTAAGCCAGGCCAGCCTCCTACATTGGTGGGATAAGTACTTGTAACTGCTTTACCACTTTGTCATTGGTGCTTTTCATAAGAAAAACATATACCAAATACTGCAGAATATACACAGTTAACCTTAACAGTTTAACTTTCCTTCTCTAAACTTTCTGAACAGTTTTAGAAAAGTTTTCAAAAGTTTTAAAACGTTTTAAAAAGTTTTTCTCTTGTCTCTAAAAGTTTCTAAACTTTTTTCTCTCTGTCTTAAACACTTTCTAACAATCATGTCTGCAGTAGAACCTACTCCCACAGTTGTCCAGGCAACCTATGGTAGATTAAACTTTAAACGTTTGAGGGGCCTCTGCATTGAAAGAGCTTTAAGTATTGGTAAGAATCCCACAACAGATCTTCTCCTTAGCCTTCTCCTAGAAAGTGACCAGAACCAGGGTGGCCCATCCCAGGATCAGGAGGTAGAGGAGGGGGTTACCCAGCCAGACTCAAAGGAGTCCCCTGAGGATGCTGGGGAGGGTTCTTCCAAGGACCTGCCAGCTAACAGGCCATCTAGTGACATTGGTAGTGGGAAGGGGTCACACACTAGTAGGGCACCTTTCACTCCTAAAGGCCAGGTTACTAGAATCCAGCCAGTTAAGGACAGGTCTCACTCTGCCAATTCACACATTTCTCCTGTGTCACAGAATTACCAAGCCTCCCACCCTGAGGATAACCTGATGGAAAGGGAACTCAGAAAGCTTAGGTTGGAAGAGGCCAGGCTCAAGCTGAAACAGCAGCAGCTGGCCTTAGACGGGGAATCTCTGGATGTAGATAGGGAAAGACAGAGGTTGGGGTTAGTTCCCCATGGTGGCAGCAGCAGTGTTTTTGATAGCAATCGTGTGAGAGAACAAGATTCCAGAAACCTGCATAAGATAGTTCCCCTGTGACCGGGGTAGGTCAATGACGACACGAAGGTAACGGTTTGTGAGTTCAGGTGAGTTGTATTTATTTGGGAATATCCGGCGTGACATATAAATAACTTCTGCTGTACTGTTTCCTCTTCGTCTGTCTTCCACTGGGTTTCACTTCTTCTTTGGTGTTGGAAAATGGGTTATTGGTAAGGGCAGGTAGGTACCTACACTTAGCAATAGGCCACCAACCTCCACTTAGGTCCAGTTAGGTCTCAGTAAATTAAACCCAGCTCAACCCTTGGTAGCTTGGCAACGAGCGTCAAGGCTTAACTTAGGAGACAGAGTGTAAAGCATTCAAATATCACAAAACAGGAATTAAATAAAACACAGCAAACAGTTTAAAAATCCAAAACCAATTTATAAAAATAGATTATATTTTTATCTTTAAAATGACACCAAAACGAATAAAATCAGATAAGGGGAACCGGAGATATGAATTTTTAAAGAATTATTATTATTTTAGCGCCTTGAAACAAAAAGCGGCAATTGGGTCATCTGGTTGCACCTCGACCGGGGCAAAGTCAAAGTTTAAGGCCGACCGCGATGGAGCCCTGCTCGGCTACAGACCGCAGGAGGCCTCGGTTAAAAGTTTACCTTCACACTTAGGGGGTCATTCTGACCCCGGCGTTAAAAACCGCTGGGGCCGGGGTCGGCGGTAGCACCGTCAACAGGCTGGCGGTGCTCCGCCGGGCATTCTGATCGCGGCGGTACAGCCGCGGCCAGAAGCGGAAAGCCGGCGGTGTACCGCCGACTTCCCGCTGCCCATGGGAATCCGCCATGGGGATTCCGACCCCCTCACCGCCATCCTGTTCCTGGCGGTTCCGCCCGCCAGGAACAGGATGGTGGTGAGGGGTGTTGTGGGGCCCCTGGGGGCATCTGCAGTGCCCATGCCAATGGCATGGGCACTGCAGGGGCCCCCGTAAGAGGGCCCCACTTTATATTTCAGTGGCTGCTTTGCAGACACTGAAATAAGCGACGGGTGCCACTGCACCCGTCGCACATCCTCCACTCCGCCGGCTCCATTCGGAGCCGGCATCCTCATGGAGGGGTGTTTCCCACTGGGCTGGCGGGCGGCCTTTTTGCGGTCGCCCGCCAGCCCAGTGGGAAACCCAGAATAACCGCGGCGGTCTTTTGACCGCGCAGCGGTATTCTGGCGGTTCCCTCCAGGCGGGCGGCTCCCGCCGCCCGCCGGGGTCAGAATGACCCCCTTAGTCTTTTTTTCGAAGATTTTCTTCAGCGGGACGAACCTGCCAGTCCAATCCGACCTCCTGGAGCCCTTCTCCGGATACGCGATGCTGGAATCCTCGGTGGAGATTTTTACCTTCGGACTTAGCCGTTTTTTCGAGGTGAAAATCCTCCGACCGGGGTAAACCTGGATCTTGATCCGACGTCCATGGAGCCCTCCTCGGATACGCTGGCTGGGAGGTCCCGGTCAACTTTTTACCTTCGGACTTAGGGGGTCATTCTGACTCCCGCCGGGCGCGGTCACCGCGCGCCCGGCGGGAGCCGCCAAAATACCGTACCGCGGTCGGAAGACCGCGGTGGGTATTTTGAGGTTTCCCCTGGGCTGGCGGGCGGCCTCCAAAAGGCCGCCCGCCAGCCCAGGGGAAACCTTCCTTCCCACGATGAAGCCCGCTCGTAATCGAGCCGGCGGAGTAGGAAGGTGCGACGGGTGCTACTGCACCCGTCGCGTATTTCACTGTCTGCCAAGCAGACAGTGAAATACTCGTAGGGGCCCTCTTATGGGGGCCCCTGCAGTGCCCATGCCAGTGGCATGGGCACTGCAGGGACCCCCAGGGGCCCCGCGACCCCCCCTACCGCCATCCGGTTCCCGGCGGGCGGACCGCTGGGAACTGGATGGCGGTAGGGGGGGTCGGAATCCCCTCGGCGGCGCAGCTAGCTGCGCCGCCTTGGAGGATTCAATAGGGCGGCGGTACACTGGCGGGAGACCGCCAGTGTTGCCGGTCTGACCGCGGCTTTACCGCCGCGGTCAGAATGCCCTGCGGGGCACCGCCGGCCTGTCGGCGATGCTCCCGCCGACCCTGGCCCCGGCGGTCTAAGACCGCCGGGGTCAGAATGACCCCCTTAGTCTCTTTTTCGGAGATTTTCTTTACCGGGACGAACCAGCAAATCAGGCCGGGTCGCGGTTGAGGCAAGCCGGCTAAAGTTGCCGCGGAGGGTCGGTCCCTCTATGAAGCTTTTTTTCAAAATTTGTCCAAACTTCTCCAAACTTCTGGGGCTTCTCCCAGAGGTCCTTTTAAGGTTCTTTTGAGGTCCACAGCTCACCCCAAGGGTCCAGAAGTTCTGAGATGGTCCTTCGGGGGTGCCGACTACAACTCCCAGAATGCACCTGGTGCAAACTCCTTTTTGGCCACTGGACAGTGGTCAGCTGGTCGCTTTCTTCAGGAGTTGGTGCAGGGGACTCTGGTTAGCAATTTTTCACCTGTAGCAAACAGGGAGTCCCTCCTTGAACCAGTTGAAGCCAGGCAAAGTCCTTCTTGTGGTGAAGCCCAAGTGTGCAGCTGGTGCAGTCCTTCTGAGTGCAGGTTCCAGGTGCAGGCCAGGGGTCCAGCAGGGCAGTACTTCTTCTTCTGTTTTTCTTCCTTGTTGGATGTGGTAGGGAACTGAGGTGTGGGTGCAGGTCTGCAGTTTTATCCTTGCTCCTGGGTGAAAAGCAGGGGGGTCCTGGTTCTCCAATCAGGTGCAGGGTCCTTCCCCCTTTGATGACCACTTCCTGGGAAGTGTGGCAAAAATCAGTCCCAGGAGGCAACATTCTTTAAAAATCCATCATGGCTGAATCTGATTTTTGGAGGTTACATCTGGCTGAGCCCATCCACTGGTGTGGCTAAAAATCGTAAACACACCCCTCTCCTGCCCTCTCCTAATCTAATCAAGGGGGCACCTAGTTGTCTGGGGTTGCAGGATGTGGGGGTGTTGCTGGTTGCTCTAAATGTCCTTCTCTGCCTTTGAAGACCAGTTTGGAAGCCCTCCCCCTTCCTGCCTCACTATCTGCTGAGGGGAGATTCCTTCCCACAGGCACATTCCTTTGTGTGAAGCCAGGTCCCTTCACACCTCATCAAGGCAGCTTGGCCAAGCTGCTAGAGGCTGGCCAATCAGAGCACAGCAGCAAACACAATGCAGGGCTGAAACTGGCAAATTTTCAGGTAAAGTTTAAAACTCTTTACCTGAGCAAGTTATATTAAATCCAACAACTGGAAGTTGTGGGATTTATTACAACAATTAATTTGATACCAAATTCTTGGTATGCTTCATTTAAGGAGACTTTAAAAATTAAAATAAAGTCTCCCCATTCTAGCCTATGAAGGACATTTACTACAATGAGGGAAAAACGAATTTGGCTGTTTTTACCTCACCAGGGCTTATGAAACTATTTTTATAAAGCCCCTGCTTATAGTTACATGGCACCCAGCCATAGAGGCACATAGGGCACACCTTAGGGGTGACTTATATGTAAAAATAAGGTAGTTTAAGACTTTGGAACTACTTTTAATTCCAAAGTCGAATTTGCATATAACTTTAATTTAAAAGCAGCCAGCAAGGCAGGCCTGCCTTTAAAATGACACTGGGCACCTCAGCAGTGCACCTATGGGTGCACTACCTATGCTGTGGTCCCTAAACCTACATGCCCTACCATATATTAGGGACTTATAGGTAGGTTAACTTAGCCAATTATAATTAGCCTAATTTGCATATCCATTTTACACAGAGCACAGGCCCTGGGACTGGTTAGCAGTACCCAGGGCACCATCAGAGTCAGGAAAACACCAGAGAAAAGTGGAAAATGGGGGCAAAAAGTTAGGGGGCCTCTGCAATCAGCCCTGTTTTCTCTCATTTGGTTTCTCTTTTTTCAGGGCTCCCAGGAGGCGCATGTGGGAAAGAACAAGATAAGATATCAGTATGTTCCTTTCCTTTATCCCTTTGTTCTTTCTTTTTCTAGTCTTCTCTCTTTCTTCTCTCTGCTCTGAAGTGGTTTTTTCTCTCCTTCTTCTCTAGTGCTTTTCCTGTTACTTATCGTCTACTTGTAACTTTTCTGTTGTTTGTTGTAGGCTTCTATTTTTGTCTTACTCTTTGTATACAACTTCCTGTTGTCCTGTACTTCCTTCTTCTTTTCTCTTAACCGTCATGGGTTATATTTTCCTCCCTGTCTTTTAGGCTCTTGGTTATTTTCTCTCTCTTGCCTTCGAACCCTTCTGCTCTTTGTGCCTGTTTTTTTTTGTGGGTGATATGTATTTCTGTTTATTATCTACTTCCTCTTGCTCGTTGTCTTTTATTTGGGCTCCCTCCTTCCCTTCCTCCACTTTGCTGCCTTCCCACTCCTCCCTGTTTGTCTTCCCCACTCCCCCTTAATCTTTTGTCCCCTTCCCACTTGCGTCCTCCCCTTCTCCCCTCCCAACGACCCTAGTTTCCCTTAGCCGGTTTGAGGATGCACCTGAGTATGCCACGCTTCTCCTGAAGTGTGGCTGGAAGTTTCGCGGTGCGCCACCTGCGCCGCTGACGATACTGCAAAGATTTTCGGGCACTCTCCTCCTGGTTCCGGTCTCCATTCGAATCTCCATTCCCCCGTACTCCTGCTACTTCCGCCGCGTCTCTCTTCTCCACTGTCCACCTTTTCACTTGTCCTCTCCAGCCCACGCATACCTCCCGGCTCCTCCTTTGACGCCGGAAGTTCACGGGGATTCGCTGTCACATCCTTCGGAGCCGGGTTAGTTCCGGTAGCACCAGCACATGTTGTATTTACAGACGGGCCGCGCCGGCCCGCCACACCCCCTTACAAGGAGGGGGGAGACATTAACAAGTGGTTTGCTGCACTTGAGAGGGCCTGTATGGTACAGTTGGTCCCTGAAAGGAAGTGGGCTTCTATCTTGTGGCTATCCTTCACTTGTAAGGGTAGGAATAGGCTCCTTACTGTCAGAGAAAGTGATGCTAATAACTACAAAGTTTTGAAAGTTGCACTCTTGGATGGATTTGGCTTAACCACTGAACAATACAGGATTAAGTTCAGAGACACCAGAAAAGAGTCCTCTCAAGACTGGACAGTCTTTGTAGACTGTTCAGTAAAGGCCTTGGAGGGTTGGTTACATGGCAGTAAGGTGACTGACTATGAAAGACTGTATAATCTAATCCTAAGAGAGCATATTTTGAACAATTGTGTATCTGATTTGTTGCACCAGTACTTGGTAGACTCAGATCTGACCTCTCCCCAAGAACCGGGAAAGAAGGCAGACAAATGGGTCAGAACAAGAGTGAACAGAAAAGATAATACAGGGGGTGACAAGGATGGCAAGAAGAAGGATGGCAAGTCTTCTGACAAGGGTGGGGACAAAGATAAAAAACATTCTGAGTCTTCATCAGGCACACAAAAATCCTCTGGGGGTGGTGGGTCCAAATCCTCTTCTCACAATCAGAAAAAGCCTGGTGTTATTTATGTAAAGAAAAAGGACATTGGGCAAGTGATGCCACTTGTCCAAAGAAAAACACCAAGGCTCCGACTACCACCACCCCAACTGCAACCTCTAGTGCCCCTAGTAATAGCAGTGGTGGTGTGAAGTCTACTACAAATAGCAAATCAAAGGGTGTTAGCTGGGCTCACCATTGGTAGTGTAGATGGGGTTGGTCTTGTTAGGGGGACCACAGAGGCTGTTTTAGTCTCTGATGGTGGCATTGACTTTGCCACCTTGGTTGCTTGTCCCCTTAATATGGGTAAGTACAAACAACTACCCCTAATTAATGGTGTTGAGGCCTACAGGGACACAGGAGCCAGTGTAACTATGGTTATAGAGAAACTGGTTCGCCCTGATCAACACCTACTTGGTCAGCAGTACCAAGTGACTCACAATAACACACTTAGACACCCCATGGCTGTTGTGAATCTCAACTGGGGGAGGGGGGTTACTGGTCCAAAGAAAGTTGTAGAAGCCACTGAGTTACCTGTAGATTGCTTACTAGGCAATGATTTGGAGACATCAGCTTGGGATGAAGTGGAGTTGGAGGCTCATGCAGCAATGCTGGGCATTGCTGGGCATATTTGTGCTCTAACAAGGGCGCAGGCCAAGAAGCAAAAAGGACAGGAAAAATTGGATCCTGGAACAATGGGCCAACTGCTCCCAAAAGCTTGGGGTAGTAAGGGTAAATATTTGCCCATTATCCCTCCCTCACCAGAAGATTCCCCTTTTGATGAAGAGGACTCCTCTCCCTGTGCAGAGCCTACACCAGAAGAGCTGGCAGCAGACACTGCTGAGCTTTTGGGTGCAGGGGGGCCTGCTAGGGAAGATCTGAGTGTGGCACAGCAGACCTGTCACACAGCAGAATGGGGATGTCAGTGATAGCCATAACGTGTATTGGGAAGACAACCTCCTGTATACTGAGTCAAGGGACCCTAAACCTGGAGCTGCCAGGAGATTGGTTATCCCTTTGCAGTATAGGAAGTTTCTTCTTACCTTGGCACATGACATTCCATTGGCTGGGCATTTGGGCCAAGTAAAACTTGGGACAGGGTTGTTCCCTTGTTTCACTAGCCTCATATGTCAGAGGACACCAAAGAGTTTTGTCGCTCTTGTGTGACCTGCCAAGCCAGTGGCAAGACTGGTGGCACACCAAAGTCCCCCTTAATTCCACTTCCTATGGTTGGGGTGCCCTTTGAAAGGGTAGGGGTTGACATAGTTGGTCCCCTTCACCCTCCAACAGCTTCAGGCAATAGGTGTATCCTCGTGGTAGTGGACCATGCCACTAGGTGTCCTGAAGCAATACCCTTAAGGACCACTACAGCTCCTGCAGTGGCAAAGACCCTCCTGGGGATCTTTTCCAGAGTGGGCTTCCCTAAGGAGGTGGTGTCTGACAGAGGTAGTAACTTCATTTCTACATACCTCAAAGCTATGTGGAAGGAGTGTGGTGTAACATACAAGTTCACTACTCCTTATCATCCACAAACAAATGGTCTGGGTGAGAGGTTTAATAAAACTCTCAAAGGTTTGATAATTGGACTCCCTGAAAAATTCAGAAGGAGATGGGATGTCCTGTTACCTTGCCTTCTTTTTGCTTACACAGAGGTACCCCAAAAAGGAGTGGGCATTAGCCCCTTTGAACTCCTCTTTGGGCACCCTGTGAGAGGTCCCCTTGCACTTGTGAAGGAGGGTTGGGAACAACCTTTAAAAGCTCCTAAGCAGGACATTGTGGACTATGTACATGGCCTAAGATCAAGAATGGCTGAGTACATGAAACAGGCCAGTAAAAACCTTCAGGCCAGCCAGGAGCTGCAAAAGCAATGGCATCACCAGAAGGCTGTCCTGACCCAGTACCACCCAGGGCTGAAGGTGTGGGTTTTGGAGCCTGTGGCCCCAAGAGCACTCCAAGAGAAATGGAGTGGACCCCATCTCATTGTTGAGAAAAAGGGTGAGGTTACCTACTTGGTAGACCTGGGCACTGCCAGGAGTCCCCTTAGGGTGCTCCATGTCAATCGCCTAAAAACCTACTATGACAGGGCTGACTTAACCCTGCTCATGACAACTTATGAGGGGCAGGAAGAAGAGAGTGACCCTCTCCCTGATCTCTTCTCCACCATTGAAGCTGATGGCTTAGTGGGGGGAGTAGTACTTGCAGATTTCCTTACTGCTAAGCAGAAGGACAACTGTGTAAATCTCCTAAGCCAATTTTCTGAACTCTTCTCACTTATACCAGGTACCACTACTTGGTGTGAGCACACAATCAATACTGGAGACAGTTTAACTGTCAAAAGTAAGATTTATAGGCAGCCTGACCATGTCAGGGACTGCATACAACAAGAGGTAAAGAAAATGTTAGACTTAGGAGTGACTGAGCCTTCAGAAATCCCATGGGCTAGCCCAGTGGTACTTGTCCCAAAACCTCACATTAAGGATGGCACAAGAGAGATGAGGTTCTGTGTTGATTACAGAGGGCTCAACCAAGTATCCAAGACAGATGCTCACCCTATACCCAGGGTAGATGAGTTGATAGATACACTGGCTTCTGCCAAGTATCTAAGCACTTTTGATTCAACTGCAGGGTATTGGCAGATTAAATTATCAGAAGATGCTAAACCTAAAACTGCATTTTTAAACATTGGAGGGCACTATCAATTCACTGTAATGCCCTTTGGTCTGAAGAATGCACCTGCCACTTTTCAAAGGATGGTGAACACAGCCCTGCAAGGGTTGGAAGCTTTTAGTGCAGCATATCTAGATGATATAGCTGTTTTTAGCTCCACCTGGGATGATCATCTGGTCCACCTGTGGAAAGTTTTGGAGGCCCTGAAAAAAGGCATGCCTCGCTATCAAGGCTTCAAAGTGCCAGATAGGGCAGGGGAAAGTGGTTTATCTGGGCCACCTGGTAGGTGGGGAACAGATTGCTCCAGTGCAGGAGAAGATCCAGACCATTATGGAATGGGCTCCCCCTACAACTCAAACCCAGGTGAGAGCCTTTTTAGGCCTCACAGGGTACTATAGGAGGTTCATTAAGAATTATGGCTCCATAGCAGCTCATCTTAATAACCTCACTAGTAAGAAGATGCCTAAAAAGGTATTGTGGACAGCTAGCCGTCAAAAAGCTTTTGATGAGCTCAAACAGGCATGTGCTCTGCACCTGTCTTAAAAAGCCCTTGCTACTCCAAAAAGTTCATAGTCCAGACTGATGCTTCTGAATTGGGGGTTGGGGCAGTGCTATCACAGCTTAATACTGAGGGCCAGGATCAACCTGTTGCTTTTATCAGCAGGAGGTTGACCTCTAGAGAAAAGCGTTGGTCTGCCATAGAGAGGGAGGCCTTTGCTGTGGTCTGGGCAATGAAAAAGTTGAGACCATACCTGTTTGGTACTCACTTTATTGTTCAGACAGACCACAAACCTCTACTTTGGCTAAAACAAATGAAAGGTGAAAACCCTAAATTGTTGAGGTGGTCCATCTCCATACAGGGAATGGACTATACAGTGGAACATAGACCTGGGAGTACCCACTCCAATGCAGATGGACTCTCCAGATATTTCCACTTAGACAATAAAGACTCATCTGGGGAAGGTTAGCCTTATTGTCCCTCATTTGGGGGGGGGGGTTGCATAGGAAAGTACCATCTTGCCTGGCATGTTACCCCCATTTTTACTTGTGTCAGTTTGTTTTTGCCTATGTCGCTGGGATCTTGCTAGCCAGAACCCCAGTGCTCTTATTTTGTGGCCTATATGTGTTCCCTGTGTGGTGCCTAACTGTATCACTGAGGCTCTGCTAACCAGAACCTCAGTGTTTATGCTCTCTCTGCTTTTAAAATTGTCACTGCAGGCTAGTGTCTGTTTTCACCAATTCTGATTGGCACACTGGAACACCCTTATAATTCCCTAGTATATGGTACCTAGGTATCGAGGGTACTGGGGTTCCAGGAGATCCCTATGGGCTGTAGCATTTCTTTTGCCACCCATAGGGAGCTCAGACAATTCTTACACAGGACTGCCACTGCAGCCTGAGTGTAATAATGTCCACGTTATTTCACAGCCATTTTACACTGCACTTAAGTAACTTATAAGTCACCTATATGTCTAACCCTCACCTAGTGAAGGTTAGGTGCAACGTTACTAAGTGTGAGGGCAACCTGACACTAGCCAAGGTGTCCTCACATTGTTCAGGGCAATTTCCCAGAACTTTGTGAGTTGGGGGACACCATTACACACATGCACTACATATAGGTCAAGACCTATATGTAGCTTCACAATGGTAACTCCGAATATGGCCATGGAACATGTCTAAGATCATGGAATTGTCCCCCCATGCCAAATCCGGTATTGGGGTGCCAATCCCATGCAGTCCCTGAGCTCCAGCATGGGCCCCGGGTACTGCCAAACTAGCTCTCTGGGGTTTTCACTGCAGCTACTGCTGCTGCCAAACCTCAGACAGTTTTCTGCCCTCCTGGGGTTTGGGCAGCCCAGTCCAGGAAGGCAGAACAAAGGATTTCCTCTGAGAGAGGGTGTTACACCCTTTCCCTTTGGAAATAGGTGTTAAGGGCTGGGGAGGAGTAGCCTCCCCCAGCCTCTGGAAATGCTCTGAAGGGCACAAATGGTGCTTTCCTTGCATGAGCCAATCTACACCGGTTCAGGGATCCCCAGCCCCTGTTCTGGTGTGAAACGGGACAAAGGAAACGGGAGTGACCACTCCCCTGTTCATCGCCACCCCACTGGTGGTGCCCAGAGCTCCTCCAGTTTGTCCCAGAACTCTGCCATCTTGAATGCAGAGGTGTGAGGGCACAATGGAGGCCTCTGAGTGGCCAGTGCCAGCAAGTGACGTCAGAGAACCCTCCTGATAGGTGCTTACCTGGATTAGGTAGCCAATCCTCCTCTGAGGGCTATTTAGGGTCTCTCCTGTGGATTTCTCTTCAGATAACGAATGCAAGAGCTCACCAGAGTTCCTCTGCATCTCTCTCTTCAACTTCTGCCAAGGATCGCCGCTGACTGCTCCAGGATGCCTGCAAAACCACAACAAAGTAGCAAGACGACTACCTGCAACATTGTAGCGCCTAATCCTGCCGGCTTTCTCCCGTGGGTCAACAGACTCTTACCCCTGCTAACGCAGGCACCAAACTTCTGCATCACCGGTCCTCTGGGTCCCCTCTCATCTTGACGAGCATGGTCCCTGGAACACAGGATCTGGATCCACATTACCCCAACAGTCCAGTGGTCCTTCTGTCCAAATTTGGTGGATGTAAGACCTTGCCTCCCCACGTCCGACAGTAATCCTGTGTACTGAGTAATCTGCAGCTGCTAGGTCTTCTGTGCACTTTTGCAAGGATTCCTTCATGCCGAGCACAGCCCCTGTCCCCAGCACTCCGTCCTCCACTGCTCAACTCACTGAGTTGACCACCGGCTTCGTGGGACCCTCTTTTGTTGTGTTGGGACAACTGCTGTGCTCATATTTCTTGAACACATGTTCAAGTACTTCTATGGGTTCTGCCTGCTTCTGCGTGGGATGTCTCTGTTGCTGAGCATCCACTCTGTCTACTCCTCCAAGGGGCGACCTCCTGGTCCTTCCTGGGCCCGGTCAGCACCCATTATCTTCAACTGCAACTCTTGCAGCTAGCAAGGCTTATTTGCAGTATTTCTGCGGGAAAACAACTCTGCATCCTCCAGCACGCTGTGGGACATCTTCTGACCAAAGGAGAAGTTCCTGGCACCTTCCGTTGTTGCAGAATCTTTGGCTTCTTCCACCCAGAGGCAGCCCTTTTGCACCTTCATCCAGGGTTTAGTGGGCTCCTGCCCCCGTGGACACCTGCGTGACTCTTGGACTTAGTCCCCTTCCTTTGCAGGTCCTCAGGTCCAGGAATCTATCTTCAGTGCTTTGCAGTCAGTTGTTGCCTTTGCAGAATCCCCTATCTCGTCTTTACTGTCTTTCTGGCGTAGTAGGGTAACTTTTCACTCCTACTTTTCATGGTCTTGGGGTGGGGTATCTTGGACACCCTTAGTGTTTTCTTACACTCCCTGTGACCCTTTACACACTACACTAGGCCTGGGGTCTATTTGTGGTTTGCATTCCACTTTTGGAGTATATGGTTTGTGTTGCCCCTAGGCCTATTGTCTCCTATTGCATCCTATTGCAATCTACAGTGTTTGCATTACTTTTCAAACTGTTTACTTACCTGATTTTGGTTTGTGTGTATATTTTGTGTATTTTACTTTCCTCCTAAGGGAGTATATCCTCTGAGATACTTTTGGCATATTGTCACTAAAAGAAAGTACCTTTATTTTTAGTAACTCTAAGGGGGTCATTACAAGCTTGGCGGGCGCGCCTGCACTCCCGCGGTCCCCATTACAACATCCCCGCTGGGCCGGCGGGCACAAACCTAGTTTACGCCCGCCGGCCCAGTGGGGATGCGGCCGCAACATAGGAGCCGGCGGCATGGCGGCCTTGCTATGCAGACAGTGAAAAGCTGCACGGGGCCCTGTTAGGGGGCCCCTGCACTGCCCATGCCAGTGGCATGGGCAGTTCAGGGGCCCCCAGGGGCCTCAGGACTCCCCTTACCGCCTGCCTCTTCCTGGCAGTGCAAACCGCCAGAAACAGGCTGGCGGTAGGGGAGTCATAATCCCCAGGGCAGCGCTGCCCTGGCGGATTATCACCGCCGGGGCTAAAACGCCGGGAAACCGCCAGCCCCGGCGGTGCGACCGCGGCGCTACCGCCGCGGTCATAATATGGGTCTCCGTACCGCCAGCCTGTTGGCGGTACGGACGCCACTTTATATATATATTCATAGAATTCATAACAACAGTTATAACTTGGTACATAGTTGCAAGTTATAAATAGTGTTGTCAGGTTAGCGAGTCTGTAATGAGGTGCACTACTTATTTTTGAAGGAGGTGGATAAATTGGAAATGAAAGCTATGTTTGTTTTGCATAGGTTTGTATAGGGAAAAAAGTGTCCCTAACTATCTCTCTCTCTCTCTCTACACATATATATATATATATATATATATATATATATATTTATATATATATATATATATATATTAATTACACATGTTGCAAGATTTAAGAAAATGCCAGCACTCCAGACAGCTCCAATCGAACTTTTAATGTCTTACATCAATGGCAACGCGTTTAAACCATTGCAGTCTTTTTCCCAGCGAAATTCTTTCATATAGGCCACTTCCCCATTAGAAAATATATATTTAGTTTACTAGACATAAAATAAATATAACTAACAATGAGATACTGCATTAATCCATCATGTTTGTCTTCTTTTTTCAAACATTTTTCTCAAATGTTTTATTTTAAATGATAATTTTTTAAATAAATTTCGATTTTAAATATTTTCAATTTACTTTTTTTTTTAAATAAATAAATTAATGCTGCTTCCGCTGTCATTCCTAAAAGTGTGTCACACCATATCAAATCTGTCAGCTATGACATTTAAAGTTAATACATGAATTAGTATAATAATGTCAATTTCTGTAACTAAAATATTACATCATAAACATATTAAAGCAAATCTATGTTTTGTAAAAGAAACAAAAACATGTCCTTATAATTATTCCTGGGGCTGTGTCTTGAGCTGCTATGATGTAAGCTATCTATGACCATGTGATTTCAAGAACCCCAATCTCTCATAACCCGGGAATCTCTCATAACCCGGGATTACTGGTAATTTTCATAAAATTAACCCAAATGAACAGAAAGTTCCTCACCCTGATTCAAACCCCAAGGGTATTTGCTGTTAAACCGAATTATATACTCAGATTCCATCCTCCTAAGGATGCGTCCCCTGACGCTTCCCCTCCGGGTTAACAATACCCTGTCAATGTCAAAAACAACATTTTATCAATTTGGCCTCCATGTGCTTGGCTACAATGGCGTGCTATCAGATAATTTCCATCATTATTTTTAATCGCTCGCCAATGTTCCAAAATGTGTTGTTTCAATGGAAAAATTGTACTTCCCACATAACGGAGCCCACATGGGCACCAGATGACGTATATTGCAAATCCAGAGTTACAATTCAAGAATGTATTCATCTTGATTTCTTTTCCGTGGGTAATATATAGGTTTTACGGTTTACACTATTTCTTAAAAGCCTTACATTTGGCACAGTTATAGAAGCCTTGTTGGCTATCTAAAAAGGTCTCTCTTTTTTTGTTCAAATATCTATGTACCAACATATCCTGTTAAAAACTACTCTTCCTATATGTTACTTTCGGGTGGGGACTGACAATTCTGCTAATTATCCTGTCTGTTCTTATTAGATGCTAATATTGTTTCAAAATTTTTACCACTTGATCCGAACAGGCATTATATGTGGTGATACATCTCAAAGTTTTTTCAATGTTCTAATTTTCCTTTCTACTTTTAGGAACTACTAAAGTCTCCCTTTTCACCTTTGCTACTTTTTGACAAGCATCCAGAATAACTTTTGTTGTGTATCCCCTAGATGGTATCTCCTTATCATATTCTTCTGCTCCCGCTGAAAAATCTGGGACAAGCTACAATTTCTTTTAGCTTTAAGTAATTCCCCATAAGGGATACTCCACTTTTATTTCGGAAGATCACGACTCTGAGCATGCAAAATTCTATTCCCTGCCATACTCTTCATAAAAAGGCTAGTCTGCAAAGTACCCCCTTCTACTGTGACCACAGCATCCAAAAATTCCATACTTTGCCTATGTATTTTTTGTGTAAACCTCTAATTTAATTCATTTTTGGAAATCCAATCTAAGAAAATGTGCAGTGTTGTTACCGAACCATCCGAAATCATATATATATATATCTATATATATCTATATATATCTATATATATATATATATATATATATATCAAAACAAGGCCCTTTCAGGTTTGGAGTGATGCATAAATTATGCAAAAAATAGAAGCAAGACCTCTGGGTAGTTCCCTAGTTTAGGTGGAGAGCAGCTCCAGTAAGGAGCACCCTGCAAGACTTTTAACTTGGCATGGATAGCACTCACTATCTCCAGTCTGGCAGCCGTCACTGTACTGCCTGCCGGATCATGACCCCGCCTACCGCTGTAGTTTTCGTGGCTTCTTTATCGCCACGAAAACCATGGCGGTAGGCACTATCAGTGACAGGGAATCACTTCCCTGTCACTGATAGGGGTCTTCCCCACCCCAACCACTCCCCAGATTCCCCCACCACCCTTCCTCTCCAGATCACCCCTTCATTCACGCCCCTCCCTTCACAAACGCACTCACTCATACACACACCCATTCCCACATTCATCCACGCCTGCATACCTCCATTCAAACACACATCCACACACACTTACATACATAAACACAGACCTGCATTCGGACAACTCAACATGCACACACTCACACTTCCAGACATGCACACACATACAACACACTCCCGCATACACACACGCACAGGCATACACACACACACACCCACACACATAAAACACCCCGCACCCTCCCTCCCCTGTCGTAGCATCCACTTACCTGTGTCTAGGGGGTCTACCAGCAGGAGATGGATGGGGCTCTGCAGCCAGCAGCAGCATCCACCAGCAGAACACCGCCAGGCCCTATTATTTCTCATAATACGGCCGTCGGTGGTCTACTGGTGAGGTGCTGCTGGTGGCAGCAGCACCACCTTACCGCCATCCACCGGCATGGCCCTAGGTGGATTTCCACCATCCTTCTGGTGAAAATCCCACTATGGTTATAATCCAGCAGATGGCTGGTAGCCGCGGCGAGGGTCTTTTGGTGGCCGTCGCCGAAGTGGTAGACGATTTTTACCGCCAAGGTCCAAATGAGGGCCTTTGTCCCTATCTACCTCGGCATGGATAGCACTGTGCTG
Source organism: Pleurodeles waltl (assembly GCF_031143425.1). Lineage (NCBI taxonomy): Eukaryota > Metazoa > Chordata > Amphibia > Caudata > Salamandridae > Pleurodeles > Pleurodeles waltl. Next base: position 1,845,541,018 of record NC_090440.1, read on the forward strand.
ATCCTATGCTTAAAAACTTTGCCAGATAAACAGACATTTGAGGTGAGCAAATCTAGAGTGTCGCTGGTGTTGAAGGGTGCTCCTTACTGGAGCTGCTCTCCACCTAAACTTGGGAACTAGCCAGAGATATTCATATATATATATATAGATATAGATATAGATATAGATATAGATATATATCTATATATATATAGATATATATCTATATATCTATATATATATAGATATATCTATATATATATATATATATATATATAGATATATCTATATCTACCTGCCTACCTACTGGCAGTTGCTACTAGGTAGTTATATTTAGGACCATGTTTCCATAGAAAAAGTGTTTTTGACTTGCCTATATCCTTGGCATCATTTGACAAATCTTCATGACATTCTCCAAAGTGTGCCTGTGATTCCTATTGCACATGGGATGTTTTGAGGTGATCCTTCAAGCAGGGGCCAAGAAAAGGGGAGTCAAACATTGTGTGCTTCCTGGGTTAATTTCCATAGGAGTTTTGAACACAACATTTTCCAAAGACAGTATTAAGTTGGGCCTTGTGCATGGAAAATTTTGGGGTGATCCATTAAGCTGGGACTGAGAAAAAGGGGGGGGGGTCAAAATGTGTGTTTCCTACATTAATTTCTATCAGGGATTTTAGACACACCTGCAGCCCGAACAGCTGGATGGAACTACTCCAAATTTAGCAGAGAGGTAGCTTTTGGTCCAGAAAGCACCGTTTTTTTTTATTTGGTGTAAATCTGTGCAGTAGTTTTTTAGATATTAAAAGTAAAACAAAATGTGTATATCTAGAGGTGCACAAACTTCACAAATCCTCATGATCTTGTGCAGAGATCTGATTGGCTGCCAACACTTCAACCTGGAAGTGTTGGCAGCCATTTTAAGACTCGGCTTTAACCAAGTCTCAAAAACAAACAAAAATGAAAGAAAAGGGGGCTGGGTATGTTTACCCTAACCCTCCCTAGCATTGGTCCAGAGATCCCCCTGGGAATGTACAAGGAATAAAAAAAGAAGCATTATTTACAAAAAATTCAAGCAAAATTTGTGAACATTCACAAATTTAGCTGTGAAGTGAAGAAAAGGCAAGCGCGGGCTCCTGCACCTGATTTTAATTTTGCCACCGGGTGGGTCACGTCCAGGAGGTATACTTTTTTTTTGTTAAGGACGGAGGAGCATGGGGTCCCATCCTATGAATGTTTAGAGGGGCTACCTTTTAACACTATGTGGGTTGACTCCAAGGACACGCCCGGGCCCCGGGACCACCACCACTACATCAGGCTATATTTTGAAAAACCATTGAGCCCTGGTCTTGAAGCAACCAGCTGCACAGAAACCCCTGGGCCCACCACCTCTCTTTGTCTTAAGGAAAAATAAAGATGGGGGGACATGTTGACTCCTCCGGGCCCCAGGGACAACCACCTCACTGGGACTATAATCAAATTTACTGAAGGGGTCTGTGTCGACCCTCTGTCTCCAGGAACCACCACTTCCCTGAGGCCAAATATATTTTTTTTTAAGAAGGAGGGGACTGCCGTTCCCCAGGGCCTGCTCATGCTACCTCCAGAGTTGCCCACTCTCTGTGCCGCTGACCGCCATGCTGACTGCCACCAACATACGGCGACTGCGGTGGTATACCGCTAAGCCTATTATGACCCACACATAGAAATCCGCCACTATACAGACACACACACAAGTCCGCCAGCCCAAAGGTCAGTGATAAACTGGTGGTACCAAAACACACACCATTACACCAACAGAAATACACCCACAGCATTATGACCCACAAATCACCGCGACGGACATTCAACTGCGGTAAACCATTGGAGGTTCAAAATACAAACACACTAACAAAACAAAACCACTTTTGACAATTGAAACTACACACATCTGACACACACCACACTCACACCCTCAAACCACTATAAAGCACACAGCCACATTACCCACAACCGTTTACCACTACAAACAATTTACAACAGAGAGAGAGAGACATGCCAGGAGCACCCACAGAACCAGAGCCACAGAACACTACACCGTGGGACAGCACCCCAGGACAAGGGATGACATCAGTAAGAGGTGGAACGACCAACAAGGAAAAGTGCGTTGCGTGGTTGCAAGACACCAGATAGCTGTACAGAGTACTGGCAGTGGACCCCTACCTCCTCCCCCACAAATAACAACATGGGAGGAGCAAGTCTTGGCAATAATTCATCCTGAGGGCCTCGCAGGAGTTGCAGGAGGACTGGACTCTGGTAAGACAAATCTTCACTATTTTCGGCCTCCCCTACCTACATGCCATCACATACCCTCACCCCTACCCTCATTCCCATCACCCCACCACCTCACATATACCCCACCATCACAACCCCCACTATCCCAGTAACCAGCACTGCATACACCACCAATGCATGGACACCACTCAGAGCCCTGCATGGACACCATCACCACAACATGCACACTAGTGACAATCACTTAGCCAACCAAATCATAACTCACAAAAGCCAAAGCTGCCTTGGTAATAACAGCCAGAGGGGAATCATACTCATGCACAGGATGTCACACGCAGTAACACTGCTTTCACATATCCACAGGACCCCCACACAACGTCACCGGAGTGGAGGTGCCAGCAACATCCAGTCCCCCCAAGAGGCCCACAGTGATGACAGTAGCACTGCATGCCTGGATCATGATGACCAACCTGGCCCATCAGGGACCTCTGGACAGTCGGTTACCCAAGCTCAGTCCCATATCACCACAGAGCCTCCCCCTCAGGAAACACCACTACAGCACCCAACCAGCGGGCCCATACCTCTGTCCCCAGGATATGTCAATCAGCCATGTGTCCACCACTACAGGGACCCCAGGCAACCCTACAAACACAGGACGATCAGAGACCTGGGGTCAGTAGCTGTGGGCACACGGTTCATGGGACAGAGGCATAGGACAACAGGGAAGCTGGGAGGACTGCTGTGCGACAGAGGGAGGACAGGCCCAGGGAACCGACTCTCCACAAGGCACTCACCAACATCCTCGGAGCATACCACCATTCCCAGGAGACCATGGGTCAGATACTGGCCAAGTTGCAGGAGACCCAGCGGCTGCAGGATGGATAGTACCTGGGGATCAGGGAGGACCTGAGGGACATCCACACCACCCTGCTCACCATTTCAGGGGTGCTGGCAGACATAGCCAACTCCAAGAGGGAGGCAGTGGCACACCAACGGGCCATTGACACCAGCCACACTGATGAACAGCCTTCCACCTCTGCTGAATGCTAGTTGACAGGAGGCCCCGCCACAGGAACAACAGGCCACCAGCACCACTACCCCTGCAGACGAACCACCCCACAAAAGGTCCCTGCTATCCAGGCAGAAGCAAGAGAACATTGCCAAGACCCCCGCCAGGAAATAAGACTCCCCTGAACGTCACCCTTGTGTCCCACACTGTCACCCTAAAAAAACAGATGTCAGAGCACTCATGATATCAAATTAGAAGTAAATTCAAATGTCCAATCTCCTTGGTGAAAGTATGACAAACTCGTGTTTGTCTCAGAGTCCAGTTTAATTCATAGTGTTCTATTATTCTCCACAAGAACAGCCAACACGTGTTTCATCCTCTGAGAAGTTTCTCTCTTGAGGACTTCATCAGGGCTGAAAATAAATAATAATAATGTCTATATATGTTGTATAGAACTAAAGTTAGAGCAGAAAATTGGGACAAATACAATTGAATATATTAGAGTGACAATGGTGCGATGAACAGAAATATAAATATTGTGACTTATGTGAAAACCAACAGACAAACAGATCAGTTGATCTGTTTGTATATATTACATCTCATAATTCTAACAACACCAAGGGAAAACCCCCTGATCAGTAAAGTATTTTGTATCACACATCAGATATAATGTAAAAGAGTCAAAGTGCCGAAGGTACATGTAGTAAGAATGTGCACGTCACCATTAAATAACCAAAAACTTGATAAAATTCCATGTGAGTATAGTCGAAAGGGACCCCGATTAATGCGAAATAAGATAGTTAAGAGTTTTAGGTAGTACCAAAGATTGGAGCCAAGGAAAAAATCCTAAACTAAACATCAATCAAATATGTATAATTAGGCTAGAGCATACCTTCATTCTAATTGGATTATGAAGTTGAGAAATTCTCAATAATTAAGTGAAAAGTCTGAGAAGAGAAAAAGGGGAAAACACGCTATATCAGCCAAAGTCCCTAAGTGAATAAGGGATATTTAACCATCATCAAGTATTTCCCTGAATAAAGAGGGGCGAGATAACCTCCACTAACCTTAATGTCATATAATCAGTCCAAAACAATTCTTATAACGAGATAGTCTCCGTCCGTATCTAAGATGGAGTGAAGAACACATGAACAGTAATGTGAACAACCCCGTAGTATAGAGTTTCAAATGTCTTTGAAAAGATTTCAGAGTCGAAAACCCGAATGTCATGGGGATGTCCAGAACCTGGACACTCGAACACTCACCTCTCGGTTGGTATCTAAATTCTATTTAGGTTCGGGAAACCGCCGCGTGGTCCGATACACCCTGCAGCGTTTCCGTATCTTAGAACAGCATTGTATCTGAGCGTCCAGGAAATGGACGTGGATTTAACGTCTGCCCGCGTTGAGTGTAAAAATAGAGAAAGGGCTCCGACTATCTAGCCCGGGCGCCATATTGGAGTGTCTCTAATACTATAAGTTGAGACATAAGTCCTATCTAATAGTTAAATCGCTGGTCTATATATGTAAGAGCAAGAAGTAAGGAGCAAAGAAATCGGGCGCCATATTGAAATGTCTAGCCTAGTTTATAAGGATAAAATCCGTTACCGTATATCCTCGTATGGGTCTATATGTTTTTAGAGAATGTCCAATAAGTCGAAATGGGAGGTATAAGGGGTCAGAAGGAATCAGAAAAAAAGGTCATATAGATAACCATCTATGTGATTATCAAAGAGATACATATAAACGAGAAAAAACCTACTGTTGTGTGAGCACGACCAGTACAGAGTTCTTCCTTGTGACAGTGACGCTATTGTGATCAGTACAGGAAGCGATAAGAGGATAAAAAATCAATATGCTGCCACAAAGGAGGGACGATAGTAACGTGCAACATTCGAACCACATGTAACCATGTGACAAAAAAAGAGGCAAAGTAAAGTCAAAACGACATTATACTGAGAATCGCAATATTGTTGTGTCCTCCATATTAGTAATGAAATATAAACATTTTATGCTAAGTATCTAACGTACATAGCACGGTCCAAGTAATCGATATGCTGCCACAAAAGGGGGACGATGGTAACGTGCAACATTAGAATCACATGTAACCATGTAGCATATAAGGAGGCAAAATAAAGTCAGAACGACATTATACTGAGAATCCCAATATTATTGTGTCCTCCATATTAGTAGTGAAGTATAAACATTATATACTAAGAGTCTAACGTACATAGCACGGTCCAAACAATTGGAACTGTGTAAGAATCGACTACGAGTATGTTAACAAGACATAGATAAAAGCCTCATACAGTACACGCGGTGATGAGTGTCCAGTCAAAACAAGTGATTGTAAGTATGATTCTGCATACAATAATTACAAGAAATAAGTAGAGGTGTATTACTATTGGACTAACATTGCTAATGCATTGGTTATGATGGTTCACAGGAAGGCCACGTACATATTAGTCTAATCAGAGAATAAATTTAAGGACAATAAATCAATCCCCTAAGTAGTATTCCATCTCAAAATTGGTGTTTAGGCCATCTTCCACAGCTCTGAGTTTTAAAATCCAATAACATTCCCTTTTTCTGAGCGCTAGCTCTCTGTTTCCTCCCCTAGGGTCTCTTTTAATGTAATCAAATCCAAAAAACTCGAATCCACAATGGTTGTTGTGTTCAGGGCAATGTCGCATGTGGTTCACTATAGGGTATCTCCCATCATCCTGTCTCAGGGCTCTGAAATGTTCACTTGCCCTGATTTTGAGTGGTCTGATAGTGCTGCCTATATAATACAGGCCACACTTGCAAATGATCATATATACAACAAAATTACTGTCACATGTGATATTGTAGTTAATGTTGTATGTCATACGAGTTAAGCTCATAAATGAGGTGATACCTGACTTTGCCCATCTGCACATGCCACAATGTCCGCATTTAAAAAAACCTTTATTGCGGTTGCTCAGCCAATTGCCGAGATTCTGTTTAATGCGAAAGCTAGGGCATAAAATATTTTTGAGAGTTCTGCCCCTTCTAAACGTAAAAACCGGGGTTCTAGGGATCACTGTTCTCAGATTAGGATCAGCTCTGAGAATATCCCAATGTCTGTTCATACATTTCTTAAGGAGCGTCGCTGGTTTCGTATAGTTGACTATACATCTGATAGTATTGTCCCTGGGTCTAGATTTGTGACAAAGTGTGTCTGATCTCTGAAGACGTATCGCCCTAGTACGGGCATTATTGATCACATTTGAAGAGTACCCACGTGTTTTAAATCTGTTGCTCATATCCTTGATACATATATCAAAGTCTTCTTCAAGGCTACAGTTGCGTCTAGCCCTTACCATCTCACCATAAGGTATTGAATTAATTTGGTGGATTGGATGTGCGCTATTGGCATGTAATATAGAGTTACAAGAGGTGCTTTTTCTATAAAGACGACTCTCTATTTTGTTGTTTTGGATGAACAATTCCACATCCAGGAAGGCAATTTTTGATATACTATGTTCAGATGTGAAATGAATATTGTAATCATTATTGTTAAGGTACAAAACAAATTCATTCAATTTTTTTAGATCACCTGTCCAGATCATCAGGCAATCGTCAATAAATCTACCCCAATAGAGTATGTCCGACATCCAGGCACTACCCTCTTTGCTCCAGATTTTATTTAGCTCAAAAAGTCCCATAAAGAGATTTGCGTAAGCTGGCGAGAATTTAGACCCCATAGCGACACCTTGTCTCTGGCGGTACCATTCATTTTTGAATAAAAAAACATTGTCGTTTAAAATCAGATCCACCATATTGATTAACATAGTTGTGTGGTCATAAAGTCTCGCAGGTCTCCTGTAAAGAAAATGTCACAGAGCTTCCTTTCCTTGTTCGTGATTGATACTGGTGTATAACGAGGTAACATCTAGTGTAACTAGGATCATACCTGGTTCCCATATCATATCCGTTAGTAGGCTAAGTATGTGTTTGGTATCCTTAATGTATGATGGTAAGTTAATTACAAATGGTTGTAAGAAAATGTCAACATACTCCGAAAGTCGTTCTGTGGGACTTCCGATGCCTGATACAATGGGCCTACCTGGGGGGGATGTAGTGTTCTTATGTATTTTAGGCAGTATGTAAATACAGGGATTCCTGGGTCTGTGAACACGGAGGTACATGCATTCCTCTTCCTTGAGCACCGTGCCATGAACGGAATGTTTTGATTTTAATGGACGTTCTGTGAGCGCCCTAATCCTATGAATTTCTTCCTAACTGGCACTGTTTTGACCACACTGTCACCCTGTCCACCTTGAACTGCCATTGCTCCACTTCCTATGCCCCCTTGGACAATGTACCTGTGATACCAATAGACTGGAATCTATCCTGGACTTTCCTCCATCAGCAACCCAGCCCATTACAATACCCCCTCCACTCATTAGCACATACATAAACACCTTTGGAACAAATACAAGTATGGAGTCTGTCAATTGATTGAAATATGTATTTGTTTAACAAGCTGTAAACATTGCAATTCAGCTGTACAGTTATGTATACATAGGTATGACCTGTAGTGAGCAGCAGTAAACACACCAAGAACCAGAGTGGGGTACAGATATCTGAAAATAGAGATGCCAAAGGGTACAGTAAGTGGCCATTGAATTTGGAAAATCAGCCTGCCATGCACAATGTCCAACAAAAAACTGCAATGGAAGGTGAAGTTACAGTGTCTTACCTGTGTGTCACTGGAAGTACTGTTGAATTATAGTTGTTTTGTTGTCCACATCCTCCTCCTCTGCCTCCACTTCGTCACTTTCCACAGGCTCCACCCCTGCCACACGACCCTCTCCAGCCTCATCATCCTGCAGAAAAGGCACCTGGCGTCTCAAGGCCAGGTTGTGCAACATGCAACGATGATCTGGCACATCTTCTTGGGTGAGTAGCACAGGGATCCACCTGTCAGATAGAGGCACCAGAATCTGGCCTTCAGGAGGCCAGAGGTGCGCTCAATGATCCTCCTTGTTCACCCATGTGCCTCACTGTAATGTTCCTCTGCCCTTGTCCTCACATTCCTCACTGGGGTCAGTAGCCATGAGAGGTTGAGGTAACCAGAGTCACCTGTAAATATCGAGGGATACCTGTTAGCCAGACACTCACCCTTAGGGCCAACCCCACACCCACATACCAACAGACACTGGGTGGGGACCATGGGCTCACCTATTAGCTACACCCTGTGCCTCTGGAGTTGAGACATCACATATGGAATGCTGCCATTCCTCAAGATAAAGGCATCATGCACAGAGCCAGGATACTTTGCATTGATATGGGAGATGTACTTGTCCGCCAGGCACGCTATCTGCACATTTAGAGAGTGAAAGCTCCTTCGATTTATGAACACCTGTTCATTTCACCGGGGGGGGGGAACAAAGGCAATATGTGTACCATCAATAGCTCCAATGATGTTTGGGATATGTCCCAGTGCACAGATGTCAGCCTTCACTGTGGCCCAATCCTCCACCTGGGGAAATACGATGTAGCTGCGCATGTGTTTCATCAGGGCTGACAGCACTCTGGTCAGCACGTCTGAGAACATAGGTTGTGACATCCCTGCTTCCATGGCCACTGTTGCTTGGAAGGAGCCACTTTTTGACAGGGCCTGCACAAGAGAGGGGATACCAGTGGGTTGGTGGTTAGCTGACATCAGGTCTGGCTCCAATTGAGCACACAGCTCTTGGATTGTGGCACTATCAAGTCTGCCTGACCTGTGAGGAGGGACAAGTGGAAATTAGGTAATTCCGCTGACGTTGTGTGCTGTTGCGGGAGGCAGTCAACGACCGCTGTGCAATACCTCATTGGTTATCATTGGGATGTATGAGTTCCAAGAGCCAATGGTGAGGTACGCTAGTGGTGACGGTACGCACCGTCGTGGACTTGACCACCATTTTCTATCTGTTCACTCACTTGCTACCTGACCTTCAACAGGAGAGGACCTACACTGCAAGTGCTGCTGTGACCTGTGTCTGGAAGCGACCATGGCTCAAGTGTCTGGGGAAAGAGCCCCTGCCTTCACTTCTGAGGAGTTGGAGAGACTAGTAGATGGGGTCATACCCCAGCACCGTTTACTTTATGGTCCTCCAGACCAGCAGGTGAATACACTGTGAGCACGGTGCATGGGGCATGAATGTATGGAGTGCTGTGTGTGTAAGCCTCGAGTAGGGGTGTGTGGCTGAGGGGTCTTGGGCAGAGTGCTGCATGTATGGTGGGCAATGGCTGTGCATAAAGGGATGGGAGGGATATGGTGGGCCATGAGTGTAACAGGCCGGACGGTATGACTAATACCTTTTTTTATGTATCTTTTTCTGCAGGTTAGTGCCCATCAGAAAAGGGTATTTGGCTTGCCATCGCCAAGGGCATGCGGACCCTGGGGTGGGCGCTTGAAGTCTTCACAGCCGCCACAAGGGGGTCAGTACAGTTTCAGAATCATGAAATTGCACATGTTGAGGAGTTATCTGGGTGGGGGATGTGGGTCTGTGAGTGCCCCTAGGCCAGGACGAACATGGCAGGGTAGGTTCCATGATGGGTAGGCCCAGCTGCACTCCAACCCCAAAAATGCTATTGGGCATCTACTACTGGGCAGGGTCCTGTGGGTTTCAGGTGTGCTGCTATTGGCGTTAGGCATTGTACCCCATGGCCTAGTTACTAGCATTGTAACTGGTAGAGCATGGCCTAGTGCATAGGGTTGTTCCCTGTGCGTTATATATGCCAATGGTGGTGTTGTTGCTGGCATTGACCAAGTGTATCCTCTGTCTCTCCCCTCCTTTTTGTTTTGTCACCCTGTCCTTATGTGCATTAGCATCAGAGGCACTGGCGGCAGAGGGAGCTGCATCCTTCATGGCCCATGAGGCCGAATCCACCGACGGTGAGGGCACCAGTTGTACGGAGGGCGAGGGGAGCACCACGGCGGAGACTGGAGAGACTGTGGCTTTGTACTCCCCAGGACCAAGCAGTGGGCAAACCACTCACTAGAGAGACTGTGGCTTTGCACTCCCCAGGACCAAGCAGTGGGCAGACCATCCACTATAGAGACTGTGGCTTTTTCACTCCCAGGACCAAGCAGTGGGCAAACCACCCACTTGAGAGACTGTGGCTTTGCACTCCCCAGGACATCACAGAGGGCATGTAGCCCCCTCCAGGAGCAGTGGCGTTTTACCATCTTCCTGCTGAGGTGCCACCCTTTCCCCTAAGGTGCCTGTGTATTTTTGACCTGATGCCCCAGCAGTGTTCTCTCCGTATTGAGGCATGGGTCAAGTGTGGCCTTTGCCTATGTGTTATGGCCCTGTGGGCCATGGACATTTTGGACTGGGCATTGTCCCTCCATTTGTTTATATTGTAGATGTGCTTTGAGGATGTATTTCTTGAACTTTATCTTATTGCACTAAGTTTACTCACTTCCTTTTGTCCTTGCGTTATTACTGAGGGGTACAGGGTGGATTTGTAATGTTGTTGCATCTGTTTCTGTGTATGTTGTTGGGGGTGAAGTTGTGGGTGGGAGTGTTGCATGTGTGTGTCACTCTCTTTTTCCTCCCCCCTTCCCTTGTGTGCTGGGTGCGGTACTCACCGTGGTCGTCTTCGCCACCTTTCGTGTTCCTGGTGTAGGAGCAAGTTAACCAGTTCGGACTCCATGGCGTTGTGGTTCTTCCTTGAGTTTCGAGAGGTGATTTGTTTCCTTTCTGTGTTCTGTTTCCGCTATGCTTTTGATGGTGTTGGTACCGCCTCGGAAAAGCTGGCGGATTGGCTTGTTGTAATACTGTGGGCGGTACATTGTCTTCCGTCTGTCTGTTGGTGGTTACCGCCACAGTGCTTGTTGCTACCGCCATGGCGGTCGGTGTGTTAAAGTGGCTGTCTGTGTTTGCGTTTTCCGCCGTGGTCAAAATTCCATTTTTTTTACCGCCGGACTGTTGGCGGTATTACCACAGCTTTATCATCAAGCGCCAGGGTTGTAATGAGGGCGTATGTTTCTTGCAAGCAGGAGCTTTAAGAATGCTCCTCCATGCTGGAAGCAGACATTTCATCTCATTCCTTGCCTACAGATATGCGTCAGGCAAAGAGATTAAATTATTGCTCCCACATGCAGGGACTGCTATTTGCAGCAGCTCCCTGCGTGCTGGAGCAATGTCAGTTCCCACAAGAGATGGGAGCATCTGGGACCGTGGCGCCCTGAGTCTCCTACCGTGGCCCTCATAAATCTATACTGGGTGCCCTGGGTGGGGCCAGGGCGCCCAAAAATATATGGCTGGGTCCCTAGAACTGAAATGTTTAGAAGGAGGTGGGCCACGTGGCCCCCCTTCCCATTCCTAAAAAAAATATTTTTCCCCAGGGAGATTGTGGGGTCCTTGTGGCCCCCTATACATATTTTAAAATAGCTCCCGGGAGGTGGTAGTCCCTGGGGCCATGCGGCCTCCTCATAGTATTAAAATATAGCCCCAGAGCTGTGGTGAGATCTGTGCCCACCGATATATATTTTTATTGTGATCCCTGTGAGATGGTGGTCCCCCGGACCCAGGGGGGTCTGTGTGCCCCCTAACTGTTTTTAAGATGTAGCCCCAGGGAGATGGTGGTCTCCTGGGCCCAGAGGGGTACACATGGCCCCTCTGTATAATCATACAACATGGCACCATTGAGATGGTGGTCCCTGGGGCTTTTACAAGGCCTAGAAGGAGGGACCCATGCACCCCCTTCCTCATTTATTATATTAGCTATGTCCCAGGATGGAGCCTACCCAGTGACAAAATTAGTAAGAAGCATGGGAGACCCCCCTTTAAAAAAAAAAAAAGAAATCTGCACATCTGTAAATCCACCTAGTGATTTTGCCAAAAATTTAAGAAATACTATTTTTGTCCATGGCGGGGTCCCAGGGACACCAGGACCAAGACAAAGGGTATATGCACCCAGTCCCCATTTTTTTCATGTAGAATGAAGGCTGTGTGTGGTGCGGGGTGGGTGGTTTTAGGGGGTGCCCCTGTGGCCAACCTCTGCCATGAGCGGTTGTGGTTGCTTTAACATATAGTAATTTAAATTACTTTACGTTTAAAAAAGTAGAAATTCACGGAAAAAAAACTAAAGGTTAAAGGGATGTTATAGTTCAGAAATATACTTTAAAAAAACATCAAAATTCACTTTAAAAAACAAAGGATAATATCACCGCAACATTTGTAATAATAATATTGATGATAAAACTGTGCATGGTGGGGTCACAAGTTATAGTTATCATCCTAGGGCACACGTTATATGTACTTGAACCTGACTATAACATCCCTGTAAACGTTGTTTTTTTAACAAATATATAGATAGATAGATAGATAGATAGATAGATAGATAGATAGATAGATAGATAGATAGATAGATAGATAGATAGATAGATAAGGGCAAGGGCATTTGTTGTTTTTTAGGAAAGATAATTTTTAGGGTTTAGGGTAGTTAAAACTTTTTAGGTGGTAGTGGGGTTTTTAGGGTTTAGGGTGGATATGAGTTTTTGGTGGCAAGGGCTTTTTCAGGGTTTAGGGTGAGTGTGGGTTTCTGGGTGGCAAGTGTTTTTAGGGTTTAGGGTGGTTAAAGGATTTTGTTGACAAGGACATTTTAGGGTTTAGGGCAGGTATGGCTTTTTTGTGTGGAAAGGGCATTTTAAGGGTTTAGGGTGGGTATGTGTTTTTGGGGAGTAAGGGTATTTTTAGGGTTTAGGTTGGGTATGGGTTGCTGTGTGGCAATGGTATTTTTAGGGTTTAGAATGGGTATGGGTTACAGAAACATTATAGTTAGGTTCTGAATTTACTCACACAAAATCAGACAAATTCAGCAGTTGTAGTTAGAGTTATTTCAAGTAACTATAACTTGCGGTAACTATGGCCCTCATTACAACCTTGGCGGGCGGCCGCAATCCCACCGGCCGCATTACAACATCCCCGCTCGGTCGGCGGGGGGAAACAGAGTTTCTGCCCCCCCGCCGGCCCAGTGGGGATGTCGGCTTACGGCAGTGCGACAGGTACAGCTGCACCCGTTGCGCTTTTCACTGTCTGCTGTGCAGACAGTAAAAAACAGGGTGGGGCTGTGCCTGAGGGACCCTGCACTGCCCATGCCAAGTGCATGGGTAGTGCAGGGGCCCCACCACTCCCCTTTCCGCCAGCCTTTCCATGGCGGTCTCTACCGCCATGGACATGCTGGCGGGAATGGGAGTCATAATCCCCAGGGCAGCGCTGCAAGCGGATTATAACCGCCGGGACAACGATGGCGGATACCACCGGTCCCGGCGGTGTGACCGTGGCGCTACCGCTGCGGTCATAATATGGCAAATTGTACGCTAGCCTGTTAATGAATTATTTGGACTAAGCGGGTATTGCATTCAGTGAAAGAGAGTAGTTTTCAGCCTTTCTGGAATGCTAAATGGTGAAAACAGAACTGAAGCTGTGTGGGTAAATTGTTGCTAAGCATGGAGCAGTTGCAGAAAGACTGCAACAGCTGGTCCGAGCATTGCAAAATGTTGGGACTTGCAATAGGAAGCTCTTGAGGAATGACAAGTGCTTGCAGCTACATATCTTTTAAGATACCTGGCAGTGAACTTAGTAGATGTATATTAGTGGACAGAGTGGTCTGTGCATAATCCTCTGTTCTATGGAGAGCCAGTGAAGACACTTACAGATAGACCTAGAAGAGGCGAATCTAGGTGCTGCAGCAACTAGACTTGCTGGCCAGTTGTTTGATGAATTAGAGTTGCAAAGACTAAGGGAGTTATTTACAAGCCCAGTGTGCCACTGGTGAGTCATTTTTTGTGATGCAACAACAGTGCAAAGTGCAGGCCTTGTCACTCAATAAAGGAGACACACGTTGTGATGACTTCATATTGATTGCAGCTGATTTTGAAGATGTTGTGATCTGGCAAGTAATTATGGGTATGATGTGATTGTATTTCTTCTGGCCCAGATAAGATGTGCAATGACATGCAGGATTTAGTTTGAATTAAGCCAGTTTGGAGCGTGGCAGGCCTTGGAGCAAGTCATATCTATTAGCCAGATGCAAAGGGATGGCGGCTTTAAGAATTCAGAATTTGAATTATGGGAATGGGAAGTTTCACTTTAACTAGTACACATAGATGGAACAAGGCCATCTTTATCTTCTTTACAGTTTTTTGTGGGCAAGATTGCTTTTCAGGGTGAACACAAGTGACTTGGCATTGGGTGAAAGTTAAGGTTTGAATCAGAAATGTCCATGTCTTTCGGCCAGATAGGGACTAGCTGTTGGTAGTTGTTCTTGGCAAACAACTCAAAATCAGCCTTGGTTGTTTTGCGTTTCAGTTATGTGCTGAGCATCTGCGAATGGATGATGTACAAGCAGTGTGGAGACGTAGGATGTCTGGATTCAAGGGGTTTTAGGTGGATTTGTGTGTTGTCTGAATATTGGCAATTTAGATGTTGTTATCGATGACTAGAACCCAAATTCCATGTAGAATTTTAATATGATGTGGGGATGTTGGACCTGGACATTTCTGGTGGGTCATTCCCAAAATGTTTGCCTTCACATTACTATTTTCAGAACCCGTTTCTTTTGGCTTGTAGGATTCTGCGTACTTTACCACTGCTAACCTGTACTAAAGTGCCTGTGTTTCTTCCTGAACACATTGTAGAACTGGCTTATACTCAACTGACATACTTAATTTACTTGTACATCCTTAGTACAGTGGTACTATGTGTACCCAGGGTCTGTAAATGAAATTAAATAATACTGAGGGGCCTGCAGCACTGGTTGTGCCACCAACTTAAGTAAACCTTTTAAACATGTATCATGCATTCCTTTTCAGCCTGTATGTGCAGTTTTAAGTTGCAACTTTGACCTGGCAAACTAAGCCTTTGTCCAGGCCCAAATCTCCCCTTTTAATACATGTATGCCACCACTAGAACAGGCTCTAGACAGCCCAGAGTGCAGGCTGCAATGCATTTTAAAAGTGGGAGATGTACCTTTTACTTTTACATGCCCTAGTAGTGAAAAACAATTTGTTTTTACGACTGAAAGGCCTGCTTCTACTGTAGGATGACATTGGGGTTACCTCATTACATTTAACAAGCTGTCCTTTCCATTTGGGAACAGGTTACTAGTTCATGTCTGATGCCTTTGGACATGTAAAGATAAATCCTAACTTTGAAGAAAGACAAATATGAAATTACAATTTTGAAAATGCCACATTTAGCAAGTTGGCAATTTTCTGCCTTTGCCATTTAGACTTTTCATCCTTGGCGTGGTCTCCCTTAACTTTGTGCCTCTGTTTCCCAGGTTGCTGATGTGTGCTGGACTTTGATTTTGCTGCTTTTGTTACTCTGGGCACTTTACCACTGCTAACCAGTGCTAAAGTGCAAGTACTCCTTTACAAAATGTGTGTGTAATTGGTTTACCCATGATTGGCATATTTGATTTATTAGTAAGTCCCTAGTACAGTGCACTAGAACTGCCCAGGGCCTGTAAATCAAATGCTACTAGTGGGCCTGCAGCACTGGTTGTGCCACCCTGGTTGTGCCACAGCAGTGTCTGCGTGTGCAGTTGTAACTCTAAATTCAATGTGGCAAGTGTACCAACTTGCCAAGCCTAAACCTTCCCTTTTCTTACATGTAAGGCACCCCGAAGGTAGGCCCTAGGTAGCCCCAAGGGCAGGGTGAAGTGTATGGTTAAGGTAGGACATATAGTAGTGTGTATTATATGTCCTAACAGTGAAATATTGCTAAAGTCGTTGTTCACTGGTGCAAGGCCTGTCCCTCTCATAGGTTAACATGGGGGCTACCTTTAAATCTGATTAAAGTGTAGATTCCCTTTGGGAGCGGATGGACACATAGAGTTTGGGATCTCTGAGCTCACAATTTAAAAATGCAGCTTTTAGTAAAGTTGATTTTAAGACTGTGTGTTTGAAAATGCTACTTTTAGAAAGTGAGCATTTTCTTGCTTATACCATTTCTGTGACTCTGCCTGTTTATGGATTCTCTGTCTGGGTGAGTTTGACAGTTGGGCTAGTTGCACCTCACCCTAGACAGTGACACAAAGGGAGCTGTGGTGTAGTCTGCATTTCCTGATGAACCATGTGCGCTAGGAGGGAGGGGAGGACTAGTCACTCACACCTGAAAGGGCTGTACCTGCCCTCACACAATGCAGTCTGCAACCCCCTGATGAGTGTCTGGGGCCTGGCCTGGGAAAGGCAGGATTTCACATTCAAAAAAGACTTTGGCCCTTATTACAACATTGGCGGTAAAAGCAGCTTACCGCCGTGCAGAAGACCGCCAAAACACCGCAGCGGTCGCGGAATACCGCCACAGCTATTATGACACACATCTCAGAATCCGCCGAAATTCAGACACCCACACAAGTCTGCTCCACCAAAGGTCAGTGTTAAACTGGCGAAAATAATTCCTCTACCGTCACTCCAACAGAAACATGCCCACACTATCACGACACACGAATCCACGCAGCGGTCTTTCAAACGCGGTATTCCATTGGCGGTACACACCGCCGCGCTGAAAATACACACACATCTCCAAAACACCACCACATTGGACAGTTCCAAATACACACACCTGACACACATACAAACACCACTCCCACACACCCAATTCAATATAAAACACACACCCACATCACCCACAAACCACTACGACAATAATTCACGAACGAAGACCAGAGAGACAGAGAGCACAGCAATTGAGAACCCCACCACACAGAGGCACACAACACCATCACCCATACAACAGTCCACGCACAAAACACCACACACCACTACACATCACCACACACAACAACACTTACACCACCCCACACATCACCCACACCACCCCATGTCACGCCAAAGACACCCCCGGTTTTCTGAGGAGGAGCTCAGGGTCATGGTGGAGGAAATCCTACGGGTAGAGCCACAGCTATTTGGCTCACAGGTGCAGCACACCTCCATAGCCAGGAAGATGGAGCTATGGCGCAGAATTGTGGACAGGGTCAACGCAGTGGGACAGCATCCAAGAAATCGGGAGGACATCAGGAAGAGGTGGAACGACCTACGGGGGAAGGTGCGTTCTGTGGTCTCCAGGCACAACATCGCGGTACAGCAGACTGGCGGCGGACCCCCACCTCCTCCCCCACAACTAACAACATGGGAGGAGCAAGTCTTGACCATCATGCATCCAGAGAGCCTCGGAGGAGTCGGTGGAGGAATGGACACTGGTAAGTCAAAACTTAACTATCATATCCCCCACCCTACCTGCATGCTTTCACACACCCCCACCCTCACACCCTCCCCTAACACCCCCAAATCCTCACTAATGTACTAATAACACAAACCACTCATCCCAACACTAAGCCCTGCATGACACAACTAAGCATGGTCACCCCTCACCAAAGCATGCTCACTGCACATACCCAGAACAACCCCCTAACCATCATCACACAAACCCACACACAGGAATGCTTGCACTGGGGTACACGCACACCCACCCGTTGCACACCATTACACACACACATGCAATAATCATGCTCTCATATCCCTGCAGGACCACTAAGGAACGTCACCACACCGGAGGGTCCAGACATCTCCACTCCTCCCACAGAAGAGGCCCACAGTGACGACAGCAGCTCTGCCCTACTGGATCCTGATGACCAGCCGGGACCATTCTGGGCCTCGGGACAGTCAGTTCCCCTTGCACAGGCACAGCCCAACACTGACCTTCCACCCTCTGGTAACACCAGCACAGCACCCACCCAGCGGGCCCATACCTCCGTACCCAGGACACGTCAATCAGCGGTGTGTCCACCACTACAGGGAACCCAGGATAACCCACCGCCCCAACAACAACAGGGACCTGGGGGCAGTGGTAGTGGGCACACGGTCCAGGGGACGGAGGCACAGGAACACAGGGGAACTGGGAGGGCTGCTGTGCGACAGGGGGCGGACAGGCCAAGGGAAACCACTCTCCACGAGGTCCTCTCCTCCATCATGGGAGCATACCACCATTCCCAGGAGACGATGGCGACGGTCCTGGCCAAGTTTCAGGTGACCCAGCGCCTGCAGGAGGAACAGTATTTGGGGTTCAGCGAGGAACTCAGAACCATCAGCTCCGCCCTGGGCACCATCGTAGGGGTGCTGAAGGACATACAAAACACCATGAGGGACACCGTGGCACTCCAAGGGGCCCCTGACACATGGACGATGAACTGCCCACCACCTCTGCCGGCGCTAGTGGACAGGACGCCCCGCCACAGGACCACCAGCACCCCACCACCTGCAGACGGACAACCACCACGCAAGCGGTCCCTGAGATCCGGGAACAGGACAGAGCAAGATGGCAAGACCCCCGCCAGGAAATTAGACCACCCTGATTGTCCTCCCACTGTCCCACTTTGTTACCCTGTCCATACTTTAACTGCCCCAGCTCCACTTCCTATGCCCATATGGGCAGTTCACCTGTTTGACCAATAGACTGGACTCGGCCATGGACATTCCTCCACCGTCCCCCATCACCATTTTACAACCCCCTTCCATTTTTGAGCACTTAAATAAACACCCTTGAACCACAAAACAATCTGGAGTCAGTCTGTGATTTGGTAAATTTGTATTATCAATGACAGTGTCAAAATGCGTTTTCTATTGTAAAGCCAACATACCTAGGTCACACATCACAAGTCCTTGAAGGATGCAAGCAGATGACACACGTTGGTAACCACACCTGTGAAACCATAATGGAAAGGTACAACTCAGTGACCAAATAGTGCTATGGAATGACAGACATGATAGAGGTAGAAGTGTGAAAGTGAATGTAATGGTAAGAAAGAAATGTTCTCACCTGTGTGTCACTGGAAATATTGCTGTATGACTGACTCCCTGTTGTCTATGTCTTCTTCTTCAGCTTCCTCCTCTTCACTGTCCACAGGCTCCACAGGCTCCACAGCTGCCACAACACCGCCATCTGGACCATCCTCCTGCAGAAAAGGCACCTGGCGTCGCAAAGCAAGATTGTGAAGCATCGAGCAGGCAATGATGATCTGGCACACCTTCCTTGGTGAGTAGAATAGGGAACCACCTGTCATATGGAGGCACCTGAACCTGGCCTTCAGGAGGCCGAAGGTCCGTTCGATCACCCTCCTAGTACGCCCATGGGCCTCATTGTAGCGTTCTTCTGCCCTGGTCCTGGGATTCCTCACTGGGGTCAATAGCAAGGACAGGTTAGGGTAACCAGAATCCCCTAACAGCCACACACGGTGCCTCTGGAGTTGACCCATCACATACGGGATGCTGCTATTCCTCAGGATGTAGGCGTCATGCACTGAGCCAGGGAACATAGCATTTACCTGGGAGATGTATTGGTCTGCCAAACATACCATCTGTACATTCATCGAATGATAACTCTTCCGGTTCCTGTACACCTGTTCACTCCTGTGGGGGGGGGGCAGAGCTAAATGGGTGCCATCAATAGCACCTATGACGTTGGGGATATGTCCAAAGGCATAGAAGTCACCTTTCACTGTAGCCAAATCCTCCACCTGAGGAAAAATGATGTAGCTCCTCACGTGTTTCAGCAGGGCAGACAACACTCTGGACAACACGTTGGAAAACATAGGCTGGGACTTCCCTGATGCCATGGCCACTGCTGTCTGAAAAGACCCACTTGCAAGGAAATGGAGCACTGACAGCAGCTGCACGTCAGGGGGGATTCCAGTGGGATGGCGGATTGGTGACATCAGGTCTGGCTCCAACTGGGTACATAGTTCCTGGATTGTGGCACGGTCAAACCTGTAGGTGATGATTAAATGTCGCTCCTCCATTGTCAACAGGACCACCAGCGGTCGGTACACCGGAGGATTCCGCCATCTTCTCACATGTCCAAGCTGACGGTGCCTAGGAAGGACAACAGCGACCACAGAGTCAACAAATTTCCAGGTATGTACCCACAGATACACAGAACACAACACCAAACACAAAACTCTTCCTGTATGTGTGTTGAGTGTAGGCCTAGGTATGTGTGACACAGTAGTAAATGAAGCCACGTGGGCCCCTGAAATGGCGGCTGCCTGACCTCTAAACTGGGACAATGGGATGTGAGGTATCTGCGCTGGCATTGTACATACATTCAAAATTATATACATTACGAGAAGTAGGGCAGGTATGCACATATCAATGTCCGTGCATCACTGGTCCAAAAATGCATGGGCGAGGCCCACACTAGATACCTGTCCACAAACGGAGAGAACACTGCAGGGGCATCAGATAGAAATACAACAGGCACCTCAGGGAGAAGGGAAGGGGGGGCACCTCAGCCGGATTACAGCACCACACCAGATCCACGACGGGGCTCCATGCCCATTGATGTATCCTGGGGAGTGCAAAGCCACAGTCACTCAAGTCTCTACAGTGGGTGGTTTGCCCACTGTTCAATCCTGGGGAGTGCAAAGCCACAGTCTCTCAAGTCTCTACAGTGGGTGGTTTGCCCACTGTTCAATCCTGGGGAGTGCAAAGCCACAGTCTCTCAAGTCTCTACAGTGAGTGGTTTGCCCACTGTTCAATCCTGGGAGTGCAAAGCCACAGTCTCTCAAGTCTCTACAGTGGGTGGTTTGCCCACTGTTCAATCCTGGGGAGTGCAAAGCCACAGTCTCTCAAGTGGATAGCAGTCTCCACTGGTTCTGGAGGGGACTGGTGCCCAGAGTGCTTCATCCTGTTAAGGACAGACGGAGTGGATGCATGTGTCCACTGGTTCTGGAGGGGGAATGGTGCCCAGACTGCATCAGGCTCCCTGTGACGGTTCCTGTTCCGTCACTGTCCCAGCTGCACATGGGATAGCGATGCTTGATGTGGCGGTGTTTTCCTTGTTCAGCGGTGCTTTGCCCTGTTCAGCGGTGCTTTGCCGTGGCGGTATCTGACCTGTTCAGCGGTGCTTTGCCCTGTTCAGTGGTGCTTTGCCATGGCGGTCTCTGACCTGTTCAGCGGTGCTTTGCCATGGCGGTCTCTGACCTGTTCAGCAGTGCTTTGCCCTGTTCAGCGGTGCTTTGCCATGACGGTCTCTGACCTGTTCAGCGGTGCTTTGCCATGGCGGTCTCTGACCTGTTCAGCGGTGCTTTGCCCTGTTCAGCGGTGTTTTGCCATGGCAGTCTCTGACCTGTTCAGCGGTGCTTTGCCCTGTTCAGCGGTGCTTTGCCATGGCGGTCTCTGACCTATTCAGCGGTGCTTTGCCCTGTTCAGCGGTGCGTTGCCATGGCGGTCTCTGACCTGTTCAGTGGTGCTTTGCCATGGCGGTCTCTGACCTGTTCAGCGGTGCTTTGCCATGGCGGACTCTGACCTGTTCAGCGGTGCTTTGCCTTGTTCAGCGGTGCTTTGCCCTGTTCAGCGGTGCTTTGCCATGGCGGTCTTTAACCTGTTCAGCGGTGCTTTGCCTTGTTCAGCGGTGCTTTGCCATGGCGGTCTCTGACCTGTTCAGCGGTGCTTTACCCTGTTCAGCGGTGCTTTGCCATGGCGGTCTTTTCCTTGTGCAGCGGTGCTTTGCCATGGCGGTCTCTGACCTGTGCATTGGTTTGTGGCATGACGCTCCCTCGTTGCCCAGCGGGGCTGTGGCTGCCAGGGCCCTCCTGGGCACTGACTCCGGTGGTGGTCTCCTGACCAGTGACGATACTGCTGCCCTCCTGGGCACTGACTCTGGCGGTGGTCTCCTGACCAGTGACGACGGTGCTGGCGGTGGCGTCCCGGCTGCCGGGGAGGATGGCGCCCTTCTCCGATGTGCTGCTCTTACCAGACTTCTGCTGACCCCTCACCACCTTTGGAGGAGTCACAGCTGACTCTGCAATCCCCCTGGGACCCTTGTGAGCAGTTTTGCCGGCAGGAGTCTTCACCCTGTCCCGTCGGCCACTTTCCAACTTGAGGTGCTTCACAGGGGGTGGACTGGCAGTGCTTTGGCTCCATGTCACACTAGCTGCCCTGGTGGCCGGTGCACTCCACACACCTTGAACACGCACCACAGGTCTTGGTGTTTTTTTGGCTGAGGTGCTACTACGAGACTTATGAATTGGAGGGGTGGTGGCAAAGAGGTCAAAGTTGCTGAGGAAGAGTTGCTGACGAAGACTGGGATGGGTAGCTGGACGGGGTCTGGGAGTGGAGGAAGAGGAGGTGGTTGTAGGAGGTGTAACTTTAGGTGTTTTGGGTGCAGGTGCAGGTACTTGAGGCTGTTGTGAGGTGGATGGATGTTGGGTGTGTGGGTGCCCGCGTTTGTGTACTTTGGGTGGGGGCGTCACAGACACACTGGGAGAGGACACAGGGGACGTGTAAATGGTAGTGGGGGTAGTGAGTGCAGGTGAGCGGGGTGTGGTGCTGGGTGTTCTGGTGCGAGTCCTAGTGCCTGTAGATGTAGTGCATGCAGGTGAGAGTGTAGACGACACTGGGAGGGAGGAGGGAGACTACGAGGAGAGGGACACAGTGGAGGCAGTGGATGTTGCTGTGTCTGTATGTGGGTGATGCTTGCGTGAATGCCTGTGGGTTGTGTGGTGCCTATGTTTGCCTGAGCTACTTGTATGTGTTGAGGTGTATGCATGCTTGTTTGATGGGTTGCGTGGGATAGGCTGGGGTACAGGGGATTGGGTCTGGGTGGAGGAAGTTGGAGGGGGGAGGCTAGACACAGGGACAATGGCTGCCATCAGTGCTGAGGCCAGGGATTGCAGGGTTCGATGATGGGCAGCCTGACCAGAATGAATGCCCTCCAGGAATGCATTAGTGTGTTGCAACTTCCTTTCTACACCCTGGATGGCATTCACAATGGTAGACTGCCCAACAGTGAGTGACCTGAGGAGGTCAATGGCCTCCTCACTGAGGGCAGCAGGGGTGACAGGGGCAGGGGTTGAGGTGCCTGGGGCGAAGGTGATGCCCACCCTCCTGGGTGAGCGGGCACGGGGCGAACGCAGAGGGGCTGCTGGGAGGGTGGTGCTGGTAGGGGAGGTGGCAGCTGTGCCTGTAGAAGTGGGGGGCACAGATGGTGCCGCCCCCACAAGGGAGCTCCCATCGGCGGACGAGTCCGTGTCGCTGGTTGGTGATCCTGTGGCCGGCGTGAAGCTCCCCTCGCCCTCCGTCCCACTGGTGTATTCAGAGTCTGTGGTGTGGCCCTCCATGGCCATGTGGGATGCAGCTCCCTTGTGCTCCGGTGCCACTGTATATACATTGTGTATATATCTGTATATATTTGGAACTGTATTTTGATACATTACAATGTTTGGACTGATTTCCTTTTGTCTTTCCATTCTTCTGGGGGGGTTGTGAGTTGTTACTGTGATGTTTGGAAATGCATTGGTGTGTGTGTTGTAATGTGCGAGGGTGGGGGTGTTGCGTGTGTGTGTCCCTGACATTTGCCTCCCCCCTCCCCTATGTCGTAGGTGCAGTACTCACCGTTGTCTTTGGCGCCGCCGTTGCTGGTGTTCGTAGATGAGCAGGAAGGGCAGGGAGTATTTGTAATTCCGGCTCCATGGTGTCCTCCTTCCTCGTGGAGTGTGTTGAGGTGAGCGTTTTTTTCCATTGCAAAAGCTGTTTCCGCTGTGTTTTTATCCACGGTAAATCCGCCCTGGAAAAGGTGGCGGATTGGCGGGTTGTGATACTGTGGGCGGTACATTGTCTTCCGCCTGTCTGTTGGCGGTGACCGCCGCGCTGCTTGTCTGTGCCGCCGTGGCGGGCGGTGTGTTAAAGTGGCTGTCTATGTTGGCGGTTTCCGCCACAGTCATAATTCCCTTTTTTTGTCCACTGGCCTGTTTGCGGTATTACCGCACCTTTAACACCGTCCGCCAGGGTTGTAATGACCCCCTTTGTTTTGAAGTAGAAATTGGGTATAAGAAGGGCACCCAAAACCACGGACTTTAGAACACTTCTGGAACCCAAGAGGAACCTCTGCCTGGAGAAGAGCCGAAGAGCTGAGGAAGACCTGCCCTCCCTGTGATTGTGCTTTGTGGAGCTATCCTACAGTTGCTGCTTCTGCCAGAGTAAGAGGGCAAAGACTGGACCTTTTGTGCCTCCCATCTTGTGAAGATCTCCAATGGCTTGATTTAGAGCTTGCCTCCTGTTGTTTGAAGTCTCAGGGACAGCAAAGACTTCTCTCTGGCAGCACCTGGAGTCTCTGGAGAGACTCCTACTCTGCCCTGTGGTGCCCATCCAGTTCCTGGGACCCTGAAAGGAGAAGCTGGTAGCCTAAGAGGAAGATATCCACGCACAGAATGCTGTGCAGGGCAAAGATCGACGCAACTCCGATCTGCGGCTTAAAAATCGACCCGCCGTCGGCTTCGCAGCTGAAAATTGACACTTGCCTGCAACGCGACCGAAGGATTGATGCACGGAGCTGGAGAAATGATGCGCAGCATTGCTGACGGAGGCTGGTGAGATCGCGACCCGCGCTACGTGGTTTTCAGATCATCGTGGGGCTGGATTTCTGACGCAAGTACCGCTGGGCATGTAAAAACAACGCAAGGCCTACCCGGACCCAATTGTGCTGACAACATTGACGCATCGTTCTCCTGCGGAGAGAACAAATGATGCGCCCCGACCCAACGAAAGGAGAAACAACACAAAGGCCTCGCTCGTGAGTGAAATTGACACATTACAAGCCCTTTTTGATGCACACTCGCCCGTGCAAGGTTATTTTTGACGCACCCAAGGTCCATTTTCACGCTAACAGTGTCAGTGTGTTTTTAAAACTACATCAAGTCTCTTTTTGCTTTTTAATTGCTAACTTGACTTGTGTATTGTGGAATTTGGTCGTTTTGGTCTTGTTTGGTTTAGATAAATATTTTCTATATTTCTAAACCTTTGTTGTGTCATTTTGTAAGTTACTGTGTGTGTTGGTACAAATACTTTACACCTAGCACTCTGAAGTTAAGCCTACTGCTCGTGCCAAGCCACGAAGGGGGTAAGCAAGGGTTAGCTGAGTGTGGTTCTCTTTTACCCTGACTAGAGTGAGGGTCCTTGCTTGGATAGGGGGTAACCTGACTGCAAACCAATGACCTCACTTCTAACATTGGTGATCAGCAGATGGGATTGGACTTATAATTGTACTTGACAAACAGTAATTAAGTGTACACTACTGTTTTGAGTGCAGACCGCTATGTGACCACATACTGCTTTTCTTGTGATCTTTGATTTTTCTCTTTTGCTTGGATTTTTCCCTACATCCATTTTTGTGGCAATCTTTGATTGACTTCTGAACTTTATTTGGGAACTTGTTTTCTGCTTCTTGGAACTTTGCACTTTTGTTGACTTTTCATCATGTCCCAATCTGGAGATGCATCAGTTGGAGCTGCTTTTGACCTGGAGAAATTGGATAGCTATACCAAGGTTCAGTTAAAGTAATTCTGTAAAAATGTTGACTCTCCCATTAAGAGCTCATCCAAAAAAGAGTAGCTGCAAAAGGCGCTGAGGGCCTGGGTAACAGCCAAGAGCACTAAAGGGCACACAGAGGATGAGGAGGATAAGGAGGAGGAAGGGAAGTCCATACACAATGGTATTGTGGGTGGGCCTGTTATGTCCAGGGAGAGGGTCTTCAGGGCAGGTAGCAGTGTCTCATCTAAGGGTCTGACCCCTGAAGATTTGCAGGACAGACAAGCATAGAGGGAGCATCAGAGGGAGTTGGAGAAAATGAGGATGGCCATTGAAGAGAAAAAGTAGTTGTTAGCTCATGAGCTCAGCTTGAGGGAGCTGGATCAGAGGAGCCAGTCTAGTAGGGATGGTGGCAGCCACATCACATTTCAGCTTGAAAGGAGGGTGCACATTCCTAAAGATCTTGTGAAGGATTATAAAAGGGAGGACGACATATGCTCGTGGTTTAAGGGATATGAGTCTGCTCTCCATATGAATCTGGTCCCTGAAGTTCATTGGGGGGGTGGGTCTGTGGAAGCACTTTGAGGTAAAGGGGAGGGATGCACTGACAGCCCTAGGTGATGCTCAGAATCTCACCTACTCTAGCATGAAGGGTGCCCTACTCACAAGGTATGGTCTCACCGCTGAGCAGTACAAGGATAAGTTTAGATCCTACAAGGAGAAGGAATCCTAAACATAGTTGGAATGTGTTGATCCTTATTGCAGGTCACTGGAAGGTTGGGTGAAGGGCAGTAAGGTAACTACGTATGAGGGGCTTGTGATGGGTCTCTCCGATCCGACCCACACTCTCCCTGGACTTGTGCTGACACTGCCTCTTCCGCACCGGAAGTAACCCAGGATGGCGGCGCTAGCATTGGTTACCTGACAACAACGCGGGACTTGACGGGATTCAAAAGACGGCTTTCTCTCCTTTCCAAGGAGAGCGCCGGGAATAAGAGCTGGAAGAACCCGGAGTATGAGGACACAGAAGAACGGACGGACCAAGAGGACGCCGACACCAAAGACGAAGACGCCGCTCTTTGGAGGAGCGGAACACCGCCGGAGTCGGAGCCGACGGAAATCCTTGAAGAAGACGGCTGACTCCAGGGAGCTTTGCGAAAGAGCTGCCACGCTTCAGGAGAAGCGTGGCCACTCCAGGAACGGGGTGTGGAACAAGGGGAAGCGGGCGGGAGGCGGAAGGTAAAAGAGAGGGCGGGGAAGGGAAAACAAAGGGGCACTGCATGGGGAGCACGGGGAGAAAAAGGGGAGAGATTGTGGGGGAGACCCAAGACGTAAGAAGACATAGAAGAAAAGGGAGAGAGAGAAAGACAAAGACAGCGGAAAGACCTATATATGCATACTAATATATAACAATAATCAAAAGAGACGAAAGGGAAAAACCAGGAAAGGAAGGAAGACTGTAGTATACGAACAACAGGAAAAGAAGGAAAAAAAACAGAGAGAAAGAAAAGACAGCGAGGAAAGAAATAGAACAGACCCCAGAGAGAACCAGGGAAGAATAAGAAAAGTAAAGAAGAAAAGACAGGAGAAAGGTAAACAGAGAAGGGAAAAAAAAGAGAGAGACGAAAGAAAAATTAAACCACAACCCGCACTTACCAGATCTATTTTCTTCTCTTTCCGCACGCTTCCCGCAAGGTCCTGAGAGGGAGAAAAGAAGAAGAAGACGCAAGTTGATATCCAGAAGGAGAAGACGCCACAACCTACCATAACATAACAACTATCTATGTCTGGTCCCTATATACTGCCTATCAAACCAATAAATCAAACCTACTAAAACAAAAACCCACACAGTCTGGTGTCTAGAACAGCCATCCTCCTACAGGGCTTTACAATCTGATTGCTTGGGAGCACTTGTACAGTTTATGTTTTCAGGAGCTGCACCAGCACCTGATTGACAGCAAGCTAACTGACCCCAGAAAGCTTGCGCAGGAAGCGGGCTGCTGGGAGAGCACCAGGGTCCAGAAGAGGTATGGGGGAGACTACGCCAAGGGTGGGCAGGGTCCCTCTCAGAAGAAAGGGGGGGTAAGGGTAAACAGGGGGAGTTCTCTAAAGGGCCCCAAACTGATTCCCAGGGTAAGGATTCCCAACCTCCCAGTGAGAAGAAGCCATGGTTCTCCAAAGGGAAGCCAGTGGCAGGTGGCCCCCCCACCTATATGCTATGCATGTGCCCAGGTGGGTCATGTGAGGGGGGACCCCAAATGCCCCAAAAGTACACCAGCACCGACTGGTGCACATACCCAGGGTTTGGCCAGTGCAGCGCTTTGGGAGGAGTTGGTTCCAGGTGGATGGGAGCCAGCTGAGATGACCCTTGTTTCTCTAGGGGACAGTGAGATGGTCCAGAGAACCCTTGTGCCTAAGAACACTAAGAAGTACAGGCAGTGGGTGACCATTAATGGACAAAGGGTGGAGGCTCTGAGAGACACAGGAGCCAGTGTGACTACAGTGAGGAGTCACCTGGTGTCTGAAGAGCAGATTGATCCCCGGGTACTTCACCAAGTAGTTGCAGTGGACAACTCAGAGCGCCTGTGCAGAGTGGTTCAGGTTCCCTTTGAATGGGGGGGGGTCTCAGGTTCCTTGAAGGTAGCTGTGAGTCCAACCATGCTTTTTGATTGTTTGCTAGGCAATGACCTGGAGGATTCCCCTGGGCAGGAGGTGGAACACAGGTGTCACTTGGAGATCTTGGGTCTGCCTGGGTGGGTATGCATATCCACCCGGTCAAAGGCAGCCAATCAGGATAATCAAGAGCCCCTAGAGCCTGAAAGAGTGGCCCCGGGGACTGCCAAGAAGAAGGGCAGGGGGTGCGGGAAACCGGCCCCAAAAGTTCCCACGGTCCGGGAGGAGACGGAGCCTGAGGGTGATGCCCCAGAGTTTACAGGGGAACAGGTGGTGAACTGGGGGAGGTCTCTGAGCTATCGCAGTGGCAGCGGGAAGGGGGCCCACCAGGGAAGCATTCTGTGCAGCACAGAAGACATGCCTTATTCTGGAGGGTTTGCGGCAGCAGACCAGGTGGCTGGCAAGGAGCTAGGGTCACACCTGATTTATTGGGAGGATGATCTCCTGTATAGTGAGCCTAAGGTTCCTGAGCATGGGTCAGCCCGTGTGCTGGTGGTACCCCAGTGCTTCAGGGCCTTCCTACTGCGGTTGACTCATGGTGTGCCTTTAGCTGGACATTTAGGGCAGGACAAGACCTTTGAGAGGCTTGTCACACACTTTTACTGGCCCCTAATGCGCAGGCACTCAGATGCACATTGCAGGTCTTGTCAGACTTGCCAGGCAAGTGGCAAGAGTGGGGAGAAATGTAAGGCTCCACTCCAACCTTTACCTGTGGTTAGTACTCCCTTTGAGAGGGTGGGTTTTGACATTGTGGGGCCTCTGGACCCCAAGACAGCCTTGGGCAGCAGGTTTATCCTGGTATTGGTGGACCATGCCACCTGGTACCCAAAAGCCATTCCTCTGAGTCAGTCACTTCCCCTGTGGTGGGTCGTGCACTGATGGGTGTTTTCACCCACATGGGGTTCTCCAAGGAAGTGGTATCTGATAGGGGTACCAACGTACCACGTATATGAAGTCTCTGTGGAAAGTGTGTGGGGGTGACCTACAAGTTCACCACACCTTGCCACCCCCAAAGTAATGGTCTGGTTGGATGAAGTATCCAAAATGCTTATCCTAGGGGATATTGAGCAATCCAGCAGTCCTTGGGCCAGCCCAGTGGTATTGGTCCCAAAGGCTGCTGCACC
Organism: Pleurodeles waltl; assembly: GCF_031143425.1. Lineage (NCBI taxonomy): Eukaryota > Metazoa > Chordata > Amphibia > Caudata > Salamandridae > Pleurodeles > Pleurodeles waltl. The sequence goes on from NC_090440.1 coordinate 1,845,570,400, forward strand.
TGGTGCCACTCCAGAACGCAGGTTCTGTGTGGACTACCAGGGACTCAATGTGGTCAGCCAGACTGACCCACACCCCATCCATGAGCTGATGAGCTCATCGACCATTTAGGGGCTGCCAAGTACGTCAGTACATTTGACTTAACATCTGGGTACTGGCAGATTGCCTTAACTGAGGGGGCCAAGGAGAGGTCAGCATTCTCTACCCAGATGGACATTTTAAAGTGATGCCATTTGGGATGAAGAATGCCTCTGCCACCTTTCAGAGGTTGGTAAACCAGGTGTAGGCTGAGCTGGATGAGTTCAGTGCCACCTACCTGGATGACATTGCTGTGTTTAGTTCCACGTGAAAGGAACATTTGCAAAACATCTGGAGAGTGTTAGAGGCCCTGCAGAAGGCAGGCCTCACTATTAAGGTGATCAAGTGCCAAATAGGGCAGAGTTCTGTGGTGTACTTAGGACACCAGGTGGGAGCGGCCAGGTTGTACCTCTACAGCCTACGATTGACACAATTCTGGCTTGGGAGCCTCCCAAGACCCAGACTGAAGTGAGAACCATCTTAGGTCTCACAGGATACTGCAGGATGTTTGTCAAGGGTTATGATACCATTGTTACCCTTTTGACTGAGTTGACTTCTAAGAAGCAACCCAGGAAAGTGATCTGGACAGAGGCTTGCCAGACCGCTTTTGATGCCCTGAAGTCTGCCATGTGCACAGCACCTGAGCTGAAGGCACCTGACTACTCCAAGGAGTTTGTTGTGAAAACAGATGCCTCAGAGCATGCTATAGGAGCAGTACTCTCACAGCTTAATGAAGAGGGCCTAGATCGATCCGTAGCCTTCATTAGCAGGAGGTTACTTCCCAAGGAATGTAGATGGATTGCCATGGAACGTGAAGCATTTGCTGTGGTCTGGGCACTGAAGAAGCTAGGACCCTACTTGTCTTGGACTCACGTCTGGGTTCAGACCGACCACAGGCCCCTCAGATGGTTAATGCAGATGAAGGGTGAGAATCCAAAACTGTTGAGGTGGTCCGTTTCTCTACAGGGGATGGACTTTACGGTGGAATACCGTATGATGAGCCATTTGTGCTAGGAGGGGGGGAGGAGTGGTCACTCGCACCTGAAAGGGCTGTGCCTGCCCTCACACAATGCAGACTCCAACCCCCTGGTGTATGTCTGAGGCCTTGCCTGGGCATGGCAGGATTTCACAAACAAGTGAGACTTTCCTTTGAAGTAGGCCTACTTCAAAGACCAAAATGGGGATAAGAAGAGGACCCAAAACCACTGACTTTAGACTCTTCTTGGGGTAGACACTCTACCTCACAGACACTTCCCGGAGAAGAAACTTGAAACATAACCTGCATCCTGCCAAGAAGAACTGCCTGGCTGCCCAAAGGAATCACCTGTCTGCTTTCTGTAAAGGACTGCCGCCTTGCTGTTGCCCTGTTGCCTTGCTGCTCCCTGGCTGTGGTGAAGAAGTGCTCTCCAAGGGCTTGGCTAGAGCTTGCCTACTGTTCCCTTAAGTCTCAGGACCAAAAGTACTTCATCTCTTCTAAAGGACTCCTTATGTGGTGAAATTCGAAGCACAGCCTGCCAGAAAAGATGCACAGCCTGAACTGCAGTGAAAATGTCATTGCATGCCCAACCAGAACGACGCAGCCTCACTTTGCCACGAGAAGATTAATGCAGCACCAGCGTAGCAACCGGAAATTCTACACACTGCCCACTGGATCGACACACATCCGAGCCGGAACCCCTCAGCCCGACTTCTGGAGAAGAATCAACGCAGCACCTGCTATGCAGTAGAAAATTCAATGCAACGCCCACCGAATCAACGCAGCTCCTGTGACTTCATCCTGCAAGCGCAGGAAATACATGCATCGTCCCCGGGGCATCTGAAAACCCCGCAACCCAAAGAGGATCCATGACGGAGCGCCGCAAATCGACGCACAACCTTCCCTGCGTGATAACTAAATGACACATAGCCGTGTGCAGCCAGAGAAAATGCCCCAAACCCTTTGTTTCCACGCTGACCTCTGCAGTGGGTGCATTAACCAACTGGCTTGAACTGAGCTTAACACTAGGCAATAGCATGTGCTCTTGATAACCTCTGGACGGTCACCTACTAACCATGTAGGTTAGTTCTAAGCAAGATGGTGGCGAAAGGTGTTGTCTTTAAAATGGGGGAAAAGGAGTTGTGACTCAGGACCCAAGCATTCATGGCCTCAATCTTTGTAGCAAAAAACATCTAGCCTTTGGATGTAAATTGGGACTCTTCAAACAGAGTTCAGTTAGTAGAGGCTGCCATTTTCTTAACCCTGCAGCTCAATGAAACTCACAGAAAGGTGCCACAGTGAGAGGAAAAGAGTATAATAGGGCACGAAAGTGGAGGAAACTCCATCACTCTCTCCTCTCAGAATTGACTGGTATCATGGCTTTCATGACAGTCCCCTCACAGCTACTGTGTCCTTGCAGTTGCCACTTTTGGAAGCGCTGTGTAAAACAGCGCTCAAATAGCTTTGCTCCCTATTTGAAGAGACAACACCTTTAATACCCCCAACAGTCGCTGTCACAGGTGCAGAGCGTTTCCCATCACCCTCTGGAATCCTGTGTATAATGGTCCATGTATCGTCTGTCACAGTGCAGTAATGTTTAACTTGCTCTCTTCTCTTCCATCCCCAGGATTCATGTAACCACTCTACTAAGTTCCCATGCATCATTTAATGTAAACTCTATGCATTATTTCTGATTGCCATGGTTTACCAAGTACATGGAACATCAATGACAAGAAAATATCTTTCTGACCCTATCAAATGGCTTTTTTCTTACCATGCTTCTACTGGTGTTCTTCCCATTGCTTCACCATGCTTCCAAGTGTATACAGGACTGTATATGTGTTTGTTTATATGAGTATACACCCCAAGGACTACATCTCAAAGTCAATCCTTGACAGTAACAATAAAGACTCCATGGACAGGAGATGTTTTAAACAGGAGAACTGTTGTATCACAAACTGTGGCCACCAGGACCAGCCACTTTTTGTACTTATATCACCCAAATGTGTTGTTGTGACTCAAGTCTTTTTTTGTATAAGACAACAAACAGGCAGGATCCATGACAGGCTTGCATGGTAAATGAATATGTTACATTTAAATAATTTTTATGTAATGTATCCTATGTAGGTATCAAGAAACTCTGACATGGTTCTGGACCTACCTTGGATTCCCAAACAAGCTGAATCCTGTTCATAGCCTAAAAAATGGCAATAAACCAGTCCTGGAGGAGCCTCACTGGGCACCACTGGTCTAGGTGAAAACACACTCTATCGTCCAAACCCAGGCTTCTCTCTCTAATATGAGTGGTCCAGATGGCAAGGCCAAGACTTCAAGTTTTCAGTGGCCACCCCTTCAGATATAATTCTGACTTCAAAACCATCCGTGAGTGCACAAATGTGTGCACCAAAAAGGCCCATTTAGTGCCTAGGAGGTTCAGGTGCATGTATCTGTTCTACAGAGTCCAGTTCTGAGCCAGGCTGTCATAATATTATTAACCAAAGGCAGTACTTTAATTAAATACAAAATACCAGCCCTTCTGTATTTCCATTTAAAACAATGATCCAAGGTCACAGATGTTTCACCTCTGGTACCTATCCTGTCAGCCTGTACCACTAAAGCTCTATTTCGCCAATCTGCACACATTTGAAGCCTCCTGTTCAGTTAAGCTGCCTCTTCTGTTATTCTCTTTGTAAACAGTCAATGTTTTTAAACGTTAGGATGCTATTGCCAATGTAGAAGAATAATTCCTTTAAAAGTTTAACATACAGAAATATATGCTTTTCTTAGCTCCTAACTCTTGTGGCCCCATCATTCTATGAGTTTAATACCGAGAAGGTGCCTCTTTGTGGCTTGTTTAGTGCTATAAAGGTTTCGGTAAATACAGTAGAAGGGGTTGCATCTCTAGGCTATCAAAGCCAGTCTGTAGGAATGAGATAAACACACTCCCAAGATAGTGGCCTTATTGTGTCCTCTCTCCTGCAGCGACAGGCCTGGGAGGGTTGCTGTGGAACCTGGCACACATTCTCTATACTCTAAACCAAAACACATAGGTAAAAGACAGTGGAGGTCATTACGAGTTTGGTGTTCCATGACCACCATGTTGGCGGTGGCGGCCATACTGCCAATGGGACGGTGGAGAAGACCACCAAATTATGAGCATTGCAATCTTCCCAACAAATGGCAGCCAAACTACTGCCAGTACCGCCACTGCGGTCAGGCCGCCACAGATGGTGGTAGACACCTTCAGGCCGACGGGGTCCATGTTCCTACCAGACACATGACGAGACTGCACACCGCCAAGGTTTCTTCAGCGATCGAATCACCATGAAAACCCCAGTGGAAACCAACTCTATAAAATGAGACACTCACCTTCAGGAACACATACCAGTCTGGAGCCACCATGTAAACCGAACTGGAAGTCCTCCCACTGCTCCTGCTCACACAATGACTCTGAAACCAGTAACGGTGATGAGGACAACAACTGTGAGTATACACACCTACTTGCAACACACACACGTGACCACACACCCATACGCACATACACATATACCTACATACACACACACACAAAACACAAATGTACACCCATACTAGACACACCACGGCCAACACACACGGGCAACACACACAGCAACTCAGAGATACACAGCACTGGCACAGTCGTTCACAACAATAAAAACATTTCTAGCTTTCGCATCAATAATTTTTTTATTCTGTTAAGGACACGGAGGTGAGGATTATGCTTCTCTTTCCCTACTATAATATTTCAGTCAACAATCAGAAAAACAAAACAAAGACAACACTTCCCAGGAAACAGTACCACATGACCCACCATAGAGCCAAGCCCTCTATAAACTCCTTAGGGATATAACACCTCCTCTTTCTTTGCATGAGTCCAAATAACAGTAAAAGTCTCAAGAACAATCCTCAATGGAGGGAAATCTGCAAACCATAAAGGAACTTCAACGGGACCATTGGGACCGGGTCCGAGATGGAGATCTCCGGTGACTGGAATAGCATCAACTCAGAAGAATCAGGAGTCATTTGTTTTCCTTGCCTAAGAATAAACAAATAAATCAAGCCATAAACACTTGACTATACCCTTTGACATTTCAAAAGGGAGGGTAAGAAAAGGAACAGACCATGTAATTAAGACAGCTCAATTACATTTGTGATACAATGTATAAAACACTTTTTCGAGGAAGGGATAATCCTTGCCTCAATGTCGTCAAAAGAATTTAAAAAGTCTTGCAGCGAAAGCTAGAATTTCTTTTCTATTCTATGTCAGGACCGGAGGCTCCGATTATGCTAGTTTAAAGCTGATTGAGAACA